>NC_058026.1:15251051-15599632 GCF_019176455.1 Solea senegalensis
TTTGTCAAATTTTGGACAACATACTAAACTATGACTTTTATGTCACTTTTTGGACGACATACCAAACTATGACATTCATGTCACTTTTTGGACGACATACTAAACTATGAAACTTTTGTAACATTTTGGAAGACATACTAAACTATGACATTTTTGTCACATTTTGGACGACATACTAAACTATGACATTTTTGTGACTTTTTGGACGACATACTAAACTATGGCATTTTATTCAAATTTTGGACGACATACTAAACTATGACATTTTTGTCAAATTTTGGACTACATACTAAACTATGACATTTTTGCCAAATTTTGGAAGACATACTAAACTATGACTTTTTCGTCACATTTTGGACGACATACTAAACTATGACTGGCCACACGGTGTTATAGTGGTTAGCACTCTCGCCTTGCAGCAAGAAGACCCGGGTTCGAGCCCCGGTTGGAACAAGGGCCTTTCTGCATGGAGTTTGCATGTTTTCCCTGTGTGTGCGTGGGTTCTCTCCGGGTACTCCATCTTCCTCCCACAGTCCAAAAACATGCAATGTGGGGATTAGGTAAATTGGACACTCTAAATTGACCGTAGGAGTGAGTGTGAGAGTGAATGGTTTTTTGTCTCTATCTGTGTGTGGCCCTGCGATGGACTGGCGAACTGTCCAGGGTGTACCCCGCCTATTGCCCGATGTAGCTGAGATTGGCACAGCACCCCCCGCGACCCTCTGGTGGAGGATAAAGCGGTTAGATGATGACTGACTGACTGACTAAACTATGACATTGTTATCAAATTTTGGATGACATACTAAACTACGACATTGTGTCAAATTTTGGACGACATACTAAACTATGACATTTTGGTGACTGTTTGGACGACATACTAAACTATGACATTTTTGGACTACATACTAAACTCTGACTTTTTTTCAAATTTTGGACGACATACTCAACTATGAGATTTTTGTCACATTTGGACGACATACTAAACTATGAGATTTTTGTCAAATTTGGATGACATATTAACCTATGTCTTTCTTGTCACATTTTGGACGACATACTAAACTATGACATTTTTGTCATATTATTAAGTAATATAATCTCAAGCGACATTACGCGACTAAACACGGAGAGCAGTATTAGAAATACCGCGGAGATGACAGGAAAAGGCGAGCCGAGCAGCTACAAAGAGGACTGTTATCCCAGCAAGAAGTTTTCCACAAAGCTGGAAAGGAAAGGACAGCGATGCTACAGTCGAGGCAAGCACCGCCAGTTCTGGGCTTTTTTGGAAGAAATCGAAGCATCGTATGGTGATGTACTGTATTTTACTAAGGTGTGCTGGCTCAGCAGGGGAAATGTGCTGAAGAGATTTTTTGAGTTAAGTAAAGAGATTCATGGAAGATGGCAGACTGGATGTTCCTGAACTAGATGGTCCAAAATGGATAATGGAGTTGGCATTCCTTGAGGATATAACACAATAACTAAACATCTTAAAGCTGCAGGGTCCAGGTCAGCTCATCACAACAGCCTATGAGAGCGTGAAGGCCTTCTGTACAAAACTGAGACTGTGGAAAACAGTCTCAAACACTTTTTTGATACTCGTCTCAAACACTGAAGTGGCCCCCCACTGAGATGACAGTGCCAGCAGTGGCCCCCTGCTCATTTGAGTTTGAGACCCCTGGTCTACATACTTGAAGTATTTATACGCGGGATTTTCTACTGAAGAAATAATACTCTGCTGCCCCCTCTAGATTTAAGAGAGGATGACTTACACTAATTTTCCAGGTTTATTTGTTTTCAATTATTGTTGGCTATTCCATGTGAATGTCTCACCTTGATGAACTCTCAGAATTTAATTCATTTGTTGAAAATTAACATTATTTTATACTTTATGACTAAATTGCAAAAATAATTTATTGCACTGTCAGCTTTTCTCACATTTAACTTTGTTTCCTGTTATAATTGTGTGCCTTGACATTTTAAAGGCTTCATTGTCAGTCCATGACATGAGTCTGGGTCAATTCATGTAGAGCTGGTAAACACCGGCGGGATTATGCAAGACCATAAATGTCTGTGAGACAATCTGTTCATTTGAAGACGAAATTGAACCATGCCTGCCCACAAACAGGGGCTGCAGTGTCTTTTAGTTTCCTCACATACGTCTCTGAAATGTTTCTGAAAGCTGAATTCATGACATTACCTTTGTGCTGACATTTTCAAAAATGGCTAAACCTGAGAAGGTTCATGTATTTGGGTCACATAAAATGTTCATGTTAGTATTAGCAACCGATAACCAGTGAGTCATCACATCACAACACACGTCATATTCAGCACTTCCCATGCTGTCATTAACGGCACAACAATCGGCTGGTGAGCTGTGACAAGAAACACTCTAATGCCTCACTGTTGATTTTCAGTGTATCTTTTAATGTACTCTCACAAGTTGGTGAACAGGTACAACTTTGTCGCTCACGGTACTAAATCACACATCCAGTGATAGTATAAATAGCCAACCTAATAATAATAGTACACATTTTTCAAATACATAAAATCATCAAGTATCCAAGTCTTAAGTTACGGACATCAAATAAAAGGCATACAAAATATCGCAGACGTTGGAAGTCCAGTTTAAAGCGGGAAAAAAAAAAGAAAAAAAAAAGTGAAAATCACATTTTGGACATGGCAGTTAATAAGTAAATGGGAAATTTGATAGAGGAAAGAAGAAAAAGTACGAGTTCCAAGACTAAGTTGACAAATATTGCAACAATTAAGCATTTTATATTAAAAAATAGTTGCTGAAAGGGCTTAAGTGTGTGTCAGACTTCCTGCACGAGACAAAGGCAACGTTTTTTTTGTTCCGAGTAGAAAAATGAAACCTTTTTCCAAATGCCAGCAGGAGGCAACTCCCGCCTCGATTGCCTTTGTTCCACTTTGATTGTAAGGCATTTATGGATGAACCATCTGATTTTAAGGAAGGCATACCTCTTTCTAGTCAGTCTTGAAAACGGAACCCTAAAACTGAATGAGGGAGGGGACAAAAGAATTGCTCACGTGAAATTAAAGATATCTTTTTCTAGCACATTCTCAGGCAATATAAACGCACTGTGGCCAATAAAGGTCTTTGGGGAAACGTTTACGGAGAAAACAGTTCATCAAACATCTTACAATGACACACGACTCAGCGTTGCCCTTTCTAATGCTTTTTTTTTTTGGGCACATAAAGAGGAAACACTGCGATCCTGATTCACACAACTTGTTTTCCTTTTTTCTTTTTTGACACTTGGATTTTGGGACAGTCATTTTTTTTTTTTACTGCGCATGGTTTTCCAAATAAAATGATTTTACCACAATGACTAAGAAAACAAGCCTGCCATAAGCTAGCAACTTTAGATTGAGCTCTTCCTTAGTGTATGTGTGTGTGTGTGTGTGTGTGTGGTGTTGGCGTGGCTCAGCATTTGGCTCTACTGGATGCAGCAGTTATTGCGATGGCCGTTGGAATCTTTGAAGCGCAGGCGCATCTTTGGACGGTATTTTTCCAGGTAGAAGAGCTGCTTGCTGTTGAACGCTCCTCGGCGCTTCCTGAAAGAAATGCAAAGACATTATCTATCAGTTGCTGATTATCAAGAATATAAAGAGCATAAATCACCTGCCGTCACTGTTGAGTCCAAACAACCAGAATCACAGTAACGCTGCCTCTGCAGGTTTTTCTATAGTGTCACTACATGACAAGTAGTTCGTGCTGACTGTGCTGCACCAGCTTTACTATATTAAGAATGTTTGCCATTTTATATCACTATCACATTTTAAAAACCACTCACTCCCAGCACAGACCTCCAAAGCAACAGTTGTCAGTGGGGAAAGGCAACAAATATATTTTTATGGCAGAGATTTTAATATGTGAGCTTGATGTTGAGTTGTCAGTATTCTTGTGCCACTGCTGGAAACCATGTTTTCAGAGAACCAGCCTTAGACAAACAGGCTGGTTGGCACAGGGGGCTCACACCTCACAGTCAGCCTGTCAGTTCCTAGCACACTTTAAAATCTGAATATAGAAAATACAATTTCGATCAATATATCCATTTAAAAATTATAGTATATAAGTAGTATATATTTTTATTATCCACTGAATTATTAACTGAAAGCACATACAACCTGTTCATCTCATTTCTTATCTAATCTTAGCGTGTGTGGGTGTGTGTGTGTGTGTGTGGTTTTATAAAGCCTGGAGATCAAAGTCAGTCTGTGTGTAATCAGTAACACTGGTGTGGTCATCCCTACTGCAAACATTTCAAGCTGTGACTCATCATCCTTGAAAAGCACTCGCTGCACCTGAGTCACTCTCATCAGCTCAATATCATACTTATTTACGGACGTGACTCATCCTTATCTACTTCATGTGGAACAAAACCACCATGTTTCTGTGAGGAACGCAGGTTACATCACAATCAGAGAACAAGAACCAACAGGAACTGATAAACAACCAGCCATCACAGTGGCACAGCCAAACTAATCACACATATACTTGTCAGATTATGCCAGATACACTTCATTACTAAGTTTAAACAGTGGATGTGTAATAGCATGGGTACATTTGTGCCTTTCAATTTGATTCAGTTCAGTTCAGTTCTGGTCAAGTGTCCTGCCGAGGTAGTTCTGCCTGACAGGGTTTGTGTCCACTGCTGCGGGAGTGCGCATGCATTCAGCGAAGCGGAGGTGGGGTTACGTTGTTACCTGTAATCACACCATCTCTGTCCATCCCGAAGCTTCAGCCCTCTTCCCTCGCTTCACTTGTACAGCTCTCCAGTTTATTCATGAGAATATTGTTAATATTATTCATTTAGTGCGCACATTATACCTAGTTTCCCCCGTGTGGGGTTTTTCTCCGGGTTCTGTGGTTTCCTCCCGCAGTCCAAAAACATGCGATATGGGGATCAGGTAAATTGGACACTCTAAAATTGACCGTAGGTGTGAATGTGAGAGTGAATGGTTGTTGTGTCCCTGTGATGGACTGGAAACTGTCCAGAGTGTGACTCCACATATCGCCCTATGTCAGCTGAGATTGGCAGAGCTCCCGCCACGACCCTCATGTGGCGGATAAAGCGATAGAAGATGGATAGATGGACATTATATCTATTTCATGGGAAAAAAAATTGTATTCTGTGGCCAATAAACCATGTTTTTTTTCCTCCCCCTATCCATACTAAATGAATCAATATCACGTTAAATCTAAAGCTGAATAGAAACAGGACCTTGTGAATAGGAACGAATTCAGGAAATCAGCAGCGAGACCCAGTCGTGTTCTATCTGTTATGTATGTCAACCTGTTCCTATTTGAATAAGCTATTGGTCTTATTTTAAATAGTTAAATATGAATAGAATTATTTACTCCTGTTAACTTCCATTTAAGGTGCTATTTCATGACAGCTAAAATCGCTAGGAGGCTGAAATAGCTTAAAGCAAGCAAAACAACAGACAGGTTTTTTTCTTCTTATTATTATTATTATTATTATTATTATTATTATTAATAATAATAAAATAATAGTTACATGAACTTACTGTCGAATGAACTGGACAGCATCTTCATATTTCATCCCACATTCTATCAAAGCGAGTGCGACCAGAACAGGAGCTCTGCACAGAAAAAGTACTTTGTTTTCACATCACAGCTATTAATTAAATCAAGAAAAAAAACAATGACGTTTGTAAAAACATTTATGAATGTATTTTAATCAAAGGGCAATAGCTGCTGCATAATGATTCCTGACAAAATGTGATGTGTTTGAATCACTTGTGTTCTAAAAACCAAAACAAAAAAAATAAAAAAATCTATTTATGATTTTAACTACTAACAAACCTCACAATGTAGAAGCTAAAACATGAAAGCTAAAAATGACATGAAAGTAATGGTTTCTCTGCCAGTGCCTATTGTATTAATTCCATTCCCACCATGAGACATGACGTGCTCACCTCCCCAGTCCTGCCACACAGTGGACAGCAATGCAGCAGCCAGGCTCCTCCCTAAACTTCAGTTTCAGAAGGTTCAGCCAATCGTCCACTATCTGGTTAGAGGGAGGAGCTCCATCATCGAAAGGCCAATCCTGGAGAAGGAGAGGGGGGAGAGGGAAATAACGTCATTGGCCCAGTTTCTTGGAAACCAAAACACCACAAGTGTGAGTGTAGAGCTGGCTGTGGCTTTGCTCTATGGAGCAAAGTAACCAGAAAGTATTCACATTAAAGAAGCTGAACAATCAGAAATCTTGTTTTAATTATTGAAAAAAAGACCAACTGATAAGGCCCTATGGGTTAATAAATATGAATCCACTTTGAGTGGAACTTACCAGGACCTGGATTCCCTCTTTCACCACCAGGCTAGCATCATAGGTGGCCTCACAAACTCTCACGACAGTGGTGACTCCATATTTCTTCAGCTCCTGCAAAAATACGTCAGAGGATGAGTGAGGTAGAACCAGACAGAAAAAAATCAAACCAAAAAGGTCTCTGTTTAAAAAGACATTAAAAATGCTTTATTTTAAAAAAAATATATTGTGCCGATATCGTACCGGATCGATATCGATAATCAAGGCTGCAATATCGGTATCGCATCGTTAGTGAAAAAGTTGTATCGGGACATCCCTAAACTCTATCATCCACTATTCTATTGTTTTATCTTCTCATCAAACATGTTTTTTAAGACTTTAAAATCATGTCATGTAGATTCAAAAGTTTTCCAAAACATCATCTTTGCCCTCAGCCTTCTTTATTGTGAAAACTGGGAGTGTAATATTTGCCTTTGTGCCATTTGTTAAGCTCACATTGCAATCAAAGTTTATCAAAATTCTTGTTGGCTAGATGTAACACACCCTATGCTGCTTTTCCTTGCTTGTTGTTGTTATCATTTTGCTTTGTGTTTCTTGATCTTATTCTTACCTTTTATGCATGTACTTTGTTTTATTATGTTCCAATAACCCGTCTAGGGACTACACAAATGCCACTATAGATAGCCAGTGGCTAACATCTGGCATATTTTCATGAAAACGTTCATTTTAAATTGATTATTTAATTCATCATATACACAGAGGATAAAACTTAATGTTTGGATCACAAGACAAAAAGAACAGCCAGAATGTCACTAATACATTCAAACAGTTACACCAGTATATTCTAGTTGAATTTTCTTTTGGTTTAAGACAATCTAGCTTACCTCAATGAACTTGTTCAGGGTGGCATTGGTGGGATTGTGGGTGATGAGGAACCTCATGTTTTTGTAGGTGATCTCCACAGGGGCTGGTCTGTTCATACGAGCCATCGTGACAACGGAAAAAAACCAAGATGTATAACGAAATCCAAAAAAGTCTTCCACAGAGTGAAAACACCGATGTAAACACTGAGTTAAACTCGGAAGGAATGTCAAATGCAAAAGGTCCAACAAGCTTCAAGAAACACAGGCACAAAAAAATCTCTGTTCTTCTTTGAGGTTGGCAAGGCTTTAAAAATGAAATAAAGAAATAAGGGCTGGCGACCAAAAAGGGGTGGACAATCAGAAAAGAAATTCAAAACCCTCTCCTCTTTGACTAAAAGAAAAGAAAAGGAAGAAAATAAAAACAAGGCTGGTTCCACCTTGATTCTGGCCAGGCGGAAGCCGACGAGGGCAGTGTGCAGCGGGTGGAGTTACCCCATCCAGGCCGAGTTGTCGCTGGTTCTGGGAGGTGTCCCGGTCCTGCCAACTTTCCGGGGTCCCTCCTGTGGCTCAAGTGCTTCAGATCGATGGTGCGTTTGGCTGTTCACTCGTCTGCATATGCAGCGTGCTGAGCCTGGCAGTAGTCCCCACTGCCCTTCAGAAACTCCATAAATGTGTGACCCAGAACACCACGGAACTGCTGCAAGACAGGAAAACAGCTTGTTAACAAAAAAGATCTTTCCAATGACAAAAATGTGCTTCCGACATACTGTAAATAAAGAAAGACAGGTTCACACTGAGACAGTCACTGGGGCTGTGCTCCGCTTTTCACTTCCCCTGAATTATCTTTTTCTTTGTCATTTTGAAAATGTTATCCGCAACACGACATTTAAGGAATGTCTTCAACACACGCAACACCCAAAATGACTCTAAAAGCTGTAGTATATATGCCAGGGCTGTATGTGGTGCTGTAACCCTGCTACACCAAAAACAGACAAAACATTGAGCATGCGCACCAATAATCACAAATATTCAGTAATGCAGTCTAACTTGTGTTGAGGATGTTGGAGAATGTTTTAAAAGTTATTTTCAGAAAAATAAGATGTTGTTGAGGTGATGACATTTCTGTAGTGTCGCACAATTACATCATGCACACTGCAGGCTCCAGTGTCAGGTTAGTCCAGCACTGGACCTGAAACTCATTTTGAATCCCAAGTAAAACAAACCAATGGATTCTTTCCAGAGCTGCCTTTTTACACCAGCCTTAAACCCCAATATCATGCAACAGGAAACAAAAGCAGCTGGTAATATACTGTATTTATATGGTTTTAAGAGCTTTCCACAGCTCATTGTTCAATACAATGCCGGCACACAATCATATGGGATGTAGCCATTTTTACCGGCCGGACCTATGTCATTATTTACCCTGTTGACCATCAATAGGCAAATAAGACATAAATCTATACTATGTATCAGGGCTGCAACTAACGATTATTTTCATATTAATCTGTTGATTATTAAGTGTTGAAATGACACTAAACTATTTTGTGACTGAAGATGATACTAATTTGTATGATTCAATCATACAAATTGTGATTTTAACATAGTGTGCTGAAAGACATACAGTTCTGTCATTTGCTCTTTGTATTACTTTAACCTGTGACAATAATAAAACAGAATAAGAAAAACAATCACACAAAACATCAGAATTGTACACCAAGTACATTAATAGCAGCAGAGAAACCCTTTGAGGAAAAGGTCTGATTGCAATTTCTTTCAGACAGATATTGTGATTTGATTTGCAAATTTTAATTTGCACCTTCCTATCATTCTTCTGAGGTGACTAAGATTATCTCAGTTAACTAGTAACTCCCAGTATTTGCTTAGTGCTGCAGTGGAAAAACAAATAAATGCACTTTACCAAATATTTGCAGTCACAAGAAAGCCACACAAACATGGAAGAAATATGAAAAAGCAGGAAAGAACATCTTACTTGTCTTGATGTTAAATACAATAACAGTGGCAAAACTAAAAACTGCCAGAGAGCAACAGAAAAGATGCGTCATCTCCGACATGTGGGTCAAATGCACTCAGGCTGAGTTCACCACCGCCAATCATCATCATCATCATCATCATCATAAATCTGACTCACTGTCACTTTCACCAATCCTTAAATATTCACCATGTTTTTGGCCTTTACACCTTTCAGGAATGAGTCATAAATGAAGGCCTGTTTTGCTCTCCAGCTAAACAAAAAAAAACTAAGCCGCTTCAGCCTACTTCATTAATCCGGTATTTTCCGGCTGAAAACCAGCATTTTTGGTTAAAGAACCCCCAAAACAAAACGTCACGCTAAGAACAAAAGGGAGGAGAAAAAGACAGAGGGGTGATTTTTAACATGGAGGACAGCAGCAATGGTTCAGATGAGGGCTGCAACAACTAAACCATAAAATGATTACTAATTGATAACTGAATTAATTGTAAAGCATTCTGATAGTTGATTAATCAGTTTGAGGGTTTTTTTTTTTCAAATAATTAAAACAAGCTCAGAATTATAAAACACTTTTTGTAGTTGTAGTTTAGATGGATTTATGTTGGGAAATGAGCTGACATTTAGCACCAATATTTTAATGCTAATGTAATTGGGGGTTTGTCACCTGTGTTAGTAGCATTACATTTTGAAACACTTTCTTTTAACACCAATAATGTTCATGAACATGTGTGCCAAGAGTGCATTTGTATTCTCTGCATCTATAAGCTGTCTGATAACGTACGACTGTCCATATGAGCATCTTCTCAAATTGTATTCCTATGAAGCAAATACAGATGGATTAGGGAGAGGATTCATCCATCCACATTTAAGAATATGACATATGCCATGTACTGATGCATAATTAAATAATTATATTAACATGTTGATTAATTACTATTTAAGTAGGGATACGGTGATAGGAAACTTTCCCCTCATCCCATACACCAACGGTTGTGCAATTTAGTGCGTCATTTGTTCTTTTTAAAATGATTGTGCATAACCAAGATGGAGATGCCTTACATCTACAGCTCGGAATCGGTCACAGAATAATCCACATCGGTCGAGCTCGAGTTTAGAGCTCTCCATTAGAGGATTGTGGAGTGTCCTTTGTGTGAGGATAGACTGGGCGCCATCATACAGCGGTGGAGGCCTGTGGGTTACGAGGTGGGCAGAACTGCTCGTTGTTTTCAGACGATAAACACGGCGCCTCGTTTGAGCGCCGGGCAGCTCGTGTGGGTGAAAACCCACGGACTAAATGTCGTACAGCGGTTTCATTTAGTTCACATTAAAATATGTCAATTTATTTAGGTGCTAATTGGCCGGGGAGCAGCCGGGGAAGCTACGCATTTGACAGCGGCTCCACCTAGAAGAACACAGATCGACCATTTATTACAGCTAAATAAACAGGACAAGTGCCGGGTTCATTTATTGACGTTAAAGCTAAAACATGGGTCATTTTTTTAAGCATTCGAGTCGTGTGCGTTTCCAACCGGGTTAGACCCGAGGAGGCCGTGATTTCAATCGAAAAGGCCAGCTGGAAACGGTAACGTACTGATTTACCGCTGAGAGAACAACTCACATACACAAAATGGCAGCCACGTTTAAAAACAGACAAACCACGTAACTTACTGGGATATGCTTACTCATTGAAGATTGTAGCTTAATCATACAGCCGGTCCTCAGAAAAAGGTAAAATTAGTGAACGGTTCTTCACCATACAGTCCAGTGCTGTTTCTCCAAACGGAGCCGAAGTCTCCTGGTGGTCTCCCCCCTTCTTTACCATAACTTCCTGTCTGGATTTTCAAAATAAAACACTTCTCATTTTGTAGTTACACCTTGCACACAACAGTGTCTCCCATAGAACTACATCAGACCACCGTTTCATACTTTCGTATTACTGTCAAAAGAACGTAAAAGTAGCAGATTACATTCATACTCATATGTTACATTCTTTAAATCAACCATAATCTACCCACAATCTACTGAAACAGGTGCATATAAACATATTTTCATTGCTCATTCTTCTTTCTCCATACTAACTGACATATCTGTTCACGTACATTTTAACACATTATCACCTTCTAGTTCTGTACAACTCATGACAATTCAACTTGGATATAGTCTACATTGTATGACCCAACTGAAATATAATATTATTTTGAAGAGAAATAGAAAACGTCAATTGGCTTTTCCTGCATAGAAGTTTATCCAACTTGATGGAGCTCTGGAAACCCCACCCTGAAAATGTGAGGTGCCCAGACATCTCTCCATCTCCATGCTGCACACAGGCCAGTTGATTTAGCCCCCGGACTGTCCCACACGTGGACATACATCACCAATTGTCCATATCTCATTTCAAGCTAAACAGAAAGAGGACTTTATACTTTGGACTTGACTTGAATTACCTAATGAAAAAACTATTACATTATTATGTACGCATGACACATTCTGAATTGAAATAGTAAAAAAATAATGACCTCGAAAAACACAAAGTAAATGTCAGTCATTGCTGGTAAATATGCGTCATAGACATGGTCAGCAGCAAGTCAGTGAACTCAAGGAGGAGAATGAGAACAAGACACACGAGACACTAAGCAGGAAGTAAAACAGGAGGAAAGACACACCTACAAAATAAAAGAGGAAAGAGCACAAAGTAAAACAGCTGAGGACCTGCAAAAAAACATGAGGAGTGGAAAAAACAACACAAATTGACATAGAGAAACCACAGATCCCAAAAGCAAGCTTTACTATTTCAAAATAATATACAAAGTGTCAAAAACAGCTGGAGCAGACTGTGGAACAGGTTTCACAAATACATGTTTATACATTCATCACATACTGCCTTCACTTGTATTTCCTTGTATTCTTTACATCCAGGTCCCTTTTGCCTGGGGCCCCCCAAGTTTGAAATGCCCCTGCTTTATTGTGTAGTGGACATTTGTAAAAAAAATAATATGCAAAATCATAGTAAACGTACTTAAAAGACCACTATTGCACCATGGATATGAATATAATGCAGGGGAAGAAACATAATCTTCAGTCAATTGTCATTTTGTGTGGTGTTTTTTTTGTCCAAAAGCAAACAAAAGAATAATGGAATTATTGTGTGCCAGACATCACATAAATAATGTGTGATGTTCCCTCTATACCCAAACCAATCATATTAAATAAAAAGAAAAACTACAAAGACAAAACCTGCAATTTAATTAACAAATTACTACAAAAATACAGATAATCAAAAAATGTAATTGCGGTGAAATTTAAAATTGTCAAATCAATATATATATATATGTAAATACCAACAAAATAATGGCTCCTACGTTAACCACATCCACAACCAGAGAAGCTTATCATCACCTATCATTATGTCAACAAACCACAAGCAGTTAAAATACCACAATGTTAATCTGTAGACATGTAAATAAGAAACATTATTTTGGATTAGAAACATGAGCTCATGTCTGTGTTGGGAGCATGTGATCAGAGACTTTGTTGATGGAGAAAAACATAAAGTTCAGATTCTTCTGTAAGAAATATTCAATAGTTCAGTCAGGCAGCAGCTGTTTAATGTATCAACAGCAGCAGCTATTGTCTGGCACTGGTAAGCGTGTGGTTGTTTTTTTTTTCGTTTCTCTGGAATAAACACTTGCTCACACAGAGCTGCTGAGCTCCGCACTCTCCCTTTGCAGTGAAACAAAAGCGACTCTGAATTGTCCTCACCAGCAGCCAATGAGCTCAAAGCTCCATGGCTCAGTGTCCATCAGCAGCCGGCCTGTGCCAGTTTCCATTCGGACTACTGTGGGTTTGCAGGGGCTAAAAGAATTTTCTTATCCATCTCTATTGTACCAATTGTCTATAAAAATTAATGTGTGAGGGAAGCTCCGTCTTTGCATGAGGGCTATCAAATTGTCAAATCATTTTCATGAAAGAGTTCAATCAGAAAAATGAATGACACTGAAGATTTCCAGGTAACAATTTAACACCTTACTTTTTAGCTTTATATGCACATGTATACATACATGTATGGTCACATTGCAGACTTGATCTTTTATGTTTTACCATTCCTGTGACCGACACATTATGTGTTTTGCAGGAGGGCAAGAGTGGAAAAAAAGACCAAACAGACGGCACAGGGATGAGCCTGAACAGCAAGAAGGGAGTGAGAGTGACGGGAAGATATGTGCCTTCTGTAGATTGGAGCAGCAGTGGAGGAGGTCCATCCATCATCCACTCCCCTTCCAGGACCTCAACTGGTCTTCTGCCTCACAGGCTATCAGAGCGAGGAGGTGATCACAGGATGAATGAACCCTCCGTTGGGGAGGACTGGACAAAGGAACCTGATGTTGCCAGACAAACCATGCAGGAGCTGAAGACCAGGCTGAGAGACAGTCCTCTGCTAAGTATCCAGGTACAAGATGAGGGGAAGCCAGGGATTCCTTATACGTACTTCCGTGGGAGCAGCAGCAGGGGTGGAGGAGATGGTGGTGGGAGGCCCAGTGGATGGCAGGAACATGGGAACCCCCAAAGAGTGCTCAGCACATTCAAACCCTACTCTGTAGCTTCCAGAAGGGAGAGCACATCTATTCAGGTGACTCCCAGTATGGATTCATCCAGCTCATTCAGGTCTAATGGCAACACAAATAGGCAGCCAGGAGTCAGTGCACCCTCATATGCAAGTGGTGGATCCTGGGAGGAGACTGGAACTTCTCATACAGGTCAGTGAAGTTCTAGCTTATAGAAAAGTTCATCCTTGATTGAAATTTAGAAAAATCTACAACTTAGCAAATCACTGAACCTTTGGCAAACTGCTGGGAGCTTTAAAGACATTTATTTGTGCTTTGATTTTTAATTGGACATTTTAATTAATGAATTCAATTTAAAGCTGGCTGTGTATTTTTTTTTTACTGTTTCTGTCACTCTTTTCATCTCAAATAAACTCCTGAATCATTACAGTTTTTCAAACAATGGATGTGTCCCCTCCTCCCCTCTAGATTGTGGGGAGCAGAGGTACCTCAGCCCTTGTCCTTTTGGGATTCCAACTGGCAACTCTCCAGTTACAAGCCAAGTTCACACATTACTAATATAAAAATAATTGATAAAAATATATATTTTTCCTATGTATGTGTTAAGTAGCACTGTGCATCACTGGGTGTTGGTCAACACTTTTTTATTATATTTATATTTATATTTATATACACTTATATTATGCCTAATTCTATTCTATATTGATATCAAGTCAAACAGTAATGGTCTCGGATTTGACTTTTGTGAAAACATGGATTGGTGGATATTTCTTTCCCAAAATTGTAAAGGTTATAATATGAAATCAATGGTTGTCAAATGTTTGTTGCAGATATTTGAAATTGTTTTCCACAGATAACAGGAACCAGACAGTCGAGTATTCTGGTAACTACAGGTTCACTGCAGCCATGCAGCAGATCAAGCAGCAGATCGCCCGAGAGAACACCACCTTTGTCCGCTTTGAGGCCACCGATCTCCACGGGGTGTCCAGGTCCAAGACAGTGCCAGTCCGCTTCTTCCATGTATGCAAATGAATGTGCAAAATGAATCAATCTATCTATCTATCTATCTATCTATCTATCTATCTATCTATCTATCTATCTATCTATCTATCTATCTATCTATCTATCTATCTATCTATTTATATAAATACAGCTTGTTCTCTTTATTCATACATATTCATACATTGTATTATTCATTTTATTCAGACACAAATTAAAATGGGGACTTGTGTGCAGAAGTAGAGACAATTTAGAATGTTCCAAGCTGCACTGCATGCACCAGCCAAACTATTCATTATGCGCAAACATTATAGCACAGATACTGTAGCCAGTCAAATCACGTTTAAGCTCAAAATGTACGACATCCATACAGTGCCAGCAATGTTGTTGTGTTGGTTATTTGGGACAGCTACCTCTAGCACCAGGTGTCAGGAATACTAAGCATTTAAGCAACTTGTACAAGTGCCGAATGACTGGTACTTGCTAACAAACGAGAGCAGGGAGTGGAGACAATCATGTTAAAAGTCAGGTTAAAATACAGTTGGATGGGTAAAATGATTCAATGAACAGAACCAAGAAAAGCTATATAATTATAATATAATATATAATAAGAATATTTGAATATTATAAAATTATAATATTCAAATATTCTTATTATATATTATATTATAAAATGGATGTAGGCATATTAATCTTACTGTTTATTGTCAACTAAGCGTGCAGTTTTTAAGCTTTTCTGGACTAATCACAGCCTTGTCACAATTGTCTCAGCTATATTTTGTAAAGAAAGTGTAAAGATTAAGTTAATAAATGTTGCATCCACAGGAGAAAGCCGTATATGGAGTTCCAATGCCGAGAAGTTACTTGGAGCTAACACTGAGCCCTAAAAGCAATGAAGTGGACAATGTCAACACCGCAAACTTCAGCAGTGATATCCTTTTGATTCCTGACCTTTCCACCTTCAGGGTGCTACCATGGGCAGAGCAAACAGCCCGGGTCATCTGTGACCCCTGCACAGTGACAGGAAGCCCTCTTCGCACTTCGCCACGCCTCATTGCCAAGCAGCTCCTCGGCCAGCTCCAAAATTTGGGATTCTCCCTGCATTCCTCCTTCACCTATGAATGCTGTGTCCTGGGAACGCCGGACCGGATCGGACCAAAGATGCTCCTGTTCCCCGCTACCACCCTGCTAAGCAACCACGACCTGCCTTTCTTCCAGCAACTGGTGGACAACATGTACTGCATGGGTGCAGACATAGATAGCATTTCTTCTGCCAGCGGGCCCGGCCAGATGGAGATCAATCTGCGACCAGAATTTGGGATCGCGGCTGCAGATAGTGCTTTCACCTTCCGCACTGGCATCAAAGAAATGGCTCGTAAACACAGCTACATTGCCAGCTTCTTTACTGATGACGGCCTCTACAATGCCGGGGTGCTCTCCCATAGTTTGTGGGATGCTAATGGGCAACGTAGCCTCTTCCACAGTGGAGAAAAGGTAGGCGAGCTGTCTGAGATTGGCAGAAAATGGCTGGCTGGGCTACTCACCCACTCTGCTGCTCTGAGCTGCCTGATGTCACCTGGCCTCGGTTGCCGAAGTCACATTGCCAAGACAATCAAAGACCCCAAACAGATGCTGTACGCCACCTGTGGCTGCAATGATAACAGCAGCTCCTTCAACATCAAATTTCATGGTGGGAGGGAGACGCACATAGACAACAAGCTTGGTTCAGCCATCGCCAACCCTTACATTGTGCTGGCCGCTACAGTGGCTGCTGGACTGGACGGCATCACACGGAACCTGAACATTGAGAGTGCTCTGAGCAAAGCCCCATGTCAGCAAAAGGAATTTGCAATTCCTGTGAAGCTTGACGACGCTCTAGAGGCACTGGGGGATGATCACAGGATTTGCAGCATGCTCGGAGAGCCTTTTGTTCAGTATTTCATCGCCATGAAAAAGTATGAGATTGAGACCCAAGAGCTGGATGATGAGAGGAACAAATGCCTGGAGTATTTCATCTAGAACAGCCACTCCCAAACTGAAGAGTGCCGGGGCCCAGTTTGAAATCTGAAAACCCTCTGAGGTCCAAACCTTAAATCAACTCTGATCAACACACAAGACTAGGATCGACGATTCCCATATATATATTATTGTTTTACAGTATGTGAATTCAGTAATTCAGTGCAGATTAATAATAAATCAACCCACTTCAGTTTATTTCTGAACTTGCATATCTTTCAACACATGCATGTGGTTATTACAGCTGGGCTCCATGTCATATTTGAGAGGTTTTTACTAATTTATCCATCAACATAAATAACAATTTCTGATTAAAATTTGCAAATGTATTTTGAGTAGAAATAGTGAAATGTTAGGCCTGTATGCTGACTGGCTGACACTGGATAAATGTCACTATATTAAACCCAACAACATCATGAAGAAGACTTTAACAGGCAGAAAAGATCAGTTGAAATATGTCATTCAACTTTCATAGAAAAATAACACAATTATTTCTTAAAATCTGTCTCTCATTATTTCTTATTTATTTATATTTAATAAAACATAAATACTGCAGGTACTGCAGGTGGACCTTTCACGGCCCACTTGCAGTACCGCCTTGGCCCACCAGGGGGCGGTGGCCCACACTATGGGAATTGCTGATCTAGAAAGCTTGTTGTTGCTATACTGTAGCTTGTTGAAACACAGTTTCTCCTTTGACACAAATAAAATGAAGAGAAACACTGCTTACATATAAATGTCTAAATTGTGTTATTATCAACATTATTAGATTGTCAGAATCATTTCAAAATAAAGGTAAAAACGCACGGTCAATTTGAATTTCTTGTGTGTGCATATTTTTTTTAAACTTATAATTTTTTTTTTAATAATCTGGAGCAGCTACTGCTCTGTACATAACAGTGTTTTGTTTTTCTTTCTTTTGGCTTCACCATCCGTGGGCTTGGCAGTATCAAATTCAACCATCCATCCATTGTCTACCGCCTTATCCTCTACATGAGCCCATCCCAGCTGAACACAGGGCAACATTTGGGGGTAAGCCCTGGACAGGATGCCAGTCCACACAGAAAAAAAACATTCACACCTTCAGGCATTTTAGAGTATTCAGTTAATATCTACATGTTTTGGATTGTGGGGGGAAAGTGGAGAACCCAGAACAAACCCATACACACATGAAAACCAGGGAGTACCAGAAAGACCCTCGTTCTGACCGGGTCATGATCACAGGTCTTTTTGTTGCAAAGCAACAGCGCTCTCATGGCCTGATTACCTGGAATGTGCTGCAAACTAAATCATGTCTATGTGAGTGTTTAGTGTTTAATCTCACCTTTTTAATCTATATGTTTAATATTTTTTTAATAAAAGTGGTGAGTGTTGCAAATGAGGTTCTGATATAAACATGAAGATACTTGCATAGACACATCCGTCTTCACACTGTAGCTTTCCCAAATGATAAAATGATACTAAAAATAATAAATTACATACAACTTTTTTATTTAGTATACTTACTGTAAATATTTTACTTGTAGATCAGTATTTTTTGCATTTGGGTTTTTAATTCACATTTTTACATTTTTGTACATTTTCGTACAAATGTCGTACGTTGTGCTCATCCTCATCGGACAAAGTTTTCCCAGTTGTGCAGGAACTGTAGACATTTAAAAAGCCCTCTATTTTAATGCTTTCGTCTTTCTCTCAAGAAAACTACAATCAATTATTAAAAGCTCCACAAGAGATAGTAAACAGAGACGGGTTTGTTTACTGAAACAATTTTTCAAACGTCAATAATCAATCAATCAATTTACCACAAAACCACATATGGTACCTATTCTTGCAGATCATTTTAGCACACGTTTATATTTGTACAATAAATAATATTATATACTATGGTACAGGATATGGGTCATGTTTCAGTTAGAACAAATATTTATTTCCCAATCTCAAAATATTTTACGACATTCTACTGAACCTTTACACCAACCTTTAAAATTGGTAATGATGACATAGTTTCAATATGCTGATGTTTGAACAGGAGTATAAGTGCAATGGTTTGGGACTATTTTCAGTGGCAGATGAACATACGTTTGAAAGCACCAACAAACTTAGATAGTTAGAAACTTAGAATCTTCACTGTCATATTCTTTCTGCTTTTACAATACCAATAGACTGTGGGGTGTTTCATATCCACACCATGTTTAGGGTAAACAATTTGATTCAAATGTTATCTGATGCTGTCTAATGATGTCATCTTGAGCTAAAATATCATAAATTAGATCTTCCCTAATAAATTCTTAGCCACAACAAAAAAAATCAAAGGAAACGTAGAAGGGATCTCACACCCTACCGTCTGTGTCCTAGCCAAAACAAATCAACCAATAATGCTCTAAAGTTACATCTTGGTCCATATAAGGGTCCAAGCTGTGATATCACACCATGGCTCACAACAACATTTTTGCTACAATGCTACAATTTTACAACTGCCAATGTACAGAAGAATTTTACAGAGTTAGCAAACTAGCTTAGGTTTTAGAGAGTTAGCTTGTAGCTAATTTGCTAATCCGTCATCCCTGGGAGTGCATCAACAACAGACATATTAGTCACTGTGTCAGTACTGTTTTAGCAACATTAGCAACTCTTTGTCTGAAGTCACTGTTCTGCCAAGCATTTGACACACCCATCGTCACTCATCGTCACCCATCGTCACCCATCATGAAAGAATTTCAGTGTGGGTGCAGAGTAATGTTGCTGGTACAGAATTCCACTTCATCACTGCTTACACAAATGATGCAGATTGAACAAGGGAAGTCTGCCTGAACTGTGGTAACCAGTCTCCTCTAGCAGGTGCTCTACTCCTGCCAACATTGAAATAATTTGGCTTGATTTTGACCCAGGTTGATTTGACTGGTGTCCACACTACTTAAATCTTTGCTGGCCAACACATGTTCTGGGGCTGTGTTATCAAAACCAATGTGTGCATGTTGGCCTTCCAATCTTCCCACATCTTTACTTGTTCTTACCTATTAGATTTCCTACTCGCTGCATGAATCTTCCCAGTTTGTTGTCTGTGCCACTTTGTGCCTGATACATTGGATAGTCAATGTCTCTCTCAGAGGAATACATGCTTGCCATCCTTGTGGACTTATCCATAGGAATCCTTTCGGTACTAAGCATATACTCATACCGGCTGTAGGCTTTCTCTCTTCTGGTTTGTAAAACGGTTGCCCCCTCGTCATCCAGAGTGCTCTTTGAGCCTTGATCCTGATCAGCTGCAAGGTTTGTCCTTCTTTTGCTTGAACGGTGAGGTGATAATCTTGGGAATGCAGCTTTATGCTTGTCGACTGGACTGCTAGAGTTCTGCAACCTTGCGGTGGTTGGTGATTGACCTTTCCTTGTTTGTCCTGCAGCAGTTGTCTGTGAATGATCCCCTTTGAGAGGTTGATTTGATCCTGAGGTATTCTGTGATCTAATTGAGGATTTCCTTTGGAGAGACTTGTCCTCTTTTTTGGATACTTTCTCTTTCTTTTCATCTGATGAAAGCATTGATTGAACTTTCATTCTCATGGAATTCTTCCTCTGAAGTGATGGTTCCTCTCGTCGCTTTTCTGAGTGACTTCCCTTGGTCTCTGATGAATGCTGAGATTCTGTAGATGGGTTTGAGACCTTTGGTGTGTTGTCTACATCTTTAGAAACCGATTTCTTTTTTTCTTTAGGAGTAGCTGGGCCTGAACTGTTTGCCAGCTTCCCTATAGAACCATGACTTCCTCTGACCTCACCTGCACGTTGTGATTCTGCAGGAAAGCTTAATTTCCCTTTTGGATCAGCAATTTCATCTTTGCTACTTTCCTCGTATCCATTGTGGGACACAGCTACATCTGAAATGTTGATACGAGTATTAGAACTATCTTTTTCTTCGGGGATCTCCATCAGAGACTCCATAGTTCTCAGGTGCTGGATACTGAGATTGCTTGTCTGCAAATGAGAGAGTTTGAGTGATGGGTCAGTCATTTTCATATCTAAGTCAGCAGCTGATACTGTCCTGGAAAGAGGCTCATTGCCTCGCTCGCGCTCCCTAATTTTCTGGATGGCCGATTCCACAATACGACCATTTTGTGTGTCCAACTCTGCCCCGCTTTGCTTCATGTCTAGATTTCTCAGCGACGACATATATTTCGGTCTTTCTATAGTGGGATACATGGACCTCAAGGACTCTTGGCTCTGCCTGAGATTGGTATAGTCCTGCAGACTGAGCCTCTTTTGCCTCATTTCCTCCAACCTGGACTTAATTTCCCTCGATCTGTTGTGAATCAGTTGTGACTGGTGGTCATTTAAGCCTGTGTGACTGCTGTATGGGGATATCATTGGGGATAGTGCATCAACTGATGCATCTAGAGGAGCATCATTTTCATTAAAGTATGCGTCGATCTTCCACCTGTTCAGCGAGGTTTCCGAGTTAAATGGGATCAGATTCTGGTCCGTACCATAGCGAGTGCGATGGCGAAGGTGCTGCTGAGATAACCTGTTTGTTGGCATCAAGTCACCACCCCCTCTCAGGTGAGAAGTAGTCCTGTCATGTGGTCCAACGTCCTTGGTCCCCATCCTCAGCCGACTCATTGAGTTTAACTTTTGCAGTTCTCCACCGTAACTGTGACCCCGCACCAGTGTCCCCATCTCAGGACAGTGAGACTGATGGAGCCTATCCTGGACACTCACGCCCCTTGTTAGTATGGTGGTGTTAATTAACCTGTCATCCTGTGCACTTCTCATGCCGTGCATCCCTCTGGGGTTCATATGAAGCTGGTGAAGGGAAAGTTGGCTGGAGTTTGGGCTCTGCAAGGTCACTGTGTCTCTCAGGTACTGGGCAGACAGCTTCTCCCTGGACAGAACCTCAGGAACTGTGGAGCGAGCGTACAGCCTCCGAAACTCCTCGTCATAAGAGCTAACCAGCTGACCAGTTACCACCAGAACCATACTGAGGTTTATCTTCTCATAAGACCACGTATAGCTGAAAGGATAAAAAGGAGCCACTGTCAACACAAACCCAAACAAGCAATTTACGTCGACTCATGGTACACATCCTGAGCACCGACTTACCTGTAAGTTCCATACAAAACTGTCTGGCAGTCCACCAGGATAAACTTCTGCTCCATATCGCCATAAAACTTGACTCCAGACTGGCACTGGTACTGCTGCCCCTGAACGGTCCGAACTCGAATGTTCTGATAAAGAAACATAAAGTTAGTCTCAGCCTGAGAAAGGCAAAGACAAGTCAAATCTTTTTTTTTTCCTGTGCTTTTTTACATAAAAACGACATTGTTATTTAATTCTGCAGTAATTGATTTCTGGCCACTTGGAGGCGCTGGTGAACCCCACTTTTTATACACAGTACCTGTTCGGTAATGATATTTTTGTCTCAACGTTATAAAGCTTTATTTGAGTTACATTTCTCATCCAACCACCATTTCATGCTTGGCAAGTAGCATACATTTGGTTTTCCTTTTCCGCTTTTAGTGCTAAAGAGCTGTGGTTGTGAACCAAAAGCTGAGGTGAAGTTAATTACAGTTACTCTGGTTACTCATTTCACAAACAAGTAAACATGTCAAACAAAAAGAACTAACAAGTGAATTAAATGCAGATTATAGAACAACAATGTAAGTGACCTTCTTGGTGGTGCACCTTTATCTACATCATTAGCTTCAGAAAAGAGAAGTATTGCATCAGAAGATGGAATGTGAAAGAGCCTGCTAACAACGCTACTGGAAGCTTCCCAGGCTGAGAGAGTCTACAGGTCCATGATGTCTCCCAACCTTTTGTTTGTCACCAAATTAAAGCTGCTGTCAGAGGATGAACCTACTTCAAAGCCATGTGAAATGGCTCTATATTCTGTCTACTATCACTGATCCAGTGTTTACTATGTAAGATGTGTGGATAGTCTTTTCCAGGAACTTACAAAGAAAGAATAGAAGACAATGTCTGAAACTATAAAAATGCAAACCGTTTTTGTTTTTTTTAATTTTCATTACTATTCACTCGCACGCCGTTTGTAGTTCTCGACATGATTAAACTTGTGTCTCTGCCTTTTCTGAGTCTGGTATTTGGATGTGGCTACTGGCTATGTGATTTGCACAGAGATCACAAAGCTGGCACTGTGTTCACTCTGACAACTTGATGTCGAATGTTCAAACGTCAGCCTGATGCCGCTCAACAGGAAAATCCAGCTCGACCAATAGATCTGTCCTACAGCTGCTGCAGTCGCTCTCACATGTGATAATGGTAGGAAGACAGCGTGCAGCAGGGGAAACTCTGGTAAACATCAGTGTTTCTACACGGATGTGGAGCAAATGTCAGACTTAAACTCCTAAATCCTCCTGCCAACAGAAGAAAGGTCATCCCACAGGCAACACTTCCTCTGGTGTAGAAACATGTATGGAATGAATGCTAATCTGCAAACACATGACTAGAGGAGCAGCAAAAAAACAAAGTTTCTGTGTTTCTGAATCTCATTGATTACACATTCACTCTCAAACTGAACAGTAACACTGTGCATCATAATATTATGCTGGGAACAATGCAGACTGGAGCAGACAGAATAGTAGATGGGGAACACGTCAACATTACTGCTAATTGGACTCCATGAGACTGAGTCTGGAAAGGGTGTAGTCACCTCCCACTATCAAGAGGTGTGCCCGACGGACATAGTATACGCAGTGAGGACTCTGCATGCACCTACGACCAATCAGACTATTGATCAGGATGATGAACGCAGAGTTCAACCATCAACCATGAATAATATGGTTCCCAATCTTAATCCTTAGAACACTTTTTTCCAGAAGCTATAAGAATGTGCATTATAGAGTGTCGTACATACTTTTTTCAGCACAACATGTAGGCAGTCTGATGAAATGATATATATTTTTCATTTTCACCAACTGTATAAACACACCTTTTTAAAAAAAAAAAAAAAAATTGATTACATTTGTGAAATTTGGAAATAAGTCACACTTGGCTTGAACAAAAATAAAATAAAAACGGTCTGTTTTGTGAGTTCTGCACAATTGTCGCTACACCCGTTAAAAAAAAAAGCAATTTAAAATTAATCATAACTTTGACCCAACAACACATAAGAAGACAAAAACACACACTTTGTAAAGCCTGAAGATATGACCTATAAACACTCCTCACCCCCCACCCCAGGATGTCCATACAAGGAGTTGTGTATTATTCCCATGACAATTTACCAAGGGTGCGCCTGCGGCACAGATCCATGTCACGTGAGCCAAGCAGAACAGTGCAGTTTAGCTCACATTAGTATGGTTTGGAATGGTAAACCCTGATCTGGCTTACGCTTCTTGGCCTGATGGCGATAAATGTATTTGCTATGTAAAAAGTTTGACATCATACTAGCCTACCAATAAATCCAACAAAGCAGAATAAGATGAGGGTCAGCCCGGGTCCTACTGGAAAGGGAACTTGACTGGTTGCTGATTCGAATGCCAACAGGTCAAGCGGGGCCGGGATACCCAGTTCCCACTGGGTATGATCCAATCCCTATCCCTCCCCATTGACTAGGTTCACTGGACACCCTAAATTGACCTCAACCATGGGACAGCCTAAATGTTTTTCCCTTTCCATTGGAAATAATGATTCTCTGTCAACAAATGTTGGGCTGGGTCAATGTGTCAATGTGTTATGCTATGTTTCCATCATGGTATGGTTCCGTTTTGTACAGTACAGTACGGTTTGGAATGGTAAAGCCCTGGGTCAGGCTTGCATTTCGACTGAGAACAGTACCTTTACTGTTGTATTGGTGCGACGACAATGAATGATGACATTGAACGTGACACAAAAAACAACAATGGAGGACGTCCAGCAACTCTTTTTTTCCTGCTCGGTTTGTAGCTGTTTGTCTCAACGAGACATCAAGCTTTGCATGATATTTGATATTTACACCAATAGCAAGAGAGTGATGTTTTTCTCTCGCCCAATCAGCTGATTGTCATGACTGTATCATTTTACACTGGTACCCCAAAAGGAAGGTGCCAAAGAATGGAATGGTTGGGGCTTGTTATTGTTGTACTATTTCCTTATGGAAATGCAAAAAAAATATGTTCCATACTGTACCAAACCAAACCGTTCCACTAGGTGGAAACACCCAACAGAAAGATGATATAGATGAATTATTGTTTTAGCCTTCACAACTTTGAGAACACAACTGAACTGAACTGTAATGGAGCTAAACTGAAGACTGACTGTCATTGTAATGTGTTTAAATAAACACTCTGAGGTGATTCTGTGCTCATCTGTTATTCACTCCACTCACACACTAGCACTGAACTGAAGTACATATGCTGCCTGTTGATGTAGGAAAATCAGATGAACACATGTAAACAAACTGGGAACAGAATGTCATCAGACATTCAAAGTCATCCCTGCACGATATTAAAAATTACATCAAACATTCAATTATCATTTTTTTTCACTTTCTCTTTTGTACCTCAGTCAACATTGTTACTTGTTCTGTTGTTTAACCCTTTGTGACTCAGACTCAGACACATAACTGGAATGGAACTCGGCCAATTCCAAACCTCCACCATGGTCAAACAATCCTAAACACGTCTGTCGAGTTCTTATCACAGCAAACTACGGAAAAACAGAGGAATGCTTTGCAAAAATGTGCACGAAACTATACAAACACACACATACACACTGTATATATATACATATGTGTGTGTGTGTGTGTGTCTGTGGCTCATAAATGCCTGAGTAGTCACATTTTATCACATCCTAAAATTTTTAAAACCTACATTTCAGAGGTTTTTTACTGGCCGTCACCAACCTGGTCGGAGTGGAAGTCAGTTAAATATTTGTGTAATCCTGCACATTAAACAACCAACCAGCCAAACAAACAAACAAACAGGCAAATAAACAAAAACACAGTCAGACGGGGGTGAAATTTCCCTGAGAGGAAAATGCTTCCTCCAAACACAACACAACATTTAGTTTAATATTCTGTTCTCAGCAGCTAATTCCACTTCCTCTAATGTTCGACTTCTGGTAAATAAAGCACTGTTTCTTTGGGTTGTTGTGGTTGTTGATTGGCTGCCGTGTCTGTCTCCATGTTTGTGTTCATTCACATGTTCTCAGCACGTTGTCACATTAACCCTAAACATAAACCCTCTTTTAACCCTTAGTGCTCACGTAAATTGCCGTGGGAATAATACACAACTCCTTATATGGACATCCTGGGGGGTGTTTATAGGTCACATATTCACAAAATTAATTTTTTCGTCTTCTCATGTGCTGTTGAGCATATCACATGTTCATATCACATTTTTCGTAGCAATAATTCTGCAGAAGTCACAAAATAGAGCGTTTTTCTTTAATTTTGTTCATAAAAAAACGCTCAAAGCGGACTTTGAACTGTGACGTATTTCAGTCAGATTTTAGAGGACATAGGACACTCTATATTGCACATTCTTATCACCTCTGTATATACTGCACATTTAAACATAGTCATGGAGAAATGCTCTGTGTTCTAAGCGTTAAAGGACGTCATGGAATTTGGCAGTGGTGGCCATGTTCACGACTCACCTTCAGGTCCTGGATGTTCACGCCCACTCTGTGTGACATGGTGAGGAAGCTCGCGAACTGGGAATCATCCAGGAGGATGTAGACGACCACGCCCCTCAGCGTGGCGCTGACGATCTCTTTGAAGATGTCAACATCGGTGAAGATGTCCATCGCTATGGCGATAACCTGGAGACACATGGACCGACACACCATTTGTAATCAGATTTTTCTAGCTCTTGGATATTTGGCACATATATAATAATAATTCAGAAGTAGATAAGATGTCTGTGAAACATTTCCCCCACAGTTTTTATGTAGAGGACGTCATATTTTAAAGAGCAAGGGGTGGAGCCTGACTGAGAGCTTGTCCACTGCACGTCCACCAGCCACCTGTTGGACAATACTAGCTGTCAATCACACAATGTCCATGCCCATGTGTTGAAAATGGATCTTTTGCTGCAAAGTTCGAAGTATTGCCGTAAATTTCAGAGAGTTAGCATAAACTAGCTAAGAGGCTATTTCATTCAGCTCAGTTGCTTGGTGATGTTAGCATTCAAGCTGTAATTGTTCATATAATCTTATAATTTAATATAAACATTTTAAGCCACTTCAAAGCTCATTAAAGTTCATCAAATGTGGGAAACAGCCACTGAACCAAAGGTGTATAATATCATAAGAATGCTTCATTATCTCGTCATTAGTCTTTTCTTTATAAAGCGCTCCCTCCCCCAACACCAAAGTCCATGGAGAAAATCAGTGAATTAACACCACAGCACACACGAGTTGTTGATCCACTGCTGCCTCCGTCACTAAGTTCAAATATGTTATTTTGTGACTTCAGGGTTTGAACTTCTTTGTTCATATTTACCTCAGTGACTCAAAGTGACCACAAACCACAATCACTGATTTTCTCTATGGACTTTGGTGCGACACAGTGAACGGTCCAGAAAAGTCCGTCTAACGAGAAAAAACATGCAAACATAATTATTCTTAAGTTATCTTACACTTAAGCAGACATAGATTGTATTAGGTCAGCCTTTTGAAAATGGATTTAAAACAGTTTTCCCTGCTGTCAACCAGGTCCCTCAGTTAAAGGGACTTGCTATATTGTACATTGTATGTCCATATTGTATTTATAACTTTATTTTGGATTTAATTTAACTTGCTGTATTTCCTCCTACATTTAAATGATTATGCTGTGTCCAATTTAGATTTTAGTCCACACGGTTGGTGTAGTGGTTCGCACTCTTGCCTTCACAGCAAGACGTGGGTTCGTGACCTGGGCCTTTCTGCATGGAGTGGGTGTTCTCCGGTTTCCCCTCCACAGTCCAAAGACATGTAGATTTGGGGATTAGGCAAATTGGGCACTCTGTCTGGTGAGAGTGGATAGTTGTTTGTTTCTATATGTGGTCCTGTGATGGACTGGTGACCTGTCCAGGGTGTGACAACCGCCTATCGCCCTATGTCAGCTGAGATTGGCTGAAGGTGAGTGAGATTGAATTTATATTTAGGGTTCGAGCACAAGGTGCGTAGAACCCTATTGAAACCGTAGGAGTTATTCTTCTTTATTTTTCTTATTATTCCACCAAATACGAATCGTGTTTTTGAGGCTTTTCCCATACCCCCAAAACTCACCAATTTTTGCAACCGCATCAGACCTGCTGAAAAATTACGTATATTAGTGGGCGGGCCTAAAAACTGCTGTCGGGTTTAACGTACATGAACGAAACTTATCTTACATATTGTGACCAGACTTTTTATGAGGACACATCAAAACTACAACTACATTACAGTGTTACAGTGTGCACACACAGACCGACTGCTGTATTTGTGAATCATCAGCTCTGGAGCCGGTCGTCGTCGCAACGTGTGGAGTTTAATGTCGAGCACAAGCCGAGGCACGTCGTCTGGTTACGGTGAACCTTGTGTGTGAACCTGCTAATCTAAAGTTTGACAAACTGTGTCTTCCGTGTGAAGCTGAGCACGGACACAGTTTGTGTCGTCCGTTGTTTCAGTTGTTTCTTCACATGTTGAATCTCACAGTATGTGCAGTTGCTGCTGGTGAGACGTGTGATCACTAATGAGTCGCCTCAGGTGTTTAGTTTCTCCCTCAGCATGTGATGTTAGGATCTGATGATGATGGTGATTGTTTTGTCATTATTTCCTGTCGTTAATGTGTTAAACTATTAACTATAAACTACCCTAGCTTTGAATGGAGGTTTGGATACAACAAAAATGTATTTACTTGCTGTTAAAATGTGTTTTACATTTAAATGTCAACATTTGTTTCCTGGCAGAAACTTTCAGAGTCTGAAAACTAACATCACTGTGCTGCGATCGAGTGAGCGAGCCTGTGCAGGACAGAGCAGCTCTGACCTTCAGAGAGGTAGGAGGATGGGCTCTGACATGTGCACACACACACACACACGCCCACACACCCACACACACACACACTGCTGTTTTTGTTGTTTCTGCATGTTTCATTTCTCTGTTGCTTGTTAATATGAAGCCACTTGATTCTGTACATTCTGTGATTCATTTTAAACATATCATGCAGTGAAAAACAAAAAAAACACCTGTGGTGGCTGACCTTTGACCTCCTCCTCACGCACTGTGGCTGAAGACGGATGTGAACAGTGATGGAGTTGTCGGTGGAAAGTGTCACATGACGCTTTGAAAATATGTAGTATTAGGAAAATAAACTTTTTTGAGAGGTGGCTAATTCCGTCTATGCTGCTTTTACTCGCAATCCTAATGGCTCTCGGTTATGATAAGAATCGATATGCCAGTTAAATACTGTATGTTTTTTCTAAATAGCAGGCCACTCTGTGAGTAAAGACAGTGTTAAAGACTGCAGTTATTTGTACCAACTAACAATAATATAACAAGAATGATTCTCTTCTACAGTAAATACTTTTACACATACTTACTTATGTTTGGTCTAGCTTTAGTTATAGAGGTGCCTACATTGTACAAGTGCACATGTGATTCACACAGAAAACCTACGTCATTTAAATATACTTCCTTTATTTTACTTTAATTCTGTGATTATGCTTTTAAATATCAATTATTTAAGCTTTAATATTTGAAAGAAATGCTGTAGTCGACATTATGTGTGTGTGTGTGTGTGCGTGTTAATGAATACACTGTGTATACTACACAGAAGTATGCAGAGATATTTCTTTTCCCCTGTGTAAAAGCAACGCCTTTCATTGTGTGTTTGATAAAATGCTTTTGTAGTTGATGGAGATGGAGAGAGAGAGAGAGAGAGAGAGGAAGAGAGAGAGAGAGAGTGTGTGTTTGTTGTCACCTATTTGGGACCTTTTTCTGTCATAAATACTGACCTTGTCAGGACCAGTAGTTCTCATGGAGACCAAAACCTGATGTTAAAGAGGCAGAACCTCATTTCTGGGGAATTGATTAAGTTTAGGACTAAGATTTGAACTGTGGTTAGGTTCAGGTTTAGGGACCAGGCTTTCTTTAGGTCCAAATGAATGGAAGTCAGGTGAGAGCCCTTAGGAAACCAAACCTCCTCATTAACACAACACTGCTGAA
The DNA here is from genome assembly GCF_019176455.1 of Solea senegalensis. NCBI lineage: Eukaryota > Metazoa > Chordata > Actinopteri > Pleuronectiformes > Soleidae > Solea > Solea senegalensis. The sequence goes on from NC_058026.1 coordinate 15,280,912, forward strand.
AAGCTCAGTATCTGTATCGTTCTCACCTTCCTCGCCTCCTGAATCTGTTTGCGAACCACTTCCTTGATGCTTGGCGTGTTCTCTCGGGGCGGTTGGAACAGCAGGCTGATGCTTGTGTCCGTGCCCTCCAGCGTGACCTCGGGCCAGCCCAGGTCCAGGTCCGGCACCTCCTCGTCCGACTCCATTGGGAAGTAGGTGGAGGGGCTGACCACCTCCGTGACCTCTCTGCCCTCTGCGTCATCCTCCATGTGTGGGGACTCAGCATTCTGCAGGATGAAGAAGATCTCCTCCTCAGAAAGGAAGTGGCTGATCTGCTCGGCGCACAGAAACTCCTCGTAGGCATCTCTGCCACCACAGAGCAGGGCATAAATGGCCAGGCGGTAGGATTCTTTGTAGTGTGGCTGAATGTAGAGGGGACTGTCGTCTTCCTTCAGAGAGGACAGGCAGGACAGATTGGACGTCATGGCCCCGCGTGAGTCTCTGTGCGTCTGTTAACCATGCGGTTCAGAGCAGAAACCCTTGCTGCATGAAGCAACACACACAGGAAATCTCAATGAGAGAGAGGAGAGCAGTTAAAGGCATGAAAACCTGTCTGTCTAGTGTGATTCAGCTCAAGTAGATAAACAGTTGGGAGGCATGTGATGACTTCTTTAACCAGTTATCCTCGAGCTGTCTCACTCACAGTCAGTTCCCAAGTATTTGGTGAGAGAAAAGTCAAGCACACTTACCTGGTGAAAGGCTGCTGTTCCTGTGGTGTGTGAGTGTTTTCTCTCCTGCACCACTGAGGTGTGGATGTGAACCTGTGAGCCTGCTGTACCTGCCCTGTTAAGTCCACTGACACCTCACACACTGGATCAGGCCCCGCCCACCGTGGCTCACCTGGGTTTCAGGAGCAGGTTTGTTTACCTTCAAGGCTGTTACACAGTGTCTCTGTCAGCCTGGACGCGCAGTTGTTTTCAAGTACAGTATGTACCAAATGTACTGCGTTAAATGACCATGATGTGTTGTGCTGAATCAATCATAGATAGATAGATATATAGATAGATAGATATATAGATGTTTAGATAGATAGATGTTTAGATAGATGTTGGAGAAGATTTACATATTTACAGTATTTTATACAATGTACAACACAAGAATATGGTTTCACAAGAATACGCTCCATTGTCCAATCGAAATTGCAGCGCCCTCTAATGGCTGCAGTTACATTATGTTACATAAAGCCTCTTTAAGGTCAAAGGGATATTGGCGACCCTCGGCCCATTGAACTGTCTTTTTTCTTTGCTGCTTTTTAGTTTTAGTTTAAATGTGATCTTCATGCGTTAACAGCACGTTTTCACACATACCAAAGCTTGGTCAGGTACTGTTCAGTTAGTGTGGATGGAGATTATATTAAAACCTTTTTTTTCGTCTTTACTGCCACTAGCTGAACTGCAAAGTGACAAAAAGACAAAAACCAAACCGTCGAGTTTGGGTTTCAAACTGAAAAATGCGACCTGAGACATACATAGTGCTCGTACGCAGTGTAGACGTGTGGAATGTCAGACACACACCTACTGTCAGTTTAGCATGAATGGACCATGTGAGACCAGAACTCTGAAGTCAGAGTCTCTGTGATCACAGAACACTCATGTTTCACGCTGAGATCATTCACACAGAGATCAGAATCAGGTTGATTAGTAAAGTTTATTGCCATCACAAAGCACTGACGGTGGGACAGAACATGTCAAAGACAGACAGACAGACAGATTTCTGTGGCACAGACTGACTCCTGCAGGACCCTAGAATGAAGAAAGCATCCTGGGACGAAAGGCACTTTACAGGATTCTGGTTTAAAACAGCTTGGATCCGATTTACATACTCATATCAGGTTTCTTTTTCTTTTCTTTTCTTACCAACACTCACCAAGATCACTGCTGAGATGTGACACTGCTGTAATTTAGTTTGTTAAAGAGAGAAACACAGGTTGCAGTGGTTAAATAGATGATATAAACCCCCTCATTAGTAAATCTGAAGTGATACATCACAAATAATCCCTGTTTGCAACAGACTTATGAGGTGTTTTCACACATGAACTCCAGAAAAGGCCTGACAAGTTGGGTCCAGACCCAACTAGAGAATACAGGAGGCCTTGTAGGACCATGGCCTCACTCTATCTATTATCAGCAGAATTGATTGGGGGAGCTGGCAGGAGAAGTTCTGGAAAACAGCCAGCTTGACTTTTTGTATTCTGGAGTGCCGGAGGTTCATCACTGCGTTGCCTCAGCAGAAAAACCTGGCGAGTATGAGTTTGTTACTTAGGATCATGATCATCATTTAACATACACAGAAAATGAACACAGGCATTCCACTAGTGTTGCATAGTGGAAGGTACAGCTCTTAAAACACTGAACATCAACATCCACCCTGGCCTTTTCTTCTTCTTGCTTTTGCTGGCCAGTTGAATGACATGAAGTGACTGAACATCTACGTTATTGCCCACCGTTAATGTCGCTCTGTTTGTTTGTTTGTTTGTGTGTTTCACGTCTTCTCTGCAGCTAGTTACTGAACAATAACACAAACATTCTGCCGGTCAGCGACCTGTTCTCTACGAGTCGTAGTCCGGTGTGTGCAGCCATGCAAAACGTGGGACTGTTAACAGTGACTACCTCTAAATAAGTGGTTTTGTTTTAAATGATTTCACACTCATGCTAAAGACAGGACGACTGACGACCTGGTTTACTTCCTCGGTGGGGTTGGAGACTTCATGAATCTGGGCGGGGTTGGGGACTTGACACTGCGTGGTTGAGTTGGAGTTGGGGATTTACGGGTTGGAGTTGGAGACTTGGGGACGGGAGTCGCAGCAGCGCTTGATGCTGGAGTAGGGCTCTTCACAGACGGTGCTGGGGTCTGAGGCTTGGAGGGCACGGGGGTGGGAGTCTTGGAGGGGGGAGCTGGAGACTTTGGTGGCACAGGTGTGGCTGCTGTGGATGTCACTGTGGGTGTGGCCATTTTGGGCTGTCCCAGTTTGGGCTCGGGGATCTGCTCACCATGCTTGTAGACACTGACGGTGATCTCGACGAACTCGCCGCCATACTTGTTCCTCACATTGATGCTGTACTTGCCGGAGTCTTCTGGAGTGACTTTGTTAATGACAAGGCTGGAGAACTTGCCGCCGTCAAATGTGACCCTGGTGTGCTCGTTGGAGGCGACCTCCTGCTCATTCTTGAACCAGGTGACCTCGGGAGTCGGCTCACCCCACACGGTGCAGGTCAGGCTCAGGGACTGGGGACAGGAGAGTCAACTCACGTCAATACTTATCGAACAGTTTAGGTTTGTTTGGAGGAGAAAAAAAAACAAACATTTAAAAGCAAGTTCAACTAAACTACAAAAACCTCTCATGTCCTCAGAGCAATGGCGCCCCCTACAGGAACAAAAAGATGAGAGAAATTTGGTCTTAAACGTTGATTGGTACAGATTTAGTTCAGCCCAGATTATCTGGATGTGTGAGTTTGTGGCTCCAGGCTTGAAGTGCTAGAGGTACTGAATGTGACTGTGAGTGAGCAGTTTAAAAACATATATACTACATATATATATATCTATCTATATATGTACATATATATATATATATATATATATATGTATATATATATATATGATTACTTTATAGCAGGTTCAGTGGTTTTAAATAAAACAATGTTATTATTAATGTATATAAATAATGTATATTGCGTTCTTACTCATTATGATATCTATGATATTGTTTGTTTTATTTGTAATTCTCAGTTGAAGAACAGGCTCATTTTATAGCATTATAAAAGCATCATTATTACAGATGACATTGTGTCTGTTTTGTTCCCTCATAAGGTCATAATAATAATAACCCTATAATCCTAATATTATCCTGCTCTTCTGTGTGCGCATGTTCATGGTGAGAATATGTGCAGGTTCTCCTCTCGTGCCTGATGCAGCCTGATTTCAAAGCTCTTGTGTTCTGGCGCCAGCGTTAGAGCATGGAGACAGAAAATAAGCCTTCAACAGAAACACAGGTCACAGCTGTAATTTTCATGCTTTGTTTTCTGGCGCATCATAAGAATGCAGCTGGAGCTGTAGAACCTGTACATGGATGATGTCATGACATAAAATACAACATACTGAAAATAAAGTTGTAAAAAAATATCAGTGTCAGTGTTGATTCATATCATTATGTGTAATTGCACCTGTAATCATCCCAAGCCATTGTTCGCTCATGTTATTATATATCATGCAAATGTACATGTATCCATTATGTAGTTAATGTTTTGTTTTATGTGCATATCTATACCATTTATTTGAATCTTTTTATTCTCTGTTTTGTTGTCAACTGGACACTGTTTTGAATATTTGACCATATATTTCATAATGTCATGAAAAACAAAAATCATGACATTTGATTTTAATTGTTAATAATTGTTATATTCTGCTGCTGTGACAACTACATTTTCTTTTCTTTTCTTTATTATTTATTTGTATGCATTTATTATTAATAAAAGGTACCATAAGATGTTAGTGATGTTTACAAAATCTCTTCATTTAAATATTTAGTCCATATTAAAATAAACAAAAAAAACGATGTTGTTTTAGATAATCATGAAACAACGATTTAAACTTCAGTCTATTTTATTTTGTGTCCTGTTAATCCTGTTATGCAAATGTGGCAAGAAGAAGAAGACGACGAGTATATAATTAAACATTAACAGACATTATAAACACTTCCAAAAGATATTGTTCTTGTTTATCAATAATAAAAACAAAACTAGACTCTCCCAAGAACGGGCAAAACTCACATCGTGCAGCCTGGGAAATGATTATTCTATCTATATATTCTAATAAATGAATGAATGAATGAATGAATGAAGAGTTTAAATGCCAGTACACAAATAAAAGCACCAGAATTTACTAAATATGACTCCACCTGTGCAGCTTGTGCTGATAAAAGTTGATAATTAGTAGAAGAGTAGAGTCAGAGTTTGTTTAGATGAAAACAACAACAGTTGAATGTTGTGTCCCACAGAGACACATTCACTTCCCTGCAACAAATGGATGACAATCACACTGTTTTCAGTCAAAGTATCTGAAGAGAAGCAGAGATGGTACAATTCTACACCACAGCTACTGTGTCATGGACAGCACTGGCTCATTATAATAAAACATTAAAAACCAACAAAGCAGGAGAAAGAAAAGGGAGGGGCAGGGGGAGGGGGGGAGAATAAAGTAATATCCTCACCTTGTGTTCCATGATGGTGACAACATCAGGGAGACCGCCGATCACTCTGCCGCGGTCTGAGCACAGACGACAGAGTGACAAGTTTACAATAACAATACACAACATGACAGCATGTGCACGTCTTTATACGGCTCTCCAAACATTATTGTTTGGAGTTGTAGCCACGTGTGTCACCTTTTGAAGATGTGCAAGGAAGTATGTTATTGAGTTTTTAAGGTCTAATATGCAACTGAACATTAATGGTAACTCTATTGTAGGTTTTGTTGTTTTATTTTTTACCTGAAGGAAGAAGCAGCACATGTTTTAACATGACCTCATCTGGCCTTCATTATGTAGAATCAAGTCTTCCACATTGATTAGGATTAACGCTTATTTTCTTCTATCTTCAGTAAAGTTTTGTCTTCTATAAGAAGCTGTCTGTCAGACAAAATGTCCTCACTCACAAAGATACACAGACTGCTGTTTGTTGCATAAAAGAACATTTAAAACACTCACTGACATTTGATATTTTAAAGTTTATGTGATTATGAATAAAACCTGATGTATGTTTTGCAGCTGTCAGATACAACATTAATTCACCCTGAGAGCAAATAGAGAAATGAGACTCTGCAAACATTTACACACAGTTGAGTCTGTCATTAACACTGTGAGAGGCAGGAATAAATCATTTTATATTATATAATATATGTCATATACTCACTCTTCTCAGCAAATGCCGCTGCCCTAAGGACAAAACAGAGACACACAGATTATAGTGTCATTTATACACAGTGTAAAAACTGTCTTGTTCACAAACAACGACCACAAGAAAGACTCACTTCAGTCTGAGGTACTCCTCGTAGGCATCGGTGTATGCTGCAAAATGAAGAATAATATTCATTAAACTCAACAACTCAAAGCAAAATAACACAGTGCAGCAAAACACAATCACCTAATATTCACCATCCAGTGGTCGTTTGTCTCCACTGACAAACGTTTCATGTTTTTTTAAAAGAAAAATTCATATTCAACAGAGGCCATTTTATGAGGCCACTGTGACCTATGAACTTTGACCACCCTGATCTAAATAGGTGAAATAAATGATAAAGATCAGGAAAAATAAAGTGTGTGATGGGAAGAATCAGGATTCTGGTGCTGATGAGCTGGTGTTCAGTCATTTTAGTGATTAAAAAGAAAAAGACAAGATATAGAGAGCACAGGAACACTGGATGATCTGTCAGTTTGAAGATGTGATCTTCATACGTAAACAGACCCAGCTGTGCTTCTTGGCTTATTTGAATATGTTATGATTATTTATTTAATTGGAAGTTACTGAGCTTTTTACTCTGACTTGTTTTGTGGAATAAATGCATTCATGACATCACAAATCATGCGTGGGTGATACAGAACCGAAAAAACCAACCACTGGTACTGGTGTTAATGGCCTTTGTTAAGCTGGTTCAGGGTGATCGTTGCTGCCAAATCAGTAGAAATATTCCCTTACAATATTGTGTCAAACCAGCTGGTGTCATCAGATGATGATTTAACGTGCATTATCTCTGTGTTCCAGATGTGCTACCTTGTCCAGAGAGGTCAAAGGTCCTGGTGTGAGTCTTGACCCCGTCTGAGATCTCGATGGTGTAGTGACCCTTCTCCTTGTCAGATGGATCACAGATCTGCATCCAGGCCATCTCCGCCGTGCCGCCAATCCTCATCTTCTCAGAGGAAGCGATCTTTGTCTCCCTGTGTGAGTGACATGATGATGATGATGATGATGATGATGTCATTTTATCACATAAACAAACACGTCGGAGGGCAGTGATGGTCACATGTGTCTTTTCACAAAATGTCAGAGGTTTGAGGCAACTTCAAATTTGGCAAAAATGTCAAAATAATTTTGGTGGAAGGTGAAAAGCCTTACGTTGATACACACAACCTTTGACCTTAACATTTGAATAACAAAGTGATGCATCATAGTTTTAGGACAAAGAACACGTGGTGTATTTAACATTTTTCATATCTCCATACCACTTAATTTTAAGCCTAATTGTTGTGCAGAATTTGACTATATTCATAGTCAAATTCTAAGAAATAAGAAAGAGTATTGTCACTCTCAAACTTCTCATGAGTCCAGAGAAACTGCCTGTGTGCTGCTTTACATCCACATTTATCTCATATATCAGGATATAGACTAAAAATATCCAGATGTTTTTTTTATCGCCCAGCCTTAAAGAAATAATGATTGTATTTGTTTTGTGATGTATAATCATATTTACATTTATCTCAAATGATGTAGAAAAGGATATCATGATAACATTTTTGAACATCTTTGATCTTGTGCAGGGTCCTTGACTGGGAAAGTAAGAGTGACCCTTTGGTGCATAGTGTGCTTCAAGCGTACTTGTGTTTCCACACGGTCTTCATCTCCTCTGTGTAGTAGCTCATGTAGCACTGCAGCCTGATGCCCTCCGGAGTGCACTGCAGCACCAGGTCAGAGGCAGACGCACCTGAGACACACAAACAAACACGTCAACACTTGCTATAAACACGCATCCTGAGAGGAGACACTAAAGAGGAAACAAGGTTGTAATGAAACTCAAATTTTGTTATGTTAAATATGTTTTATACTGTTCAAATTTCAAATTTAAAACACACAATCTGGTGTTCATGCACAACTTGTAAGACAGTGAGACCACACCCTTGAGACAATAGACGAAACGTCATCACTCTGTATATTCTGCTCTTTGATGATCTGTAAATGAATTAATCAACTTGGTTCAAACTTCATCAGTTGGGGACAGTCCCACCACTCTGAAGTGTAAACACTGTCTCATTTGAAGTGTGTAGTGTCTGATGTTCTCAGTGCAGGAAGTGGACAAGTCAAGGTGGCTCAACTGTCATGTGAAAATACCCCATGGTGATTAAAAGGTCCTCAGACGGAAATAGCATTCCTGAGTAAATCACAATGGCTATGTAAATGTAAAGTGTCTGTATTCTGGTGGGATATCTTGGATATAAGGGACAGAGCTCCCATTCATTGACGAGTTTGGTCTGCTTAACAGAAGCTCCCACACATCAACTGTGTGTCACACAACTTACTGGCTGTATTTTCTACTATGGGACATTTCAATAAACTGGTATGTTAACCCTTCATTTCTAATATTGCCTTGTTGAGACTTTTGTTCTTAATAGTTAAGAATCTGTTATTGAAGATTTATTTAGTCTAGTTATATGGTGAGATTTAACACTCATACCCTCCACCTCTGAGTTGAATAGAAAAGGTTGAGTATCATGTCCTGTAAACTATTGAGTTATACTTTACTTCACTTTGGAAAACCTCTTGCTAACACCGGAAAGACAGAATACTTCTTGGGGAGAGATTGTTACTTGGTGGTAGATATTTCCTCCCCTACAAACTGCATTGTAAATAATGGCCAGATCTTGAAAGGTATTCTGGTAAAATGGGCTACGACACTTACTCACACTTACTTAAACATTTATGATGCAGAATTAATCGAATCTATTTTTCTTTGGAAAAAGTGGATATGAGCTCAGATTGCTCTGGCTCAGATTATAAATGATCTTTTTCATCATTCAACACAATACACAAAAGATGGACACACAATTCCAGTATCACGTCCTGTAGTCTGAATAAAGCTGAGTCACGTTAGTGAATATGTTCATGAGTGTTTTTGACTCAGTTCTCAGGTTTGCTGGAGTCAAAATGAATTTAACCTGGGAGCATTTTCTTAATCTAAAGATGTGTCACATTAAGCTTTTTGTCTTAAAGACTTTTCTTCTGTGGAACAAGTCATCAGTTTTATTTATATAACCTAATATCATCGTCGTCATCACTTCAGAACTTAAACCAATGTCTCTTGTACACATCTGTAAATATGCACAACATAAAACATCACGTCAGCTGCTCTCACTCACCAGCGATGTGGGCCAGGGAATTGATGATGTCATCAAACACTGCCAATCAAACAGAGATGAGAACATGTGAGATACTTTGTCCAGAAACAAAAGACAACACACTGACTGTGAGGAGGAAATGAATCATTCATAAAGTGACCTTGTCCTGAGATGTCGAACGTGGACATGTCCTTCCCTCTGTCATCACCGAGCACGGCCTTGTAAACACCCTGATCTTTTCTGGAGAACTGGCACCACAAACAGTGTGATTATTATCATTATGTTATTACATATTACAGTTGACAACATCATTGACAACTCAACACCATTGTCTTGTGTCCGATGTCACTTTGATAAACTCAACTATTTATCAAAATCAACTATGGTGTTAACAGCACAGTTGTGTTGTTGCCACAACAGCCATGAAAGGAAGAAATATATCACCACAATATGAGATGATTAAAGTGCCGCAGCAGCATCTTTTCTTAACAAAATGAGGTTAAATATGTCCACAGACACAGTCTACAGTGGTAGATAATGAATGGATGGATGGATTGTAATGGTATGTACAAGAGAAGTGTTGTTGTTTTTTTGGTCTCTGACTCCAGTAGCTGAAATACAGTATTGTACTGTGTACATTTCTGTCTTTTTTTTTGGGCGGCTAACTCCCACATTCCAGATTAAAGGCAGACGAGTATGGAAGAGATTTCAGATTCTGAGATTTAAGTCAAAATGCTGACTTTTTCTTTAATCTCAGAATTCTGACTTTAATCTTTTTACATGTGGCCTTAATACTCTTCCATAGATGATTATCATTTCAACGTAAAACAATGCAAAAAATTGTTTTTTTTGTTACCAGAGGTATGGGCAGTGCACAGGCCCCCGACATGACATTGGTAGGAGTTTCTGGAACAATCTCATCTTCCTCTTTGTACCAGTGGAAAGTCGTCTCCTTCTTCACGTTGGCCACCTGACCCAAACACAGGACACATACAGGGATTAGAGAAAATCAATAAGCGTCAACAGGGCTTTAAAATGTGCTCAGGCTCCTCACCTTGCAGGCGAGCAGAACAGTACAGTCCTCAGTGACGGTATAATACAGATACTCAGAGAAATGTGGACCTACAACAACAAAGTGAATATGTTAACACACAAATGATACTGTCAGCATTTAAACAGATAATTATTGACATGTGTGTTTGGTCAGGTGTATCGTGAGTGCGATCAACTTGACAGGATTCTTTAAGATCATGTCAACAACCTTATTCAATCTTGTTACTTCTATGGCTCAGTAGCGCCCCCAATTGACAGTCATCGTTTCAAAAAGTTGCATCGATGTTTGACAAAACTTGGTGAGGAATATGACCAAATATGAAGTCGGCCATGTTGTATATCCTGCAGGATTTAACACATCTTTGAGGCCTTAAGACAAAGTAGGATTCTCACAAAATCTGGCACACAGATTTGAAATAATGAGTCATTTAGTTTGATACCTCACTTTATGTCACAATAAAAGATGATTATGGAATTAACAATTTTTAACAATAATGACAAAAACCGGCATACTGTACCTTTAACTGATTTTAATTGATATTGTTTGCTGGTGTTATTTTTCTGCAAAAGTGCAATAGAAATAAAATGTACAATATATGTTTCCACTGGTTGTGGTGGTACCTTGCTTCCTGATGTGCTCTTTCCTCTGGAACTCGGCCTCCCTCAGAGCAACCTTAAACACTGACAAACACAATAAAAAGACAGTGAGTCTCAGTAAGTGTTTTAAAGGTCACCGTGGGACTGTGACCAATACCAGATTAGAAGAGATTCTATTAGAAGCCTATAATTAAATCAAAAAGAATACAATAAAGCATCTAAAAAATGCTACTCATCTCATGCAACTCCTCTAAATGTATCTGTGTATTGACATGTGGGCGGAGAAAGCCTCACCCTCTCCCACCAGCACCAGGGAGCTCTGGGTCTTGGCCTTGCCATCGTTGATCTGGACGGTGTACGTGCCCTCGTTGGCTCTGGTGAAATGATCCACAGTCATCTGGATGATTCCTGTGGCCACATCGTGGCTGATCTTATGACCCTGAGAGCAGAACAAGGGTCACATGTACAGCGTGTATGTGTGTATCTGTGTATCCATGCTGTGTTTAAGAGAAATGATTGATGACAGATAAATATTGAAGACCCGGTCGATAATAAGTTTGGGTTATATTCAAGGAATAGACATATTCATCTAAACTGAATTAACTTATTGGGTATGACTTGATTTTGACTCTCTCCCAGAAATCAACAAGTATTATTATTTAAATTCAAATTCTGTATTCATTTTTTGTAACCAGATTGTTCAAGAATGGGAAATGCAGACTTCATAATTATTTATACATGTTTTGAAACAATTGCATGCGTTTGCAAAATCCAGTAAACAATGTTTGAAAATATAAGAAGCAGCAGCATTACAGTTATAATTTAATGTATAATTGTGTTCATTCTGTGTGTCGCAGTACCTCTCCACTGGTGACTTCCTTGTCGTTAACGATGAACCTGTAGGACACGGAGGACGACAGTTTGACGGCCTGCAGCCAGAAACGCACGTGACCTTTCTCCAGGACCTCGTAGTTCAGGCCGTGTTTCAGAGGAACAACTGCACACACACACACACAATGGGGTGTGAGTACCTTGCACAGTGGCACTTCAGCCCTTGACCCTCTGGGTACGAGCCCAATTACTTTCCTCGTGGCCATGGGATGCCCCATAAAATGACCCTGACATGATTTGAACTGGAATGCTGTTTAAAATACTGTGAATAACTTGTACGTGTATTTATGTTTGTAATATTAACAGGTATATTTTCACATATACATATACAGAATTGTGTTGTCTACTCACCTGGATGTCTGATGGCATGGCTGAGCTCCAGCATGGTGTTCAGGGCTGCACAGAGGAGTCAGAAAAGCATGAGTGCAAAAAAAACAACATGTGGGAAAGGAGCATACATGAGCACACACTGCACAAACGTGTGATGACGTACCGTCCTCGGTCAGCGTGTGGCTGGAAGAGACTCCATCTGTGTCGGTGACCATCACAGAGTATCTGCCCAGGTCGTCCTTATCAGGGTTGGTGAAAATCAGTCTGGAGCTAAGAAACAAACACACAACACACATTTTACATAAACATGAACCAGCACTGAGAGAACTTCAGAGGAACATGTGTGTGAAACAAGCTGCTGCAGGAAATTCCCTTTTTGTTTTATATGATCATACTTTATCATCAGAACATGTCTGAAAAGGATTGTTTTGCATCACAGCAGCTTTGTTTGCAAAAACATACAGGACAGAAAAAAACAAACAATCACAGAAGCACAGACACACACACACATATTACAAGTTGAACAGAAGATGATGTTCAAGGCTCCTCAATGTTCCATATTTAGTATCAAGATTAACTGGTTTACAGAGTTTTTGAAATAGTTTGTATTCATGGTTCAGGGCATGGTTATGGTCAGAGGCCTTAGCCAGTCTTAGCCAGTCTCCACATGTTGCGGGGACATTGTGTTAGGATGAATTATTAAGTCTTTCATCCCACACTCTCTGAGCGATTCATTCATTTCATGAAGCAGTTTTGATGTCACGGCAGTGGGCAGACTTTAGTAACACAGATTATTCCACACACACTTTATTATTAACGCAAGTGTCAGTAAGTGTGGATAAGCTTGCAGCTGCAGCTGCAGCAGGCGAGCTTACGTTCTGCCCTTCGATGTCACTTGGACTCGGGGGCAGTCGCCGATGGCCTTGTAGTTCTTTGACCACACGAACGTGGACATCTCGCTGATCTCACAGGCCTCCAGGGACAGGAAGATGTCCCCAGTTTCCTCGTCCACACCTGCCACGATCTCTGTGGTGCCTGCAGACATGAAGCGCATGTGGTTGCCATGGTTTAAATTTGTGAATTCCTTCATTTATCAGTAACTGCTAAGTCTTTATTTAATTTTTATTTCAGTCAGAATAGTTTTGCTTCATGAAAAAATGACATTAGTCAGTGAAACTAAATTAATGTGTTCAATGAATGAATGGACGTTTTTAAGCGATCGTTTTTAGTAATTATTCATGTTTATTCATGTCATCTATCAGTCGTTATCTCATGTTCTCCCAGCTGACATCTATTTATCCATTCATCCATCCACCCATGGTCAAATGAACCTAATCACCAAACTGCATGTTTTTGGACTGTGCCATCATATGATGGGATGGAAGAGTAAACATCATGCTGGTGTTGTGGAGAATCCTCACATCCCCTGAGGTTTTGTTTGAAAGACAAAAGCATTTAGTCGCTGTTACCTGGAAGAGCTCTGGCACAGACCGGCTCAGAGAGCTGAGAAGCTTTTCCCACACCGTTAGCATTGACAGCACGGACTCTGAACACGTAGGTTTCTCCTTCCTCCAAACCAGTCACCTGAGGGAAAACACAGAAACATCTTCACAAATGTCACTGCTATTGTTCATTAGTCAAACTGCAATTTTACCCAAAAAACAGGGAAATCCAAGCTTCATCATGCTTGAAATGGAACGTGTCCCGCTGGTCAAACAGGTGAAGGTCTCGTACCTGCAGGTAGCGGTGACTCACAGCCTCCTGGTTCAGGGTAACAAACTCTGTTGAGCCCTTTTTGGCCTTGTCCACAAAGTATCCAGTGACGGCGCTCGCTCCGATGTACACTGGAGCCTTCCACACGATGACCAGGGAGTGTGCTCTGACCTCACTGAAGCTCAGGTCATAGGCTGGGCCTTGAAGGATAAACACAAACAAACATTAACAGGACAACAGAGAGAAGACAGTCTGTCCTTCAGATCCACCTAATGTGCGCCACAATAGAAGCATAAATGTTGGCTGATTTTCTTGCTTTAAAATGAAATGAAAACACAGGGTGATTTAAAGGTCAGAAATTACACCTGAACTAGGGCTATCTGGTCTTGTAAACACTCAGTGACACAAGATTGAAATGCATCTGTCAAAACATTATCTGTATGACTAACAGTGCTATGGTATGCTGTGGATACGCCTCGTACCTGGTTCGTCCATGGTCCACGCTTCACATTTCATGGGGACACTGGGAGCTGATGGTACACCAACACCTGCCATGTTTGCAGCCTGGACCTTAAACTCGTAGAAGGTTCCTTCTGTCACATTATCAACCTTTTGACACCGGGAAAAGTGACTGTTAGAGATTCAGAAAGTAATACACTGAGCTTTCACCACATTCATGTTGTGATGTGTAGACTAACAGTGTAGACTCTTTCTGTGATGGGGGCCAGATTCACTTCCTTCCAGAGCAGAGTGTCAGCGTTGCGCTTGTCGACGTAGTAGGCATTGACCTTGGAGCCACCGCAGCGTTTGGGACTCTTCCAAGCGATAGTCATGGAGGAGCCGTCACAGCTCAGCAAGGCGATTCCATAGGGAGAACTGGGAGTCGCTGGATCACAAGGTTTTAATGTTAAACTGGAACGGAAAACATTTTTCATTGCAAACGTTTTTAGAATTAGAAAATATGTCCGTGCTTGAATATTGAAAGGGACTGTGAGGTACGTGGACCCTAAAGTGATAAAGTACTGACTCATATTCAGAGCTTTAAAAGTGTTTTAATCACTTAACAAAAGGTTCAGGAATACAATCCACAGCTTCTTAAGTCTACGATATCTCAAGAATATGTTCCTCATTTTATCTCACATTACACAGTAGTTCCTGACCGGAAACTGAAGTGTGTGTTGCCTTGGAAACCGTTCATTCTCCTGCACCAGACTCAAGAGAGAACATGAGTGATTTTATAATAAAAACAAACAGAAGCTGCTGCTCCACTGCTGCCATCCTTTGTTCAGATTTACCTAAACAGCACGAATGAGTGAGCAGCTTACAAAGTGACACAAACTTCATTTTCCTGTTACAAAATGCTGTCTAATGGCAAGATAAACTGAAAAAAACATACATTTAAACTAATGTGGATTTGATTGGGTGAGTAAAATGTTTTTTTTGTGTACACAGCGCCTGCACAGATGCGGAGTATGAGTCAATACGTCACACGACCCTCCAAAATTGATCATTTATAACCACCTACAACATCACAGTGTTGAAAACACATTACCTTTTTTTCACCTGTGCTGAATAGATGTACATATGAAACAAGTGAACTCCTGACACAAACCAGTGTGTTGTGTTACTACAGTGCAGTGCACAGTGACAGGTGTAATGAAAACACGTTGTGCCAAGTGATGAGGAGGAAGTGGGTTAAGGAAAACCGATATGATACATACCATAATCCACGCCCTTACCTGGAAATTACCCCAAAAAAAACAGCAAGAAAATGTTTTTTTTATCTTCAGTGATGTGTTTCCCTTTTACTACCACCTGCGTTTACTGAAAACGTCAGCTGATCTCATTGTATTATTTTGAGTTTGGTGTAAAAGTGGCGTCCGTCTTACCGAGGGCCGGCTCCACAGCGATGGGTGAAGAATCCTGCGACTCCTCACTCAGGCCAAAGACATTGACAGCTTGGACACGGAACACGTAGGTCTCACCTTGGACCAGGCCATGGACCACAAACCTGAGACACACACTCAGTTTTCATTTGGTTTACATTTGTGGAAGTGGAGCCCACAATGGAGTAGCAGAAAATGACTTAGACGAAGAATTGTATTTTAATATTGAAAACACCATGAGTTGTGCACTATACCTGGTGTGTTTGAAGGGTTTATGGTTACAAGCGAACCACTCCTTGGATCCGGCAACACGGCCATCGATGTAATATCCCATGAGGTTTTTCAGATGCTTGGGAGCCTCCCACTGCACAAACACAGACGACTTGGTGTTCCTGCTGGCAACGACGTGACCAGGAGCAGAGGGGACACCTGTTCACCAAGAGAAAGGAGTCACAATTAATTACCACATAACTTCACTTTTATAAATAATTATAGAATAATGATTAGTCGTTGTTTAACCTTTATTTGACTAAGCATAAAATTCATTGAGATTAAACATTTTTAGCAACAGTTTCCCGGCCAAGTTAGGCAGCAGGACATACAAAAACCTTTTAGGGGCATATGACACACTCAATAACATAACAAATATACTCAGATATGCATACACATGAACTTAAAATGTAAAAGATGCAGTATAAATTCACATAATCAGGGATTTTTAGGCTTTCACTTGTCCAGTAACATGGACAGAAAAGGTTCTGCATGCGAACATAGTCAGATGATGTCACACAGTTTGTGTTCTTCTCTGTCAGACTCAGGTCTAAGTGGAGGTTTGAGTTTTGCGTGTTTGAGTTTATGAAAGACAGAGTCTGACTCCTTATGTTACAGTCGGGCCTCAGTGCTCCACTTAGAGCTGACCTACAAATAAAAAAAGGTGTAAAACTTAATGTAAAATCTGTGTGCATGAAAAGTAAATGATTGTAACACTGTAGGCTTTTAACACATTACCATGACACAGCAATATTGAAGCAATGTTTCAATATCTACTGCCAAAATAATTTAGCAAATTACAAAAAAGTCCAAGTACACGCCAGAAGAATCACTGGGGCAAGTCAAGTTATGAGTTCAGGTAACTTACATTACATTACATTACATGTCATTTAGCAGACGCTTTTATCCAAAGCGACTTACAAGGGAATTGAGTACAACCTGCCAGGGGTGGAGTTGAATTTGCGACCATGAAGTCTTTTGCACACAGGGTACACAGGGTACGGATCTTAACCACTGAGCCACTCCACCCCACTTCAGTGTTTAAAGGGTGATTTCAGTGAAACGTGAGTCTTGTGTTAAACACTCGTGGATTTCTGTCCCCCACCTCTACACTGTCCCCCTTTTTCCTTTCACCCCAACCGGTCGAGGCAGAAGGCCGCACATCTCTGAGCCTGGTTCTGTCAGAGATTTCTTCCTGTTAAGAGAGAGTTTTTTCTCTCCACTGATGCCTAGTGCTTGCTCATTGTGTGAACTTTTGGGTTATCTGCATTCCTTGATGTTGTCTATGTACAGTGCCTTGAGATAATGTATGTTATGATTTGGCGCTATACAAATAAAATAGAATTGAATTGAATTAAAGATTCTCACAATGTGGCACTTGAGTAAAGGGATGTGATTATAGTTCCACTGTGTCATATTTATACAGTATAATAATAATCTGAAGGATAACAATAGGTTCCTTCCACAAAGTCGTGCCCAGGCCCTAAATATCTTTAATATCTGAATGAGGGCCACTCAGTTCTGTAGCTCAGTGGCAAGCGCTGGCAACAGCAGGAGAACGACAGTGTGCTCACAGTTAGAAAACACACAGTGTGGAAACGTGAGTTAATCAACAGATTTCCAGTAAAGTGTACATACCAACCGACAGCTCCACACCTGTAAAACACAGCCAGTCATTTTGAAACAAATGTCATTGTTAGAGTCCATGTTTTCAGCTGACTGCAAGGTGTGGAAAAGAACATTAAAAACATAGCTGATGAACAATCTGAGGGTTAAATAATAATTCAACAACAATTATCCCAATATAATTCTCCTCAATAGCAATGCAACAAAAAGTCTACATATATCAATGTTTATAACACATGATAACTTTGAGTATTTTAGTTTTGATGTTTTTGTTTTCATTTCCCTACAGAGAGATATTTATCTTGATAATCATCAATAGTGACTGATTTTTTAATATGAGCTGATTCTGTAAATTTCCCATTTGTGTTTTTGTGGATTTTCACAGTTGACAAAGGCACTTTTCAAACTTTTCTTCTGCTCATATGAAAGCTTTAAGATCTAAAGTTTAAATGTCTCCTTTTGTCATTTCAACTATTTTTACTCTCTTCTTTTATATAAAACGAACAACTGATATGTTGTTGAATTTACTTAAAGTAATTAAACAGTAACAGTAAAATTTAGAGAGAATCTTAAGGCATAATAAAGATTAGTTTGATGTGCTGTGTACATATATATCTATATCTATATATAGATATAGATATACATATATATGAAACTTTCTGCAGTGGGTACGGTCCTTACCATCCTCATCAACCTTCTGGACGGGCTCAGAAGGCGCCGAGGCCTCACTGGAGCCGTACATGTTCACCGAATACACTCGGAACTGGTACTTTTGCCCGTCTTGCAAATCGAAAACTGGATAACGCGGTGAGTGCAGTTTGACTGCGGTGTTGATCCGCTGCCACGCTCCAGTGCCTGCTAAGCACTGTGGGAGAGTCAGGGTGTGGGGGGTTGGGGGGTTTGAGGGGGTGAATGAGAAGGTACAGTCATCTGCGACAACTTCATCAGTGCAGCCTGAACACAAACTGTCAGGCTGCAGATTCTACTGTAGGTGTGACATGGTGGACTCTCATGAAAACCTCTAACTTAACTATTATAAACTCTAGTAAGTGTAATGATTCATAATTATACACTCATGAAAACATGATTATATTTTACTTTTCTGTTACTTTTTTATATAGTATTGATATTTAATTGTTTCAGTCTTGCATATTGTGCATATGATTCTTTTTCTTTTCCTTTATACTCCCTGTAACTGTATAAATAGACAAAATAAAAATGTACATATGGGCTATATCATCTACCTGTGTTAATAAACTACTCACACTGATCAGTGTGTAGTAAAATGGAACATACACTGCATTCCATTCCATAATTACTGCAGTGACTAATAATGTTATTTAAGTTATTTACGTCTAAATGATGCATAAAGTGGCTTCATGTAAATCTTGTTGGTTTACATTTTTCTTTTCTCACCATCTTCTGCTGCCAACAATGAAAATGAAGAAGAAAAACTAAATCACCTGAAGCATACTTTTGGTTTTTGCAACCAAAAAAAGGGGAAGAAGGAGCTTGTGAAAACACATTCTATTCAGCTCTGCAAACCAAAATGTAGTCTCATCTTTATCCTTAAATGAAAAAAGAAATCTTCCTCTTGTCGTTTTATTGTAATGTCTCAGGCCTTAACTCTGCTCGGTACAATAAAGTGGCGCCCAAACAGTAACATGTCGAGGTTTCATTGTGTTCTACTACATAACCATGACACTCATTTCACATATTTGCCTTCTTTTCACTGTAGTGAGAGCTACATTGATGGAAATTGTTGACCAAAAGTGAAGCGACACACACACACACACCTTCTCGACGACGTACCACAGCGGCGCTCGTCCGCGAGGGCTGGGAGGATTCCAGCTCAACACCACGTATGATTTGAAAATCTCAGATGCATGCACGTTGGTGGGCTCCGCGGGGAGAGTTACATAACCTGGATTGGGATTGAACCATGTTGAGGCAAAAAGACGGCACAAGTCCCACATAATGCACTCGTTTACTGTTTAGTGATTTAGTAATGTTATCATTATTTTAATGTACTAATAGATGCAGTTTGTTTAAAAAGACGCATGATTAATCAACTTTAATCTTAAATTGTCTTTAATCTACTGTATATACTGTATATATTATAGATTATATAGATATACTGTATGTTGGAGTTAAATCAAAGATGCTAACACAACAGTTAGATTTTTTATTTGAAAGGATTGGGAAGAAGGATGTTATTGTAAGAAGAATATTGTTGTTTAAAATTTACAGTGCAACTAGCCATTTAAATCGTTAATATGATGCTTTATGGAAAGAGGGAATAGTGTTAGAATTATACGGAAGAGGTTTACGGGATTAAAAGAAAGAATCTGAATCCAGATCAGAACCAGATCTTTGCTTACTACTGTACCTTCCAGATCATCATCCTTGATCACTATGTCGTATTTCCCCTCAATTTTAATCACTGTTGCAGGAAATGACAACAGCAGATCCGTTAGGTAACATTGGTTTACCGCGGCTGATTTTCTTGTATTTACCTTCCTCGGTACCTTGCAGCCTCTCGCTCTCGGCAGCATCCAGAGCGGTCACCTTGTCCGACTTGCGGGATGGCCTGCTGATGCCGGCGCTGTTCACGGCTCTGACCCGGAAGTGGTAGGAGCGGCCCACGCTCAAGCCGTGCACCGGGTATTTACACACCTTCACTGGAGAATCGTTGCACTGGACCCAGGCGTCGCTGCCGGCCTCACACCTTCACATCAGATAAATACACAGAATGAAAGGCGTATCACAAAGTATGTCCAGTTTATATTCAAGTCAAATCATTACACGGTTTTTAAAACTACCTGCAAATACCAACTATTATATACCGTCTTTCAGATTTTCATATATTATTATATGATTATATGATTTTTGTGTATTAAATATAAAGCTTGAATCTTTCAGCTTTAAATACTCTCAGTGCAGTGTGATTCATGCTAAAGAGCCAACTGTGTTTTATAAAAAGAACGGCTGAGGAGATTTCAGGGCACACACTGACCGATCCACAAAGTATCCGGTGATTGGCGCCTCGTTGACAGTGTTGGGGGGTTTCCAAGCAACAAGGACATAGTCTGAGTTGATGTCATATGCTTTTACGCTCATTGGTGCGCCAGGGGCCCCGGGTGCAGAGGGAGCGGCATCTGGGGACCAAGACAACGGAGACACGAGGAGGGAGGACAAGAAATGAAGAACTGACAGTCTAACGTCAATATTGTGATTTATTGATGTGAAACGTGACGCAGAGTCGTGTCCTACCGGAGACAAACAGGTAGGCACTGTGCTCAGCCGTGCCGTCCTTTGTAAAGATGCGGAGGGTGTAGAGACCCTCATCGTCCTTGGCCAGGTGGGGCAGCGTCAGGCGGGCTGCACCTCCACCCACCGCCATCTCCACCAGTTTACTTGATTTCAGCAGTTTATCTGTTAGAAGAAACAATAAAATAACAATAGATAAAATAAATGAAGAGCAGCCGGAGAGCTCAGACCTCACATACAGACACCTGGAATTCTTAAATTTTGATCCAGTTTATTGATCCATAAACTTTCTGGA
The DNA here is from genome assembly GCF_019176455.1 of Solea senegalensis. Taxonomy (NCBI): domain Eukaryota; kingdom Metazoa; phylum Chordata; class Actinopteri; order Pleuronectiformes; family Soleidae; genus Solea; species Solea senegalensis. Next base: position 15,301,982 of record NC_058026.1, read on the forward strand.
TCTGTACAGACCTTTTTCTGCTTATCGCTATTACCACCTTACATAAACATGACAAAATTCATCCTGATCTCTTAAGATGTTGCTGTGAAACACACATCTTAACTTGTTCAATAGGACTGAACCATGTTAATAATTAATAATAATGTTCTAACAGAAGAACAAACGCAAGCCCCTTTTCCACCTATGGTCCCAGCTTGACTCGATTCATCTTGCCTTGGCACGGCACGGTTTAGGTTGTGTATCCATTGCAATATAATTCCTCCTCAACGTGGGCGGAGTCATCACTGCACGGCTGCATGAAACTGCCGTGACTTTGTTTTACACACACACACACAAGTGACGAGCAGTCTTTTTTCAGTTTTACTCAATTATTAGAATCAGTTCATTAAAAATATTTGTTCAGTACTTTCTCCATGATGTCACTGGACTTAAATACAGCGTCAGGGTTTGTGATGCTGCTCACGATAAGCAGTGCGGTCACTAGACTCCTCTGTTAAATATTGAGATTTTAGACATTTCCCTAGCAATAGTTGGAGATTAACACCCATTTTTAGGATTGTTAAGTCTTTTTAACTGATCTACAGTTCATCATTGTTTGGCTTGATGTTTGTGTCGGACGTCGTCTCTTCCTGTGGCGAACTATACTATGATTTTTTTGACTGATTTTGGACGACATACTATACTGTGACTTTTTTGAGTGATTTTGGACGACATACTACACTAAATGAATTTTATGGCGTCATTAGTTAATTGTGTACGTTGGTGTTTCCCAAACGTTCCTTCTATATTCCTCACAGTATCAGTCATGTCAAGCGCAAATGTGTTTGTAATGTGCAGATTCATTTACAGCCATATCTGTAACATCTGTTTGATTTCAATAATTTCCAAAATTAAAACTTCATTCATGTCCATGTCATTTAAATTATATACACATAAATCTTAACTAAAGCCATGTGTGGGTCTTTACCCAGACTTAATGAACCACTGACGTAAGTCAACAGATGCATATAAGAGCCGATATTCTAGTAGACTCTTTTGTAAATTGAATGTATTAATTGCTTTCAGGCAAATCATCTCTTTCATTAATGATCATCTTGTTCCATAATTCCTCTCATACAGTAATTCGACCTGTAAAAAGACCTGAAAAGCTGGTCCGTCCTTATGTAGTGATCGTTCATGTTGCTTCCGAGACGTCGGCACAAATTTCATGCGACTTAAGGAGCAAGTGATGAATTTCTTCACACATATTTACATACAGGAGAGAACAAAGTGTTGCCTCTGCTGCTGAGTGAGGAACTGGAACACTGAGAGCTCGTTCATCTTCATCCGTCACTCTCAGCCTCCACACACTGCTCCCCCATAACTCATCCCTGGCTGTTTATAAGCAGGCACTCACTGCTCCTCCTCCTCCTCCTCATCCACAATCACTTCATCCGGCCCACACAAAATACAGTGAATAAAGACAAATGTCTCCCTCCCTCCCCTTCCCCCGGCATTTGCCGGGGGAAGGGGAGGGAGGGGGGGGTTATCTGATGTGCAGGTGCACATACTGTGACCGGCTGCAAGACACAAATGAAAAGGAGTCATTTTAAAACAACAAAGATAATACATTTAATACTGTTTCTCTTTTGGGCAATGTGAGATGCAATGTAAACATGTACAAGATACAAAAAACAAAAGAAACAAGACTTTGTCCAAATGAAGCTGTAGGTAAGAAAATGTTTTCCAAAGGAACGCACAGAGTCTCCGTCACAGAGTGGCGTGTGTGCGTGTGTGTGAGTCGGTGGCCAGAATGACTCATGGCTGCTTGGTTTATGGTTTATTTATGAGGCCTCATTTGCCTTCTCATATCTTTTGAAAACAATGAGATAAAACACATTTTGCATAAGAACAATGGTCAAAAGAAACAAAGAAATAAAGAAATAAGAAGAATAGCACCTCCTTTGGTCCAACGCGAGGCCTGCGGTAGTTTGTGTGTTTCATGGTGTGGTCATGCTGGTTAACTGTTTTTCTTTGTCAGAATTTACCGACCATGAGCTTGACAGCGCTGGAATTCCAAGTGTCTTTGGCACACTGCGTCCCACAGCAGGGTGTTGGTGTCAAACACAATTCTATAAATTCAACATCCAGGCTAAAAAAGAAGCTCGGCCTTCTCATAAATCAGCTGTCACTCGGCATCCATCACATCCATCACTCAGCTGACAGCTGGCCTTCACTGTGGAAATATGGCTATGCTAAGGGAGCACAGGAGAGGCAGGACGAAGGAAGAATATCATCCGACTGGTTTAGGTTACTTATCGTGTGCTGTTGTGCTAATTAGAAGTGCAGGATTCAAGCAGAGACAACAAAAAGGAGTCACAGAGACACGGCGGCACATCTCATTCCTCAACACAGCCTCCTCTGAGGAGCAGGCGGACGGCTCCTGCTGATTCCCCCGCTGGTACTTCAAGTTTTCACAATGACATAGATAAGCAGCCTTCCCTAATTCACATGCCTCGAGAGGAATCCCCGCAGCTTCACTCGTCATTTTCTTTCTTCTCTCGCACTCAAACAAAAACTAGATATTAATTAAAACAAAAAAACATACAAATGCAACCTCTCACCTGCTCACACACACACTAACTCCAAGTCATCAAACCTTAGCTGAGTGCTGTTGACTCTCCATGATGAATGAAAGCTTGTTTCATCAGATAAGAACAAACCCTTCAAAACCTGCGCTGCACCCCTCATAAAAAACAAAGGAATAAGGCACACCATAAACCTTTTCTTATTCCAATAAAAATAAAATAAATGAAGACACCGACCGTACGAGCTTAAAACTGTGAAGTTTCTATGGACAGAAGCCACTGTACACACGGAGAAATAGAAGGGGACAAATGTTGTCACTGGAGCTGTAACATTTGGAAAGTACATTTTTGTGCATTATCAAACTGTACCAAATTAAGTATAATTTATCAACCCTTAAACTTGTACCCTCTCAGTACTATGATACAGAAAAAGTACAATTGTCCCCTATTGTCCAATGTGTAGAGTGAGCTCGTTGTGAGCTCAAAGCAGCTTCAGTTTGGAGAAATGAGCTCTCACAGCTCATTATGTCTCGGGTTTTTCCAAAAAGCTCCGTAAAGGAGTTGTGTTAACACAGGCCGACTGCTTATTGGAGGGAATTATCTTTTTTTTTTGATTTGCTCTTGCATCAGTACCGGCATCCTCTCACCTCACTCTCACCCTTGTCTTCTAAAATCCACCACCTGATCCATCTTCTGTCTCCCTGCAAAACCTCCTCCATGACCTCTAACACCTCTCCTCCTAAACACACCTGCAAACAATCCATCTGGTCGCGCACAAACAGAGCCACGCATCGCATGCAAAACAAGCCAAAACACCTCAATCACTTCTCTGGGAATAGACTGGGCTGTGTCGAGGAAGGAGAGAGACAGATATATGTGGCGAGGGCAGAGAGAATAATAAGTATGAGACAAAGAGAATGAACCTGGGGCAGAAAATAAGTTGCGGAAGAGTCCAGAGCTGTAAGTGCTTCACAGCTGACATTCAAATATAAACGACGCATGGGCTGACATGAGTAAAGGTGTCGTGGAACCTGAACATGAGGGAGACTCATTATGTTTCCTCTTAATCATCACTTTGCATCGGCACATTTAAGGGCAGTGAAGCGGTACCGCATTGTAAATCAGATTTTTCTTCAGGAAATGTTGCTGAGAGTCGCACTCGTGGCAAACTAGCACGAAATTAAACAGCCTGTCTTTGAGTATTTGTTTTACACAAGCAAATGAACATGACAGGTTGTGCTTCTTAAAGGAACAGTGGGCAGTCTTAAGTTGTGTCCATCACTGTCTTTGAACATTTCACACTCGCTGTCGACCACGCGCTGATCAGAGTCACTGCACAAAAAGAGTGAAGTGAAATGAAGAATATCAGCAATACTCTTACTGTCTGCTGCTCTTGAAATCATTTGTGTTCTTACAACAGTGCAGACGTTGTGTTACCGTGAGGCAGATCTGTGGTGAACCACTGAAATATTTTGAGACAATTAGTGTGCCCGCCCCACATGGCAGAACAGTGGCTAGCATTGTTGCCTCACAGCAAGGAGGTCAACAGTTTGGATCACGGTTCAACTGGGGGCCATTCTGTGTGCCTGGGTTCTCTCTTGAGTTCTCCAACTTCCTTCAACAATCCAAAAACATGCAGATTAGGTTAAGTGGGGACTCTAAATTGCCCATCGGTGTGAATGTGAGATGAATGGTGGTTTATCTCTGTATGTGATGGACTGATGACCCGTCCAGGGTGTACCCTGCCTTTAGTCCTGTGCCAGCTGGGATTGGCTCCAGCTCCCTGTGAACCTCATGTGGCGCTTAAAGTGGTGAAAATATGAACGATTATTATGCCGAAGCAACGTGGTGTCTGACATGTCTCTAACATCCCCATCAATCTCCCGTCTCCCTCTGGAAACAGGAAGTGTGCTGAATTGTGTCAAATGCATGCACAGTATGTTCTCAGCATTAGATGCACACTGTACCTAAAAATGATCTGTCATTTACATTAACATCACCTTTAGAGATTTTTAGAACGCAACAAAACGTTGGCTTCCACTGTTTACCAGTTTAAAATTCTCTAATCTGTAAGTCACATGTTAAAAAGTCAGCAAGTCATAAAAAACATAGGAGCTGTATTGGCCTGTACGCACTGTATTCTTTAGCACAATGACAATAATCACCTGTGGCACTTGGCTAAGGCCTGCTAAAGTTCAGCAAAGAGAGAAATAGCTTTTTTCCCCCCAATATTTGTGGCATACACCCTGGAAGTAGATGGACTGAAGTGAAATGGCCAAGAGAAGTGTTCATCATCTCCTTCCCAACCTCTTGTTTACCACCAAGTCTCTCAAATGTCACCTTTGCTGTGGTGATGGGGAGGAAAGTGTGTGTGTGTGTGTGTGTGTGGGGGGGGGTAAATGTCAAGAGAGGCACCTGCATGAGTGGAGAGAGAGGGTGCACACAGAGACACGCACACGTTAAAAAAAAAGAAGAAGAAGAGAAGAAAACAACAACACAAAAACAAGAAACTATCAACAACTCCATTCAGGCACAAATGTGACAGCTCAGAGCTGCACTGACTCTCAGTGTCCCTCAGTGGGTTTCTGTCGTGTCGTTCACATATCAGTGTCCACTGCTGATCCCAGACAGGGCGCGCAGAGAATCCTGTGATATTTAGTCCATCACATCAGGAGATAATCAAGTGTCACATATGGCTGCTTTGGTCCGATGACTTTCCAGTTGCTTTCAGAGCCATGACTTTAAATGATGGGGAAAGCTCATGACTGGCAGTTTGACTGGGAATTACAAACACCCGTCATTGTCCACACTTTTCTTTTAGACGTTTTCCTCTCAGTGGAAACACAATGCGTCTTTTTAAAATTGAATCTATTGCAATTTCTCTCAGAATTCGACGACAAAACAATGGCATAAAGAGGAAATACGAAGAAACAAAATACAAGCATAAATAATAAAGAGAGATAGATGTTACACAGATAAATGTGTGATCAACACAGAACCATTCCCTCTTTAATCTCAATCCAAAAACAGTGACATGAAATAATATGTGCTGCAGAAAATGCCAAAAGTGATTCAACACATTTACATAATGCCTTCGTCCAGACAGAGCTTTTAGCCAAAAAATATCCACTGATTCTTTATTTCATTATTTATGAAGTCCTTCTCCATTCATGTAGATTACATTTACAATTTACTGATATCTATGAATGAGTCGGCAACATTATGTTACTGACCTCTGATTATTTGTGTTTGAAAACAATCACCTGTGTAAAATGTTAGTCATATTTGAAATGGGTTGATGAGGTAAATAAAAAAAAATGATCATAATAAATACACCTAAAATAATCAGGCATTATGTAAAGCACAATAAAGATGAAGGAAGTGGTTTGCTAAAGCTGCAGCACACAGCACACAGAGAAAATGTAAAAGTTCTCTAGATTTTCAAAAATATAAATAAATTATTCCCCGATAAAATAAAAAATTAAATAAAAAAAAAACAAAAACTATGTTTAGCTGCACTGGGATTCATTTCTGCACAGTTTTGAGGAGACTCACTGACCAGCAGTGCATTTCTTATTGCACTGAGGTTTGACGGCTGACAACTAAACCTAGTGGATTGGATAGAAATCATGTTGTAGTACCTACATAATCCCACAAGAGGTCTCCATTTCTCCAATGCTACTCAAAGAGACTGAGAGTTGTGCCTCTCACCTGAGGTGAGAAACAGAACAAATAGACATTAAATAATCACAAAGAAATTCAATAAATATGCTGAGTATTGACTGCACCTTCACATTAATGCACCATAAAACAAACTTTAAAGTGCACTAACTCACAAAACTCAACCACTTCATTCCTCAGTATTGTCACTGTGTGATCACGACGTGAACAACAGACACAGACAAGACAATGGTGACAACAGGTAACTGCAATCGTCCTTTGTTTAACATCATACTGACCAGCAGAAAAATCCTCCACGCTTAGTGTTCAGCAGCTTTCATTAGAAAATGTATTTCAGCGGTCTTGAACATCAGCCATGTGAATGTCGAAAAGGTGGAAATCAGCTCGGAATTTCACATTTTTAGATGACACTTATGACAATAATTTATTCAAGTTGAGGTGTTTTCTAAATATAATATTAAAATATATGAATGAAACCTTTGAAACAAGACTGTTGTTGCATCTTTAAATGACATTTTAGTTCAGATTTGGGTTTGTATAGATTACATTGTTTTAATATTTGAGTAATTATATCAAGTGCTTCCAGGTAAAAATCGTTAAAAGTTTGTTTACAATTCAGAAACCCTGTTTGTGTGCCATAAAGAATAGAAGAATAGAATGGGGGTAAAAAAAAAAAGAAAAAAGAAGGCAGCGCTAATGAAATGGTTATTTTTCTTTGGTTTGATCACATTTTGGGGGAAGTTGAGGATCTGTGACTAAGCTTGACTTCCATTTCTAGGCTGTAGTTGGAAAACAGATGTCGCAAGAAAGCAGAAATATTTCTCTAAGGAAGGCACTCAGCAACAACCAAAATACTAACAATGAGACAGAAATGTTTTAGTTGTAGCTGCTTAAAACAAATGCTTTCTCTGGTAGAACAGGTTTCTTGATCTGATTTTCTGTCTTTGCTGTTGTTTTTGGACCAATGTCACCACTGTAGACTGAAACTTTGCACTTTGTTTTCACTCTGTAGTGTAGCTCTTACAAGAGGTCATGGGAGTACTATTGGTGGTGTTCATAGGCTTATGGCACTCTTAAGAGATTTGGATGATTTCATGTTTTGCCATCCACTATTTAAAACCTACTTTGTGGTAATCAAATACAAAAGGCACTTATTAGCCATCATAGTCAGTGTTGGGCAGGAGAAAACCTCTTTTAGAAGTCATCACTCTCATTCATATCACGTCATATCTTAAAGACAATGTCCTCACTTAAGGGCGACCAATGCCAATGTCTCTCACTTGCAGCCAAAATATTTAAAATCTTAACACTTGTCTTTGTATACATTTTAGTAAACCAGCACTAAAAGTGTCCTTCCTTATTGGATTAAAACGTCATTCTTTTTACATACATCATAAATGTACATTAAATGAACATAAATGTACATTATGAAGAGCATATTGCTTACAGGAGATCATGGGTAACATTCTTGAGGAACGATACCACCTGTGTCCTTGGAGACATCCAAAACAGGGTGACGGGATGAAGGGAAGGATGTGGCGTTGGTTCTACTTTTTCCGCTCTAGGTAGTTGGATGGGACCCAACCCTTGCGGGGGAGCAGGCTGTCCTGCACCTGGCAGTACCACCATCCATTAGGGTTTCTCTCTAATACTTCCAGACAGGTGCCCTCAGTGAAACCCATAGTCTCCTCATCACCACGATAGTCAGCGATGGACACATACACATCTCTGCCCAGGTTATTATGGATCAGTTGACTCTTCTCTATGGGCTTGGGTCGGACTGTGGACACAGGGATGCCATTGCGGTGGTTAGCTCTGCCAAGGGCGTCCTGGGCATTGCTTGAACTAAATGCACTCCCCGAGGACCCCAGGCTGGAGCGTTCTGCAGGCCTTGTCTGACTTTCGACAACTACATGTGGCCGCACAGTGCTAAAGGAGGCATTTCGGCGGACACCAAGAGTGGCGGAACCGGAGCAATAGTGATCACTTCTACTGAGTGACTCATTTCTCCTCAAAGACCCTGTCATGTAGTGCCCATCCTTGGCTGGCTGTGATGTAGTCACAAATACTGACTGAGGCCTCACAGCCACCTGGCGTACTCCATTCCTCATTCGCACTCCTCCGTTAAGCATCCCTGAGGGCTTTGAGAAGCCACCAGGAGGCTTTGAAGGAATTGGTGGCGTGTTCCTACTCAGGCCTTGATGCTGCTGTTGTGTCGGACCTTGAATATTGATATTGTTTTGGGCTAAAACATGCTGCTCGTTTTTCTCCAGGCTATTGGACTTATTCCCACTATTCTTACGTCCATCTGAGTCCATCCCACCAGCATTAACTACTTGTCTAACAGGTTCCAGGTAGTAGGATGGAGCCCAGCCCTCCTCCATGCCCCAGCGGACATACCACCAACCACTACCCTGCTTCTCCAGAACCTCGACTTCCACACCAGCTGGAAAGCTGATCTCAGAGTCCTGAACTTTCTTGTAGGTGTCCACAGAGCGATATAGAGTGGGGCCTTCCACATCTGAGTCAACACGACTCCCTTTAGAGTACACAGAGGAGAGATCTGATGTGCTGTGTGAACACATGGAGTCTTCTGATGAGATAACAGAAGCAGTTTCAGAGTCGTCCCCACGAGGCGCTTTGAGTCCGTGACGATACTGACTTGTTGGCCTCAGCTGACGTCTCAAGGAACCGATGTCCATCCTCTCAGGACTCTGGGGCTCTGATTTGGTGAGAAGGGGTTTGGGTCTGACAGAAGGCTTGGGCCTGGTGGAGGGGCTTTGTCCTATCCTCTGCTCCACATCCCGGGTGAAAGCAGTGCCTTTCTTGGGGCCTCTGCTCAATTCATCAGAGGAAGAAAGGGGGCTGTTGTCATGGGACCTAAGGCTGATATCTATGTGTCTGCCCAGGGTCTGACTTCTACGTTTCATCTCAGGGGTCATAGTCTTCATGGGCCTTTCGCCAAAATGTGACGATCCAGAGGGTTTTCGTGGGACTGTGGATGAGTGATACATTTTTGGGGAGTTGGGCTCACTGGATACTTTGGCTGAGGTTCGTTCACCTCCACCGCTTGGTCTGAAGCCATCATTCTCGTAAATACACTCTTCTTTACCAACCTCCTCAACAGACCTAAAGGGAGCTCTCCGATGGGTGAACGCAGGAGACGCCTTAGAAAGAGGAGGGGAGGCTTTGCAGGAAGGAGGGGAGCTGTGGTACTTGTCGCTGACCACACTACTCATCTTCACATCCTTCAGCAAATCTGTATCAGACTCACCTTCACAGCCAATCGCAGGAATATCATATTCAGGTTCCTCATACACTGGTCTGCTAGGTGGCTCTGAAACTTTGGAGGCAGAGTTAGCAGAAGAAGGAGCCTCGTCAGAATCCTGCTTTTTAACAGGAGGAGCGGGCGGTGGGACTTTGGGCCTGGTCAGCGTGCTTGTTCGGCGGCTGACGTTGGGTTTCTTGCGTTTGTCGATATATGAACAAGGGGCCCAGCCCTCCATCTCTCCAATCTGCACATACCACCAGCCTCCGGGGTTCTTCTCTATCACCTGCGCAAGGGTTAAAAGAAACAAACAAACAAACAGGATTTTAATGTGAACTTGTGTGTTTGTTATTAAAATCTGATGAGACATGATAATTCAGAGCAGTATAAAATAATTTTAAAAAATCATCATTACTATTACTATTATACTATACAACCCTGAATGAATCCATATTGCTGTTGTCACATTTTCACAAATTCAGTGAGGAGTGACTGTCTCCTCTTCGCAGCAGCCATAGAGATGTAACATCTTACGTCAGCCTTTTGTCCTCCACGAAAACTGATGCCATCAGAGATGGAGGACTGGAAATCTGCTATAGTGTAATACTCTGCTTCCACAGCAGGGGGCTCTGGTGGCTTAGGTAACTGGAATCCCTGTACAGCAGAGGAGGAGAAGAGAGGTGAACCACTGACATCATTGTTTAGATTGTGTTATTATATTGTGCATGACTGAGACTGCAGACGTTGTCAGTGATTTCAAAATGAGTTGTGAGGATTATTAGGATTAATAATGTCCTTAATGCTGAAATATACAAGCAGATACTTCTCCATTGCAGTATTATGACATTGAGTTCTGGATGTGGTGGTATGGCTCTCATACCACCACAGAGGCCTGATCTCATCATCCAGTGAAGAGACGGAAAGATTTAAGATAGTGGATTAAATCCTGTGGTTAGTTCTTCATGATGTTTGGAACAATTTACCTGCTGAGTTCCTTCAAAAACTGTGTGCAAGTGAACCCTCAAAGAATGTATACAGTTATGAATGACAAATAATGCTGACACCCTAATGGGTGCTGTGCCAACTCTCACAGTAACGTGGGAGTTAAGACTTGGTGACATCACCCACTGGTTTTTGAGCTTAGATGAGGGTGCGTCTGACTGAGAGCTCATCCACTGCAGGTCCACCTAAATCTGTGACAGCATCTATTAGATATGATCACCACATTTTCTCACCAATAGACAGCCTTCTCTGACTTGAGTTGATTAATATATTATACATTTGAAGTTACTGATGGAGGCAGCAGTGGATCAACGAGTCCTGTGTACCTTAATATAAAGTCACAGGTTTTGTTGGTGGACACAAACACTGTGTAATGGTACGTCTTTTTTTAAGATAACATAGATCCCTTTAAGCAGACACGTTTTCACTGAGAGCAATCTTCTGTGTCTCATGCATAGCACTGATTATGCATCATTGCCTCTTATAACCACTATTTTTAAAAATCAGAACTCTCACTTTAAAATACTGCCTTATTGCTTCAAGTATGACTCCTACTTTTGGCTTCTATGTTGGCCTCCACCTCCTGTTTACTTTTATATACTATCCATGGATGTGATTCTTTGCTCACATGTTTTAATTTAAAAAACAGTGGTGTGTCTTACCAAGTTGGTGTCTCTCCTGGGGGGAGGTTTTTGTCTCAGGTTTGGAGACCCTGGTGAACAAAATGACAGCTCATTTAAATGTCACTGCAACTTACTCGTGCTTCCTGGGTTAAAACCTATGTTAGGAAAGTGAAAGCACACAGCAAACATTTCAAAGTCCCAGTTAGTCTTTCAAGTCACCACCACCACCAGGCATAAAGCTTACCTACAGCATCAAAGCCTGCACAAATGGGAAATTACATGTCTTAATACCTCAAAATAAATGTCCTCCGTTTAGTTACAGCAAAAACATCCTCTGGTAGACAAACAATATTCCAGTGACACACAACAAATACCTACCAATTTCCACTCTATGTGGTGCCACTCTGGCAACAGCCGGAGACCCTGGCTCTCCTCTCACTTTGCTCTCCTTCAGAGCAGCGCTCGCTGCAATTCCTAGACAGGGACTGTTGGTGTCCCGGCCGGCACTCAGCCTCCTGCCCGTCTCCGCATTGATTTCAGAGCTAAAGGGCATGGGCAGGCTGATCTCACTCTTGGAGATGTGGCGCTCCGGGGTGGTGCTGCCCTCTCCGTCCGTCTGGATGTCCTTCTCACTGACGGACTTCTTTTGCAGCAGGTTGCTGATTTCCATGATGTTGCCGATGATCTCCACTGGGCCTGTCAGCGTTTTCTTGCGTGGGGAGAAATCCTCTTTCAGCTTTTTCAAGTATGATGCAGGGGCCCAACCTTCTTTCCCCAAGTACCTGGAATGCATAAGGAAGAAAGGATTGACATTGTAGTTTGCTGTATTCTTCAGTGTCAGTGTACTCATCCTAAATGTCATTGGGATTATTGTATGCTTGAGCATCACTGGGTTAGTTTGTGTCACTAAGGTAAATCAGAATCAAGGATTTCAAACACAGAAGACACACATTTTCATGGACTGATGAAGGCAAAAGTGGATCAAAACTCCTGGGTGCCATAATGTCTCGGTACACTGGTGCAAGAAATGAGGGACATAAACTACAACACAACAAAGGGACGTCAACTAAGCTGTCTGTCAGAAAGATAAAGTGGAGAACATGTTCTTCAGATACTATAGTCTTAAGTGGGCCCAGATTATATTAGGTGAGCCTTCTGTTAAGTGAATAAAACCTTTTTTTTTTCCCTTCGGTGCCAGAAGTCAGGAGTGACTATGTGTTAGTACCTCACAAAACTCCACATCAAAACCCCGAAACTATAGACTGAATCATTCTCAGCTTAAAAAAGATCATGCAAGGATTTCCAAATAAAAATTGTGATGCTTGGTCCTCGCTGAGACGCACATCTGGAGGATCAGTTCATGTTTGACAAAGATTCTCACTGAAGTGAGAGCCAACGAGTGAACAAGCTGCAGGAGCTAGACGTTTGTGCATACATGTTGGCCACACATCACAAATATTAATAAAGACCTGTAACTGCGTGAGTTTTCTCTTATATAAGAATACAGTCTTAATGTGAACATATCATGCCAAGAGGCAGCATGTGATAGTAATCAGTTCTGCACTGGAGCTCTGCTACAATTCCCCCAAGAACAAGAAAACAAACTGGCAGGAAACACACACTGGCTGGGTAAATAACACACATGTGCTAATATGCAGACAAACACACACACACACATTAGACGTCCCAGGCAGAGCAGTTAGTTGATCTGTGGACAGATTCATATGATAATGGTTTCTTCTCCATACCATTGGGCAAATGAGAGCTGCAGGAAACAGCTGACTTAACGGCACAAGATGATGTCTCTCACGAGCAGAGTCATTATTCCCTGAGGACTCACTTGCTTTGCCAGGTTTCGGATGGTATGATAACCTTAAGCAAAACAATGATTTCGGCTTCTCCCTTCAGGGGTCGCCATAGTGGATCATCTGCCTCCACCTCGCCCAATCCTTTGTGCCCTCTTTTAGGGTATTACAGTTCCAAAACACATCGAGTTGGAAGCAACTAGACTTGAAGTTGAAACGTCCAGTTGCTACCGACTCAGAACCTGAGTGATTCCTGTACTGCGTTTTTAATTAGTCATTAAAAACAGCTCAGACCTTAAAGCAATACTACTTGCATTTTGCTTTGTATTATTAGAATTGGGGTAGTATTTTTGAAAAATTGTGCTTCCCAACCTCAGTTTTCCCCTGAGTTGAGAAATATCTTCATTCTTTCGATTGTTACGTGCCCACACTATTCTAAGCTAAGGTGAAGTATTCCTTTAAGGCACAGAATGACCAGGCCTAGATGCAATTGGCGCTCTAACCCTGCATTCACAAACAGAAACAGTATCTGTCACGATCCTTTGAAGAAGAGATGCTGATGCTGCTAAAATGATGGCGACACCAAGGTAAGACCAAAACACCAGCAAAATGGACCAGCGTGTGGTCTGTTTGGATGGTGAGCTGAGCTTCAATGTGATTCGATTGTGCATAACAAAAAAACCCAGTGTCACTTGGCATCACGTGACACCAGCCATTAAGAGTTAAAAAGCAGTGAAGGCTACACCATGTAGTTAGTTAGTTATTGAAGTGTTATCCTCTCACCAGTGTGTGCTCACCTGATGTACCACCAGCCCTCTAGGTTCTTTTGAATGACCTCCACAGTGACCCCCTTCTCAAAGCTGACCTCGTCCTTACCCTGACTGGTGTATGGCTGTATCGTCACATATTTCTCTTCTGGAGATGGTGAGGCGAAAGAGAGGAAACAGAAAAAGAGGGCAAACTGTTATCATTCAATTTCCTGTCAAGTCATTTCAGATATTTCTTCCAACATTCCAAAAACATGCATTGGTGGAGTTTAATTAGGCAATTGTGTGTTGACCCTGTTACCCCCCACACACACACACCTTTTGGAACTATCTCCAAAGGCCCACGAATATAACGGTAAAGGCAATGAATGTGGCTGAATGTTTCATGACACATCTTATGGTGTGATACACTCACAGAACATTTGTTTGTTGCTTTACAGGGATTTAAAAACAGTCTCACGTTATTAGACTAAACCAAGCCAAAGCTTTCAGTCGCACCAAAAATCCTTAGGAGTGGAAAAATGTTCAGTGTGACCTACTTAGAAAACTTCAACACAAACACAGCTCCCTCTTAGGGAACATTTGCTGTGGACCATTCAAACCCTTAAGACCTCCAGTAATAACAGCATTGATCATAACAATATTAATCACACAGCAAGTGCAAAGCGTATGTGCATCCATGACAGATAAATCTACAGCTTGTTGATCTATGTCCAAACGGTGATTCCTCCTATGGCAGCAGGCCCACATCAGGGCCTCCCCTTAAGGAGGTAAAGATTTTTTAAGCGTGGTCTCCCCTCTCAGATCCCCATCCGACCGCCACTCCTCTCTCACGCTCTGCTAAACTTTGAAAACCCCCGGAGGAAAGGAAATGCTACATTCATCTTAGTGGGGGAGCAGGAGAAGTTTAGGGGATTTACAGACACTGGGGCAGAAGAAGGGAGCATAGAATGGTAGACAGAGAGGAGCGATAATGTGACCTTAGATGGCTGAGGCAAATGAAATGGCTTAGGGAAAAGCAGTGGTGATATCTCAGAGGCACGGACATATGTTTTCAACGGTGGATTAAAGGAATACTTCACCGATTTGCATTTAGTTTTGTGTTACTAGAATAGATTTGAAATTTTAAAATTGTGCTTCCCAACCCCAAAAAAAAAGTATGAAGATATTTCTCAACTCAGGGGAAACTGAGGTTGGGAAGCAAAATGTTTCAAAAATATTACCCCTATTCTAAGACAGAGCCAAATGCAAAGAAAATGTGGCCCTAAACCTGGTCTGACACAGATCTGTGTGTGTGTGTGTGTGTGTGTGAGAGAGCAGAGGACTAGCAGATGAACAGGGAACTGAGATGGCTTACACAGAAACCTGGAACATGAGAGTGTTAAATGTATGCATCTGTTGTAGGAAATTATGTCAATTCCCCAGAGGAGAGGAAGAAAAACAGAAAGGTTGAAATAAATCCCAGTTTTTAATCACATTTGTGTTGTGAGTGTGTGTTGTAGGCTGTGAGGACAAATTTGCATTACTATCATCATTCATTATATATATTATATACATTATACAACTGCTTTCTTCCATTAGCAAATTACATCCTCCAAGAACATAAATCTTGCATGACCGGTCTTTGTTTTTGTCATTTGCCAGTGCCACTAAATCAAGTGGTATCACAGTGTCTGTGCTGAGCAGTAAAAAACGCCTTCACCCACTCCTTATCGCTCAGCTCAGTAATGCATTTTCAAGCAGGTCGACAGTTGTGCCCTCATTCGGCAACAAAGGACAGGTATGTGGGACGAGGAGAGAGTGTGAAGGACGAGGACACGAGAAATGAGGACAGACTGAAACTAGGTGTTGTTTAAATTCCAGCTGAAAATGATTATTTTCTTAAAAGTGTTACAATTCTTAACATAAACTAAACTTAGTCAAACACATATGCCACAATTTCCACTGAGGGTCTCAACTTTCTGACACTCAATATTCCCTATAGAGTTCCAGTGGCTGATGTCACACATCCAAGGTAATGCAGAGGTAACAACGCTGTTCACCTCTATAGACGTAGACAAGCAACATGACAGTTTTCAACATAAAAGTGAAGATGGTGGATAGATGTTGTGCCAAAACAGTAGGAGACAGGATAATGGCAGAGAATTTTACCAGAGAGATGGTAGAGGTGAATCACAGCTCTGAAACGTGCTCACAGTGAGCAACAGATTTTGCACTTTATTGCACCAAGATCCATTGAGAAAATCAGAGATTTTATATCATAGTGCTTTTGGAGCTGTTTATCCATTACTGCCTTCATCAGTAAATTCAAATTTTGTGACTTTGGTGTTAGAAAAGGAGCTGTCATGTCCCTGTGAGCCAAAAAAATGACATTTTCTTTAAGGACTTTGCAGCTGAGATTGACATGAATCCAGTCAGGTTTCATGGTGGGACTGTTTTCAATGGTGGAATTAAAAAAAAGAGGTGCTGCTCCAGTATTTGGGCTTTAAGCAGGTGTAGATTTAATGAGGTGAGTATTTTGTTGGCTAAAATCTGTCCTTTGCTGTGTCCCTAGTGGTAGCAGTGATTTAACAAAAAGCAAGCCTTTATGACAGTCCATACAGTGCCAGAGTAGGGGGCACACATCACTACCTCATGCCACCACACATAAAACCCAAACCATACTTTTAAATAAAGCAGCACTGAGATGACAGTTGAAATACAGAGAGGAACGTTGGTGCCTAATGCTCTCACTGTGAGTCGGTGACTCATGCACACGCTGCAGAGGCTGAGGTCTGAGTGATTAGAAGCAGGAAGCCGGCTGCTGCCCCACTTTTTCACTTCCCACTGACTCATTTAAGACATTTGTGATTGGGTGACATTCCAACAGGCCTGGATAACACGGTTTCACTGAGCTGACTGATTACAGTCCATGATACTGTAGAACGTGACCCTCTAATGTCTCTATTACAATAACTTCAACCTTAAAAGGCCTTTGAAGGATGAACCAGAGAAGGGAGGAGAGTAAGTGATGAACCTGAGTCTTTACAGTTTACATGGCTCTGCTCCACAAAACCAAACTAAACCAAACCCTGCATGAACTGCCTGAGTTGTTGAGGATTAACATTATGTTGTTTATGAGTGTCTTAAACTATTAGTAAATATAAATGTGCCCTGTTCCATCTCCTCTAACTAGTCGGTGTATAGCAAGTCGTTTTAACATTTAATAGCCAGACTGGATATGTATTGCAGATATCTGTAATTGAATTCTTCCTAATCAAAATGAACATTGTGGATATCCACATTCTTCCTAGGACAAACTCCCATTTTTACTAGTCATAATTTTCATTTCAGATATCTAAAATTAAAAATGATTACAGTTATAGTTGTAATTTTGACTATCCAAAAATACATTGTGACTAGTAAAAATGTCATTATGGATATCCACAATTCGTATTATGACAAGCAAAAATGTCATTATGGATATCCACAAATGTATTGTGACTATCTGTTGACGGGTAGACAGGACGCCAATAAAAAGGGTTCATTGACTATTCATAATTACATTTTAGATAATAGCATTTCTAGCATTTTAGGATAAATGGCAGTTAGAGATATCTGCAATAACATTGTGACTAGTAGAAATTGTATTTAAATATATCTAAATCTTTATTTCTCCTAGTCAAAATTCAATTCACGATATCTTTAAATCCTTAAAAAGTATAAGTGGCCATTTTAACATTTAATAGCTAGACTGGATATGTATTACAGATATCTGCAATTGAATTCTTCCTAGTCAAAAAGAACATTTCAGATATCCACAATGACATTCTTCCAAGGACAAATGACGTCACTTTTGCCATTGATGTATATTCATGAATATCGGTAATACATATCCAGTCTGGCTATTAAATGTTAAAACGGCCACTTATACTGTTTAAGGATTTAAAGAAGGCGAAATAAAGATTCAGATATCTTTAAATACAATTTCTACTAGTCACAATGTTATTTCAGAGAAATGCTATTATGGATATCTAAAATGTAAGTATGCATAGGAGTGTGGTTCGATTAACTGTTAAAACAGCTTGCCATAGTCAGTGACCTGCAGCATGACCTGCTGCCCAGTGGTCAGGGCAGAGGGAGAGGATGCTGAAGGGGTCATGTCAAAGTGAAGCCAGTGAAGCCACTGTGATGATGGAAAGAAACCGAGTCACATGACACCCTTATAGATTCAAATATAAACAGTGCTCGATGCTATTGCAGAGTAATTTGACCCTTTAGTAAATGCTGATACCCTTTGCAGACAAATTTCTGATTGTGTCGTGTAATTCCAGCAAAAAGATCCGTGTGGCAGCATGGTGAACTGCATGTATAAACATACAAACTGCTACGCTACATGTGTGGCCTTCACAATACGTGACTATATCCATGAGCTTGTTTGCTCCTTTTTATGGCGAGAAAATGACTCAGCATCAGGCTCCTCATGGACATACAGCACGAGTGTGATTTAGTCCAGGTGCTGACACATGGTGCACAGTGCAGTTGGGCACATATGAAGTGCAGTTGACCGGTGTTATTTTTCGTAACAATAATGACACATTGATATGATAAGCAGATAGTAATAATAGATCATTGTCTGACTGCGGCTGTCAGTCCATTCCAGCAGCTGTATTCATATTTGTCAACAGTGTGACATGGACATTGTCCAGCACTGTAGTAAATGTGTGCGACACAAACACCTAACATGAATTCTTTGTGATGGAGATGCTTCAGGAAAAAACAAGCCAATAAAAGCTCCTGGCACGCACTGCAGTGCTCTGCTCTGCTACAACAAGCACACTCACTTATGTGGTTTATATTCATTAACTATCTATTCTGTCAGTGTGTGTGTGTGTGTGAGTGTGTGTGTGCGCCCACTATATTCACCTCTGCTCTGCTGACGGTTGACTATACCCCCAAGGGTCCAGCGCCGGTCCAGCCTCTTCAGATGAGCCTTGCGTCTCTTAGTAACTGATGAGGATGATGAGCAAAAAGAAAGAGAAAGAAAAGAAACAAATATGGGGTTAGTGTAAGAAGCCAAAATGATCAAATGGGAGAGCGAAGGTTAGGGAAAAAAAAGGCTCAGAAAAAGCTTCATAAAAAACAAAAACAACTTCTGCATGAAGCCAAAGGATCCTGTTCTGCAACAGCATTTATATGTATAAATAATGTGCATCCTCTGAGGTGCTGGTTTATTATTAAAAACACTTTAAGCTCTTCGGGTTTAGTTACTGAGCTATGAACGCGTTCATGTGTGAAAGCTGGCGTTGTTCATTTCTAATAATCACAACAATGAATTAGTGTTGCAACAATGAATGGATCACTCAATGAATAGGCAACTATTCTGATGATGTGTCGTTGTTTTTCTAACAATTCTCTGATTTTTCCGCTTCTAAAACGTGAATATTTCCTGGTGTCTTTGCTTCACGTAACAAAGAATTTCTCAACGCCCCAAATATATGTTGTTTTTTTTCAAAAAGAAACACGTGATAATGAAAATAATTGTTAGTTGCATCCCTACAAGTAATTACATATAACGTAGGCAACTTTAGCTGAGATGAGATGAAAGACGAGTTATCGTGAACTATAAATATAAGTGTGTTAAAAATAAAGCGAGGGTCTTTCTTTACTGAGGCTGCCATGTTTCTGCAGCCGCCCAAATGTGTGTTTTGCTCTTAGAGGCATTGCTAAGCGAAAGACATCAACTTTCTGGCATGTGAAGGCCACCGTAGTTCCCCGACAGGCAATCTGTCAAACGGGGATGTGAACTAGCAACCTTCATGCTGCATGGCCCTGCTCAACGAAAGTGAGCCAAAAACAGAAATCACAGTGGCATCAGCAGCATATTTCTCCTCACACTTTGTCATCAGAGCCACTTCACAGGCACATGGCTCTGGTGGTGGGTTTCACTCTGACAGTACAATGTAGACAGGTACCGTCAGTCTGTCATAAACACACTGCTTCCTCCACACAGGTCAGACAAAGCGGCGACAGAGAAATGCAATTGTAGGACAGGCAGCTTTTTTCCCTTCTAACCAAACTATTATTTATTCATTTGGACAATAAAATGTCAAAGTGACATCTTGAAATGCAGTGTTTTGTCTGTTTCACTGAGCAGAACTGCTCTTGTCCAGTCACACACACACACACAGTTACATACTCTGTGCCACAGCAGACCGTCTGTCCCCATCTTGCCCTATCCCTTGGGTTTTTTTACATTTATACACAAATTATATGAGATGACACTGTACAAATGCTGCAATTACAATAGTCTACAGGGTTCACACTGCATTGACGCGAGTGTTAATTGATACAAACAATATTGAAGTGGGAGTGGCGGCAATCTGCAGCGACAGTGCGCTGAGATCTCAACCTATTTCACTCCTCATTAGTTTAGACCTTGTGTAATAAAGTAACCGTCACAATACTGGAAGCCTCCAAGGCCACATGAAGAGCAGATACATTAATGACAGGGAGGAGAGTCAGACGCAACTCTGTGCTAATCTCTTTCCTCCAATGCCACTCACTTTCTCCACCTCACATCCTCTCCTCTGCCTTTACCTCTGCTCCACACGTGTCCTCTCCCTTTGTGTGTGTCTATTACTTGTCATTTCCTCTCTGCTTTCCTCTACAGCACAGCCCTGCTCCTCTTGACCTTCTTAATTGAAATATCAGCTAAGGGAGGGCACACAGGGAAATGTTATTGCAGAGGAATTTCAGCAGGGGCTGGGCTGTGACTGTCTGTTCCTCTGCAGCTCACTGAGCTGTCAGTGGAATTGTGTTACAGAGCAGGCAGAGATAATGAGATCGAGCAAGAGACGACAGGAAGTGAGCGGAGAGAGGAGATATGAAGTGACGATGTGCGCAAACACTGAGACACCAGGTCTAATAGGAAAATGGAAGGTTTATATATTTCGTTAGTTTAGTCAGGATGTATATTAGTACCTAATATTATTACATTATAGCCCTATGGAGTAGTCCAGCCAGTGGGAGAAAGTGTGGGTGCATTCACCGAAACACAAGAGTTGACTTTTCAGCGTTTCAGCTGAGGTTTGCAAAGCGTTCACTCTCTCACACCTATCAGCTATCAGGGACAAATCAGCTGCTGATTTTTTCTGACTTAAATGTAGAGTACTTGTTGATACTGAGTACTAATTATTTTATATTTAAATATCAACAATAATAAGTCACTAATATTAGCCTCACTTTGACTGTGAAGAAAAAAATGACATTAGACATTATTGCTGCTATTTAAACATCCGACATCCAGACACGTTAAACCACTTTGAAGATCTAACGTAATGGAACACCACATCTTAGGTGAGTAAAAGTATAGAACAGATGGACTTGAATTCACATTTAAATGAATAATACATCATATTTGGTGGCTGCTCACAGCAGCAGCAGCAGCAGAGAATCATCACATGACGAGAGGAGAAAAGAAGGGGACGATAATGGACTGAGTGGTAGCTTAGTGGTACAGCCAGTCGTCTTTCAACTTGAAGGTTGTGGGTTTGACTCTAAATGCCAATGTGTCTATAATGGACTGTAAAAACATACATCTGTTAAATACCCACCATCATGTGCACTTTTAGAGTCACTGTCAACACCGATTATGCTGTGCGTGTTAATTAATAACAACAGCCAATATGAGTATCTATGACAACCGTGAAGAGGGTGTCATTATTCTCACACAGTCATCAAAAACGTGATAGATAATCCGGAAGCACCAGCAGCTCAACGAACCACACACAACTACAGAGCAAGTGTGTGCATGTGTTTGTCCACAGAAGACCGAGATCTTTGTTCTAAAAACAGAAAGGTGCTCATGACACAGTGATGAATGCTTCATTCAGGAGGGAGAGAAAGGGCTCATCGAAATGAGGCTCATGCAGGACTTGCAGCCTCCCGGGGCAGATGAAAAGAATTATCTTTGGTTCCAAAACATAAAAAAATCCTTTGCTCTGTTCCAGTACCATTTCACCATGGTACTGTGAGTGTGACTTTTAGCATTTAAAATGGTTCCTGCCGTCCTAATTTAAAACATTTTAGAGCCTTGTCGCCAAAGAAAAGTGGAGCAGCACTTATACCTGGTGTTACACTGAGATCATGGACATACACATACAAAACCTTCCCTCCATCTGTTCCATTTTCAGAAAGACTAAACATATTCGATTCATTTTCAGGCATCAGCAACAGGCGGGGCTTGTGAGTGAAAGTGTGTTTGAGTCACAGTGGCAGAGAATTGTCACATAATGAGAGGAGATAACGATGGGACAATAATGGACTGTAAAGACATTATAGACATTATATATGTTAAATATCCACCGACAGTTGATGGAGGAGAGAGCGAGAATTAGCTCATTTACCCAGTGTGGTGGGTGGAGCAACAGACACCAAAACACCAAAACAAAACTAAAAGTCAGTATTTCCAATGTATATATGTATATATAGAGATATATTATATTTATATTATATTATATTCTGTTCTTGGTTGGAGCAGCTTTAACAACGGGGATCAATACAATGTGTGTGTGTGTGCGTGTGTGTGTGTGTGTGTGCGTGCGCTAACCTTCTCCAGTCCTGGAAGTTCCAAGATCTAAATCGTCTCTGGTTCCATTTTGTGAGTCCAGGTATGTAGCTGGCACCCAGCCCTGCTCCTCCGCTGTGCTGACAAACCACCAACCTATACATACACACACATACACACAGGGAGAGAGAGCCATGGTCACATAGTGTTGCTAAAAAACATCAAAACATCAAAGCATCAAAGCATCCTTCCCCACATGCTGAATTACATCAGTCAATAGAAATGACACATTGCACTCGATGTAGCGTGACTGTAAACAAGCAGGCATTCGCATGGCGATCCATTAAGTCTGTGTATAAAACAGTAGACTTAATAAATTGAGCATGTCCAAATCAGAATAACAGAGGGACGTGTGACAGTCTCATGACAGCTGAGAGTTTCACCGACTTGAAAAGCTCTTTACTATCGTTACCAAACCAGACTCTGACAGGAAGAAGTGTTGGAGCACATCATTACCATGTGTTTAAAAAGCACTTACTACACAGTTCAGGATTACGTATTTTGAAATGTGTAATTCTAATGCCGTGATGTTGTCATTAAGTGGTCTTGGTTAATGCTGAATAAAACCCACAGATTTTCAAGAGCCAGTGGCCTTCGTTAGTCAAGCTGTAACCGTAGAAACCAGCATAGATGTGGGTCCAGAAACTATTGTAGTCGCCCCTGAATGATGTGGAAAATATATGTCTGTAATACAGGGCTGTGTCATAGGGACATAAAGAGTAATGGTGGGTGGGAGGGTGTGTTCCAGAACCACAGTCTAAGCAATTATACTCCCAAAAATGACCTATGACCCCTTCTTCCTTTAAACACAGCATGTGTGGCTGAGGCACAGCTCCCAGCAAAGAGGTGGAATATAGACATAAACATATAGATATAGATATAGAATATAGATATAAACTGCCAATGAGGCAGTGTTTGGATGCGTTCCCTTTGCATCAGAACTTGGAAGAACTGGGAATGACGTCACCCAGTTGAGAACACATCTCGGGCGAGCCAATCAAAGAGCAGACTACATGTGCAGTTCAAAATGATCACTGACTTATTGTCAAACAAATACGAAATAAGTGCTATTAACATCATGTGGTGGCGCCATCTTGGAATCCTAATACAAATGGAACGCACCACAAGAAGAAGAACCTCAGGAGAGGTCAGTCCAATGGCCTTCATATCAAACTGACACCACACTATGCTAATCATGGCTACTGGTAGTTTGTTTATGTGTGAACTGTGTAAGTGGCCTCTCATGCTTCAGATTCCACTTTTAGTAGAGAGTTTGTGTTTTCAGGACTGATGACTTTGAATTATGTTTGGCTTCACTGGAATATAAAAAGGTTAGACTTTCTGTTATAGTGTAGTTCCATCCATATGAAACCCATTAGGGCTTTCATAGGTTGATTCATTGCAACTACTAAAAAGGTTGAGGAGGAATTGGAACCACCTGTACAGTCCAGAGGACGATGAGTTCACAAAAGACCAAAACAGGAGCTAAGTCTCTCTTTAGCCCACCTGGCACATGCTGTAAAAACAGAATGATAAAATCTCCAGTGTGCTGATAGAGAACTGAGATGATTGTTCACAAGCACAACTAAACTGAGCAAGAGTGCCCAAGATAAAAAAAAGATAACTGGAATTATCTGTTCTCATATAACCTACACATGTTGACATCATTTAATGTTCAAGAGGCCTTAAATCTTTCTTTAGTTTGACTTTGACCTCAGCAGAGAGTTAAAAGCACTTTAAATCTCTTTAAATTGTGGAGGCCCGGTTTGTGTGTTACAGTAGAAAGAGTCACGCTGCAGCCATGACTCCGCCCACCATAGGTGGATAAGGGGCATTTGTGTCACTCCTGTAAATCTGAAATCTCAATTAAGTCACAAAATAACAGATAAACTCCTGCATGCTGTGATCACAGTCATAATTTGGTGTGGGAGGGTGAGCGGGTTATAAACTTCATCTTACAGTTAGAAAAGTCAGTCTATTGGTGGATAAAGATGTTCTTAAAGAGCTAAAATGTGTTTTGGCTTGTCAGCAAGTATCCATGGCTAAGGCTGGTTCCAGGTCTTGGCTTTGAGCACTGAAATGAATTCATCTTTGAGTCCAACTGAAAGGATTCCCTATAAACACATTCCTGAGATATTACAGTCACAATAATGGAACAGACCAATGGAGGGTCAACCCAAAAACATGATTCCTCTGGCCACAGCTGGGGTTATAAAAGGGGTGTTGACATGAGAATAACCTTTCAGAAGATTCCTAATGCAGAGGGAGTAACATGGTACGATGCTCTGAAGACAGAGAGATCACGCACAAGCATGCAGTCAGTTTCAAATCAGGAATCATGTGACTTATTTTGATGTGAGGATGATGAAAACAATATGAATGTTTTTTACTCAGACCTTAAAACAATACCTACATAATGATAATGGCTCTTGATTGACAGAAGACAGACCGTACAACTTGTTGTCGCTATGCTGCTGATTAAAACAGTTGCCTTTTCATTTGTTTTACAAGCACAACTTCAAACCAAAGACCTTACAGATCAGACACCTTTTCTCTTCTTTCCTCCTACACCAAGCTGCAGATGCCATAATGTGAACACATGTTAGTACATGATAGGGTTTAAGCAGGACTTAGAGATCTGAAATAAATCCAGCTGGACAACGTGGGCACAGTAAAAGCTGATGAAAAAGGACCAGCTCCAGAAAGACAACATGGAGAAGCAGATGTGGGGAAAGGTGAAGAAACAGTCACTGTGGGACGGTAACAGTCAGCTGGCAGCAGGACAGATCTGTGGGCTGACGATCTTCTGTAAACTGATTAGAGTTTTCACAGACAATCTGTTCTGTAGGAGGAGCTCTGATTGGCAACCAGACAGAGAGAAAAAACTGTCACTCAGTTAAAACAGAACTTGGCCAAGCATATGGAACTGTGCAGAAAAAAACAAGTGATGTTCTGTAAAGGAGTGGCAGGTCCAAACTTGGGCAGAAAATAGAAATGACACGTGTCATAATTCTCTCTCGAACACTTATGAAGACAGAAATCAGGAATCACAATGATGCAATGGAATATTCTCTGACTTATTAGAGTTGAACACATGTTCTATTTAAAGGGCTTCCAAAAGAACACAGAACCAGAAAAGAGGTCAATATTATTTAAGTGTATGAATGACTGTCAAAATCAGTCAGCCTTATCTTTCCTGTTGCTCTCCCTGACATTGTACTGATGGCTGGGGGGCGGGTTAAAAGTAAATAGTGCAAGAATAAAAGATTCTTTGTTTGTATAAAAACATTAAACATTAAGGAGGAAACCACACTTCTCTGAGTGGACGACATGTCCTCTTCTCAAGGAGTTTTAAACCAAAATCAATGGAGGTTCAGCACTTTATCAAAGGGAGGTTGTTTTTAGTTAAAGCTCAGTTAGATTATTTTACAACTTTATTTATTGACATTTATAAAAGAAACTGATACGTTTTCACTCAAACTTAATGACAATTTTTTTTTCATTTTTGAGTGGGAATTTTAACTGCACTGAAAATTAGATTTTTTTTTTTTTTTATCCGACCCATGCAGGAGCCTCATCCAGCATATTTGAAAGCCAACTGTAGCAGAAGCTTCAAAAACATGTTGCTTTAACAGGTTAAAAAAAAAAAAAATCACACTTCTCCACTCTGAATGTTTACAAGAAGTGAGTCACAACAAAGAGCAAAGAAATCCCTTAACTCCTTTAACTTGAGTCCAGCTCAGCTTCAGCAGCAGCTACAGTGCATCATGTTCCCTGCAGGATTAGTCACGGGGAAAAAATTTGGATCACAATTCTCTGCTCAACAAATATGATTTCATGTCGGCAAAAAAAAAAAAAGGTGGGTTGTGCTTTACTTTGTGCGTTAACGGTATATATTGCGATATATTCTTGGGTATGTACATTTGTGCAGAGTTCTTTCTTCCCGCACTCACAGACCCGGGCAGGCATTTTCGCTTCTGATCAAGAGACTTAATCATGGCCAGAAAGACTCTTCCTCTCAATTTTATGGTTTGTAAATAACAGTTGTAAACAAGAATAAGGTGTAGGTAAATGTCCACACATACTTAATGGTGAACGTGCTTTACTGGTTAGATTAAAAAACAGGGAGGGACATAATGTTAATAAGGTTTACCAACAGAGAAGGGTGCTAGTAAGCTAATGCTATCAAACTTGCAAACCGAGACACTTACTGTCTTGTCTAAACCTCATGTCTGTCCTTACCTCGTCTCCCTCTTGTCCTTTCTCTCCCCTTCCTCTCCTCTGTCCCCCATTTTTCCTTTCACCCCCAACCAGTCGAGGCATCTTTGAGTCTGGTTCTGTCAGAGAGTTATTTTCCACTGATGCCTGGTGTTTGCTCATTGTGTGAATTGTTGTTGTTTGTTGTTGCTCTCTATAATGTTACAGTGCCTTGAGATAATGTAAGTTGTGATTAGGTGCTATACAAATAAAACTGAATTCAATGTGAGTAATGACTCATTTTCAGAAACGTTACGCAGCAACACCTGCCCTCTCCTGTATTTTAAACACATTGGACTTTCACACCTTGGCAGAAAATAACTGCCTGCTTTTCTTTCTCCACAGAGGTAAAGCGAAGGTCACGGTGAGAATCCTGTGGATCAGAGCAAAGTTATCACTGTCAGAGACCTGGGCCCCATCTGAGAGGTTTGGTAGAAATGGGAGACGCATGAGACGCCTTTAGATGTGAAACGTAAGAGTGATAAAAAATAAGAGAGATAAGAGAGTGAGGGGGAGAAAGGGATTAAAAGACAGACAGAGAGAGGGAGCCAGCAGATGTTTGGCTGCAGCTTCAAAGCTGTAGTATTCCATGCTAATTCCCTCTTCGACAGCAACACCGAGTTTTTTCGGTTTCTCAGTTTGGGATCAAACTTCGGGAGAGCAATCGGACAATGCGACATTTGGTGGGAGAAGCACAGGGTGACTGTCACTCTCGTCTCCGCCTTTAACTTTGGAATTAGAATCAGGACAGATACAGTGCAGAAACGCTGGAATGCAGTGTGGTTTCAGAGGCGATGTATTGAACAGCCTGCTTGTCTTTCTGCAGAGTCAGCAGTGTGTGTGTGTGTGTGTGTATTCTTAAAATAGCAGCACAGCAATTGATGCAGCCTAAAACCAGCTGTGAAATCAGCCACGGCATTATTGTTAACATGGACTGCACGCGCTCCATTAAAAGGAATTGGACAATATTATAGAGTGAACACATCTGCACCTCCTCTGCACTCAGATTTGAAACTTTTGACCAAAGCTTAGAAGCACACAACCATCAGTTTTGTCAACTTACTAGTAAGTTAGTATTATGGTTCTATAAATTCTGAGCGAATGTCACATGAGAGATTATTCCTATAAAGTGTGACGTCCCAGTGATGAACATATAGCACCAGAGCTGGATGCATAAATACTGTATAGAACAACACAGAATCATCTAGTCCACATACTGTAGGTCTCTACATTTTAAGCAGGTCTTTTGTTGAGGGGCTAAAATCAGTTTTTTTATGTCCCTGCTGGCAAAATTGGTTTCTTGTGCATGCGATTGTGACTATGAGCCCAAAAACACGATCACTTTAGGCCTGGCTCACACTGTGTGTGTCGTGTGTGCATCACATGTGTATCACTGCTGTGCCACGTCTAGCTCGTGTGTGTGTGTCTCCCCACACCACGAATATGATTAGGGCTTGATCATCACAGAAAACGTCACATGTTTTTAGTTTATTCAGAAAGAGAGAGAATGCAGTTGAGGGGGTGTATGTATCCCACTAATGGCGGTGAAGCACTTTGCTTTGTCATCATACATCTTCATACAAACATCGTTATCTTTTGATTGGCTGCACGCGCTGCGTGTGTGTGTGAGAGAGAGAGCGAGCTGCAGGGCAGGGAGATAATTGAACAGAACGAGACATTGAGTTTTTTTGTTTTTTTTTTAAATCATGCTGGGGAAAAACTTTGCTTGGGGCTCCAGGGGATGGGATTCCTTAAATGCCTGATGTCACAAATTGGTGTCAAACCCAAATTTCTATCTGTTGTATGGGCTATATTAAAATGAACCCTCGTCTGTCTCGACTTTTTTTGCTTATTTTAACCATAAAAAGGCCAGAAAATGTCCTGTGAGTAAGTGCTTTTGTCCATTTTTCCAGAATAACTTTCAATATCTTGCCGTTATTTACTATTTACTGCTTGTTAAAATACTGTATATAACTAAAAGTTGTATTTAGAAAAAAACACTCAATGTCTCAATGTCCAAAAACAGGCCATAAAATGGAAACTACTGAATGTACAGGCGTTTTTTCCAAATCTCTCCTCTCTGGTGACAAAGACGCTGATTCGCCGGCTTCCTGCAACAACACGAGTGAAATTACAGAAATAACCACATGTTTTTTGACATGCAACTTCTCAGCTTTCAGAAACTGTTGGAATATTTTTGATAGCACAAATCGTCACTTAATTACGGTGATGCAAAATGCATCCAAACAAGTCTTCTGCAATACACTCATATAAGCTCCACTTACTTGAGCATCTGCTGCACAGCAAAAAACTTAATTATCACACATCAATAATCACTGGAGATAATATTCAGGCATTAAGGGTTTAAATCACTGCATCTTTCTTCCACATGTGTCCTCCTAATGGTACTGTCATTTTTGCAAATGCAGAGCATTCAACAGCCTGTCCCCACAATATTTATGAGTATATGATATAAATAACATGCATAACACAAAGTTTAGATTCATTTACCAAACATCTATGCAGGGGCGTCAAACTCATTGTAAGTCACCAGCCAGATGAGTAAAATATTAGCATAACAACCTATAAACAACATGACCTCACATGGTTTTCCCTTTGTTTTATATTTAATGATGAATCTTTACACAAAACATATTATGTAAAACCTGAATTGTGATGCTTAAGTTTACCATTTGCACATGTGCATTACAACGAACACATCACAGTGGATCTACTAAGGTACAAAACATTTAGTCACAGGTATCTGGAAGTAAAAATTCTAGTATTTCACATATGATTAGAACATATCAAGATCTAGATATTGTTTTACTCCACATCTATGTAATATTCCTGAAACTAACCCTATCTGACAAATTAGGAATGACTGTAAAATTGTAGTTGATTATTTTTGATGTAGTGTTAACTTTCCTGCTCTGCTTCAGCTGTGGCTGCTCCAGGTTAACATCCTTACTTCTTGGATTTACGTTTGACACCCCTGAACTACAGGAAATCATTCCTATATGAATTCAAAATGACATTAGGATATTAGGATTTATTGTAATTTGGGTAGTTTATCAGCATTCCAAAAGGGCTAGTAGTGCTGCTGCCACACAAAAGATCAGTTTAAATCACACAGAGGGACTGATCGTTATTGAGTTATTGTATAGTTGTGTTTTCTGCCCACTCACCTGGGGGAGCAGATATCACAAACAATGACGTGCAGGGAGTGCAATCTGACACAGTCACTGAACTGAAATACGGGGGCAGGGGTTGTGATGCAGATCGCAATCACGTTCACCGATGTGAAGATGCATGTTTATAATTTATGACCTTCATCTTAATTGTCTTTGCTGCTGTGAAACAGTAAATGTCCCTATTGTGGGACTAATAAAGGACTACCTTAACGTATCTCATCTTATAAGCAGACTGCATGAGTGCACAACGCTCTGCAAACTTGGTGCATGATCAGCGTTAAAGAAACCCTAGGCCACCAGGAAGTCCCAAACATGTAACAGTATGCTGTCAATTCAAAACATATGTACATCCAATACTGCCAGGTACATGAACGCAACCACATGTGAAGGCAAAAGCACTTAGATCTGTCTCAAATGTCCACAGTCAGAGGTGGAACCTTCTGTTATAGGGAGGGGTCATATTTATTTAAGAGCCCACTTAAATATGTTGTACATTTTTACACATAAAAATATACCTAAAATAGACCAAGTAGTGAAATAGTTGAAAATAATCTTTTCACACAAAAACTGTGCCCAGATGAGCGTTTCAGCACTGATTCTCTCCTCTCTACTTGTTTGCCTTGTTTCTCAAAAGATTTACAAACAAGAAAAACAACAATGTTGAGGAGTCAAGTAAAGTCTCTGTTCTGAGCTCCTCTCATCTCTCTTGTTCCATATGAGCAAGCAAATCTTTCCATCTCTGAATCTTCCTGCTGATAGTGATATGTGGTTTATAGCTTTTATTGCTATTATTGTCTAACCCTTTTCTTTGCAGCATAGGCTGCTGCTGGTACTGGAGAAGCAGTAATTTAACAGTTACAGCTGTATGCGGAGTCATTACATTTATTAGTGAGGCTGTGAACAGAGCCTATAAGAGGTGCACCCTGGACAGATTGCCAGTCCATCACTGGGACACATGTACATCTCACAATCACACCTACGGTCAATTTAGAGAGTCCAACTTGACTAACCCCCATATTGCATGTTTTTGGGCTGTGGGGAGAACATGCAATCTCCGGGTCACGGAACTGGGTCTTCTTGCTGCAAAGGCAAGAGTGCTAACCACTACACCAACCATGCAGCCCTCACTTGATTTCTTGACAATCACAATTAACCTTGTAGTACTAAATGTATTGCGCCATCTGCCCCACTTGGTACACCAAGATGCGACATCCAAAACACAATGTAAGTTAAGCAGTCACAAATGCAGGCGGGCTCTCTCCCGCTGGGATGTATTCCTCTCTCCAGGCACTCAACGGTTCCCATGTCTGAGAAAAACCAGGAACAAGGCCCAGATGAGGCTTACTCTGTCCAACCCGGACCATCTCAGTGCTGCATAAATCTCACTTTAAGAGATAACAGCTGCTAAATTATGAGATACAGCAACAATTCACAGCATCCCCTAAAAACAGACACACACAAACTCATTCTTGTACAGCATGCTTAGTGAGGACACAAATAGAAATAATGCATTTCCTAGCCCCTTAACAGTTAATGCCTAACCCTAACCTTAACCCAACCACAATTTTGACCTAAACAGAACCAGTTCTGCCTCATTAGAACCAGGTTTTGGTCTCCATGAGGACTACTGAGTACTAAAGAGGCGACAAATACCAGTACACACAAACACTTTTACGAGTGTGAGAGTGGAAGTTGTGGTTTATGCAGTTTTCCGGATGATGATGGACCTCGTTGACACAGTTCAATGAAACAGCTGGGTCCAGATCTGTGAGGGCAATAACTTTGTCCAGGGGCAAAAAACAACATCTGACTCTTCTCAGGGAAAAACTGGGGGGAATGTTATAAGTTGGAATGACAGCAAATTATTTCACAACAGCATCTATGCTCAGCATATGAAGGTAAAAAGAAAAAGGTACAATAATGGGTTAGTGGCTTTTCCTGGAGGAGATAAAAATATATCACAATATTGCACTGACACTTACGGGTTTTAAAGAAAATAAGCACCAATTAACAGTTGGACTACGATGGTCTGTGAAATAAAAACATGAACACACTAACTAGGAGGCTGCAGAAACGCCTAGAAAGTGGGAAGGGGATTGTGGGATTTTATACAGATGTGTTTGCCTTGGCATATCCTCTAAGTGATGTCATCATTTATCCTCATCATCATCATCATTGGCCCAGTAAATGATGACAGCATATCCAAAAGTTGAGAGAATATACTCTCAAAAAAAAAAACAGTATTTCCTTCTAAGTTAAGAGTGGACACAAACATTTAACAAACCCTTACACATAAAGCTGAGTGGACATCTGGAAATAAAGACATCCACAGTGATCATGACGACAACACTGACTTGGATGACTAAACACCACAGCACAGAGGAAATCCTGTCCCAAGCAACTGGTCTGCTCTGTTTCATGAGGCAACATCAGTATTAGACAAGCTGAAGGGTGGACTTCAGTGGATTTACAGGTGTAATCAGAGTAAAGAAAGGCGCAGAGAGAATGGCAGGGACACCGTGTGTGTGTGTGTGCCAGGTTTTCTGCTGAGCTCTCTTGAGCTGAGCAGGCGGTGTGGAAAATGAGATCCAGCTCTGGACTGCTAAACACAGCGTTCACATTGGTATGTGGAAGGTGAAAAGCGAAGGGATGTACAGTATGTGTGAGTGATGACACGTTGATATGTATTTTGCTTCCTGGTTTCAAGCAGAGAGAGTTCAATAAATTAATTGTAACTCCCACTTTGAAAAAAAAAAATAAAAATGCAATGCTGCGCCAGTATGTACTTGACATTATCACTGCAAAATGCAAAAATCTGGCATCGTAACTCACACACACACAAACTCATCTACTAACAATATAAAAACCAGTGCATTTATCAGCTGTTCAGCTGTTCACTCATGAGTAACTGCAGCTTCTGCGACACTACTGTCTTTGGTTTTGCTGACATGCCTTTGTCTCGAAAACGCATCTTACCTCAATGCAGAAACAAGCAGAATCTCTGCCACTTTATCTAAAATAGCTAAAGATGAGGAAATGAGGTCGAGAAGAACAGACTCCTGCTGTGAGGCTGCAGTGCCACTGATAGAGAATGAGGGAGACACATGCAGTTCAATAAGTTCACACGCTCACACATGATTGATATTTCTCACTGCACATAAATTAATTATCTATGACTATCAGATAATAGTATTTCGTGTTGCCGGGTAAAATATACACTGGTTGTGGATTGGATGAGCACAGCTGCTCCAATTTACACTGCCTGCATTTCACGTCCGCCGGCTTCTGCTTGGCTGGACAACTTGAGTTGTGAGACTAGGTTTTCTCACGGTACACGCACAGAATTACACTGTATATGTTCTAAACGGAGCAGTAGTTCTACCAACCGAAGGTCAGCCAGAAATAGAAGTGCTGCGTATCCACGCCGACCTTCCACAACTAAGTGGAGCCGACACGCAGCCGACACGCAGACGTTTTATTTACGTTTCTGCTGCAGGCACTCATTCCAAAATCAAAATCTGCCAATTTGGAGTCAAATGTCTCTTTAAAACAATTTATAGCTATAGAGAAACAGCGATCGAACAATCCTAGCGAACGACGGGCAGTGTTGTGGATTTCTGTTTGGTTCAGAGTGTAGCAGGAAGCCATGGCTGAATATGAAAACAAAGCAGTTACATGGAATATTCCAAATCCAGAGGAGAGATCTCTGTGTGTCACTGACTGTGCAGGGGGCGGGGCTAACACCCACTGCTTGAGAAGCAGCAAGAGCGTTACACAGAGACATAGAACAGCCACTGGGGAGAAAGTTAAACGTTCAAAAGTCTGGTTATGTTGCACCAGAGCTGACCCTGAAAACATTGCAGTCTTTCCTCCAGGACAGAAGCTGGGGCTGCTTCAGGCTGATAGTCTAACCCTAACCCTCTCACAAGACATGTAAAGGTGTTGTTTACCTTTTAAACTTAAATCAAAACAGTCTGTTGTCTATGTTATATATGTTATACAGTCTATGTTATATGTTTTAACATACAACACAAATAGCTTGGTTGCACTGTTCCGTAAGTTGCATAACGGTAAAAAAAAATTGTTGAAAGTCAATGTAAAAAAAAAATCCTGATATGATATTTTAACTTCATTCTAGGTTGTGCCAAGCCTCAGCCTGGAGAATGTTAGGTTAAGAGAAGAGGGGGAAGACGAAGGGAGAGCAGAGGAGCAAGAGGGGGGCTGGAGAGGAGGAACCTTGGGGACAAAGGGGGTTAGAAACGAGTAAAATCAAGAGGGGTTCTGAGTGAGCGTGACACTCTGTGTAACAGGACAAACACAAACTAACTGGCAGGAAGTTCTAAGACAGCAGAGACATGTTTATGTTGCTGTCTTACCTTTAAACACATCAAGCATGTTAATAACAGGCAGTAATTAAGCACAAGATTCAACTCACCGCTTTCGCTCTTCTCAATCACGTCGACTGTCTCACCAGCCTTAAGGCTGATCTCCGAATTCTCTTGCCTCTCGTAGTTGGCAACAGCCACGTACTGCTCCAACACCATGGGCTCCGAGCTGTCAATCCCTGAGGGGAAGAAACAGGCTGTCAGCCACCTGCCCGCTGTGGCACCGTGCGAACGCCCACTGCAACCAACTACACCGCTGCCTCTGCTGCTGTGCACCCGGTACGCCATCAGCCAATCCCCGCTCCCTGCCGCTGCTCTTCCCCCTTGACCAATCACAACGCTTGATTACAACTTGGCTGCATTGTCCCAAATGTCTGGCCATAAAGCTGAGTCGACCTCTGGCCCAAAGCGAAGGACTGACAAGCATTGGAAGGAATCAAAACAAACGCAGGGAGTGGGTAGAATTGGGTTGTAGGGGCTGCATCTCGCACCTAAAGTGGATCCATGACCTCAACCAAACTTTAAGATCCGGAGAAAAACTACAGCATCTGCTAACGACTGGTGGGGACGACTCGGGAGCGAGTGAGTGGAAGAATGGTGAAGTTTCCCTGTGGAAAATCAACAGTGTGGTTAAGAGGAAAGGCCTCCCCTCCACTGCTGCTGGGAGCCAGCCGTTGGACAGGGAGACAGGAGGGGGGGAGACACACCAATCATGGTAGTCGGCACTGCTGGCCTTAAATAGAAACATATGAGTTGTCTAGAGAGAGACAGAGAGAGAGAGAGAGAGAGAGAGAGAGAGAAGAAATGGAAAGGAGGCTATGTGAGACAAAAGAATAAAGCATTTGAGTTGGGGTTAGGCTACTCTCTTTTCCCTCCCTCCCTCCTTCTCTGTGACGTTTAACCTTTTCGATGCCAGCAGTGATTTCATCCTCTGACTTCACTTCATGCGTTCCACATCTGATCTGAGTTGCAGACACGCGCATTTGCTTATTTGGCCACAGAGGAATCCCTCACTCATGCAGACGGAGAGGAACATTACACATCCTGTTAGGTTCTGTCTGTGTCAACGACACGTTCAGGGAACAGAACAAAAATGTGCAGTGGGAACAAATACATGGATGCTGGGGATGCTTCTCACAAAACAATCCTTTATCGTTCATCTTATGTGTCCTACAATTTGGCTAAAGGCTAGAGTGACTGTGGAAGTAATAGTGTGTGAAGTGTAGGAGGAACTGACACATTGTTAGCACCGACTGCGCCATATGTGCTGCCTGTGCTGCCTGAGACATGGAAACTTGCTCCCGGAGACACTCAACCAATTTTAGCCACTTGAAAAAAGGCTCAGCTCATAAAAATCTAAACCTGAGTCTATGACATCTTAAGAATGTGTTTACCACTTTATTTTTTTATAACGTTTATAAATTGCTCACTCAAATGTCCATTGAGAAAATCAGCATTTATGACACCGATTTCAAATAGTGGCGAAACCAAATGACACATTTGAACGCTAATTTTCTTTCAGGAAAATTTTCTAATTTTAATTTTCTTTTTGGTGTGGGGAGCGGTTTACAAAGC
The DNA here is from genome assembly GCF_019176455.1 of Solea senegalensis. Lineage (NCBI taxonomy): Eukaryota > Metazoa > Chordata > Actinopteri > Pleuronectiformes > Soleidae > Solea > Solea senegalensis. The sequence continues at coordinate 15,337,714 of NC_058026.1, forward strand.
ATTGCTTCTGAGACCCAGACAGACCGATGGCAGCTGAAAACCTGAACAGGAAAACAGCGGTTAGTCAGAAAGAAGAAGAAGAAGAAGAAGAAAAAGAAGGAGGAAGAAGATGGAAAAACATAAATACAAAATTAAATGGCGAGAAACATGAAACTGAGATAAAAATGATCCTGGTTTTGCACAATATTCCCCTGGCTCAGCGTTCTTGTGACCACATGTGTTTTCATAACAAGACAAATCAGTCAAGCAGCTCCTCCTGGTGAAAGTGTCGTGTATGACAGCCCTGTTGCTGGTCACTCATGTGGTGCAAACTCACAGTAACAACAGCAAAGACTTGTTTAAGGATTCAGAGACAATTCCGCTACGCTGACAGACATGAGTGCCATTATCACGATGAGGCCAGCAACATGACTCTTACAGGAAAGAACTCTGGTTTGGATCAATCAAGCAAGTCTGATTTACAAACGCAAGAAGCGAGGGGAGGAGTTTTTGACGGGAAACAGCACAAGCTCTACTTACGGAAAGCAACATATTTTACATGAATTGTACGCTGGCCATTAAAATTGTGTGTATTAAATAAGATGTATGGACATATCTACAAAGGTTAGAACCAATCAAGGCCAAGATTAAGTGTGTTGTTTACAGGTCACATGATCTGAGACTCAAACACACAGCACAGGGGTGTGTGAATGAATGAAGCTCGATCATGTACATTCACTTGTTATACTTCCATGAGACGGAAAAAGGTTTCCCTGACACTCAGGCAAACAAATAGCGTGGTAAAGCATTTGTGCAGAGCCTGAAACATAATCAAGCACCTCTACATGTCGTAAGGCGAATGAAGAAGCAGGGAACAGCGGGGAAAGGCTCCTAACCTCACCTCCTCCTGGGTGAGGCCACATTTTTATCGCTGTCTTTCTCCCAGGAGGCCAAATAAAGAAAGGGAACACTCTGTTTTGCTGGGAACGTAAGCAGCCCACGTGCAGGGAGCAATCACAGTCAACCAGAGGAAATAAAGAGGTACAGATCCAGTTTAAAAAGCCATGTGCAGTTGTACTGGCAGAAAAATACCACGGATCCTAACATTTACATTTCTGCCTTTCATGTCGTTCCAAAAATCACTGCTCATTACTTCTCAAAATGTTCTTCTAATGTTGGAGGTTTACTTCCATGCACTTAGTGAGTTGATGTGTCTTTATTGTCCTTAACTAACAGTGACACAGTGACAGCTTTAATGGAAGGAAACAACATATCTGAGTGTTTCCCCCAGCGAGGCCTCCATTACAGTTCAATGTCTCAAAAAAAAACATTTGCTAAATGTTCACCAGATGGGCTAATCTAGGACTGTGTTTATATCTTTAGGCAGAGAGTGTTCTTTGCCCAGATGTTTATTTGCAATTGAGACTATTTCAAATCCACACCTCTCTCCCTCCACTCATTGTTGTTGCAACACACCCAGAGTTGAATTTGGGTCACAGGAAGTGATTTAAAGTTCATGTTTTAAAGATGACGCTTAAAGCTATAGTGTTGTTGTTGATGTTATTATTCTGCCTTTGTCTATTTCAGTGATGGTTGCTGGTCTTTGGAACAGGGGATAAGAATGAATGATCAAACAAACAACTGTACGTACACAATGTATACACAACAGTTCATATTTGACCATTTATTATAAGAAGCAATCACCTATGGTCTAGTGTTTGTGAAGAGAATCGGTATAACATTATTTGTATGTCGTGTCCTTCACCTGAAAACAGTCTCTGTCAAGCAAAAGAGGGAGCATTTGTGTGTATACAGCAGCAGCACAGAAGTGGGTGGGGAAGCATTTATCTCATCTAATTACTGAAAGGGTATCTAAACTCCCTCCAAACTCCACCCCATGCCTCATTTTGAAAAATGCCAAGAATTGGGCTGAGAGCTGAGTAAGGAAAAGTGGGGAGCAATGGAGTTGCATCTGTGTGAGGTGGTCAGTCAGACAAGTCTCTGAACGCAAATTTTCACATACGTCATACGCGCTCAGGGTACTTTTTGTGCTATTTGCGTCTTTTGTGTCTACCAGGTAAACCGACTTCCTCACTGACTTTATTCTGAGCTTTTTTTTTTTTTGAAATGGTATCTGTAGATAAAACTTCTAGCGCTGTAGAAATCCAGGTGTGAACACATACTTGGTTCCTCCATCATGAACCAAGTGAGGACATGACGTCACATCAGTCGGATAATCTCAATGCTGATTGGTTTTCTCGTCATTGTATGAGGCAAGGTTTTCGCCAAAGTTGTAATTTCTCAACTCGAGCGAATGACGCAAAAACACGAAGACACGCTGCTATTCGCGTGGCCTTGACCAACTCTAAAGACTCTGCACCGCGGCTGGTGTCACCGCGCCATTACACCACTCTTCTAGAGAAAAACGAAAAAGCAACAGTGCTGGCGTTTCTAAAAGGGGGCGGAGTCTAGGACACCAAGCCTTGCACTGTAACAAATGTGTGTACCAGTGATGCAAGATTCAGTAGCTGGTGTTTGACCAGAGAGGCTCAATATTACAACACCACTATGACAACAGTATGATTTCAATACTTTACACTAAACCGTGAAAATTTTTACCTTTAACTAGATATCTAAATACTCTGGTTTGAAAAGTGGTTTATGGGATTAGATACCCTTGAACAACCAGGTTTTCTAAGCAGTAGAATCACTTCCAAAACTTTCTGTGTTTTCCGTCATATGCCAACCTGTTAGCAGCCACCTCACTTTACTAGCACAATGTTGCTGTTGCCTCCATCTGTCTTGATGTAAATGGAATAACTTCCTGTGCACAGTGAATCATTTGTTTGTGTGTTAAAATTACTCAGATTTGACAGCTCATTCGTGTCTATGGTCTAATTTGCTTTGTCACATGAAGAAAATGTTCAGGTCTTCTGACACTATACCCAGCTGTTGTGTTGGCTGAGCCGGTCTGCACAGCAAGACGGACAGAAGGCAGAGAAAGAGAGGCTGCAAGTGAGCAGATGGACTGACAGAGAGGACGATGACAGCGCATGCAAAGCAGATGTCAGGGGAAAGCTGAAGTGTGAAAACACGTAAACAGAATAAAATCAAAACCCTGGAGGGATGCAGCTGGCATGTCGCCCTGTCACAAGCACGGTCGTGCATGCACTTTTAGACATGTTGACACAGACACACAATGCTACCTGAGGCCTCTTTCCTCGGGCTGTCTGTAAAGCCGTACATCCATACTGCAGAAGAAGAGAAGGAAGAAGAGAAGCAGAGAGATAGATTACTCACTTTGACACCAGAAGCAGACGTAAAGCTATGGTCCAACAAAACAATTTACAGCTGTGATTAAACATTTTCACTGGACACAGCAGTGCATCTGATATTAATCAAAGACTCTCCTTTACTGCCTGTGACCGTCCTCCTCAGGACACACCAAAGACAACCTCCTCACCTAAAGTTCTCTGACTTGTTGCTGTATATTTACACTTCTCAGTAACCATATGCTGATTTTTCTAGCCTCCAGAATATTAACTATGATCAACACGTAATGTTGTAATTGTGATCAGCTCTCTAAGGACAGATGTTAACACCAGTACTGAATGAGACCAAAGACACCGAAGACAAATGGTGCAGTGGCCATTACACCCGTCTAATGCTGCATTTATTCATGTTCCAGTTGAGGAGTCTGAAATGCAAACGTTTCTTGGGCTAGTGTTTGTTAGCAATACCAGTCCATAACAACCCTCACAAAGAGCTGAACAGCATTTGTGTGCCGGCACAATGTGTACGACTGATTTACTGTCAATCAAATACGACAGAAGCAAAGTAGCTGTGATTGTATGGTGGCTGCCAACTGGGAATCTTAACTTTGGTTGGAGGCTATCGAGTTTAGGAACGCCCCGTGACATACGAGTTCCAACTACAAGTGGAACTAAGGCCAGACCCAACACCATGACCTCCACCAGGGATTTCATGTTGCCAATGCTGTCAGTCTGTCTTACACTTTGTGGGGGGCAGACTCAGTAAAGCATCCTGTGGACATGGGCAGTGTGTGGACAAGTGGAAAGGGAACTTGACTTGAAGGCCATGAAGGCCGTTGTTGTCAACACTGAAATTGTGACCTCTTCTCTGAAAAGATGTGTAGCTGCTGATCATTTCATTTACAGAGAATTTTTACATTATAAAATCAATAATGCTCCTATCAATAATGATAGGAGTGAATGGAGGCCTGAAAGCACATCACAGCTTTTGCTCTGAACTCCGCACTGAAGTGAATCCAGTGCATCTGAGGGCAAGAAACTGGCTAGTGTTTTAGTCATGTACTGAACAAACACCTTTTACATTTTCCATAACTTCCCTTCATCCTGTCATCAGTTGCTCTATTTCTTCCATCCCTATACTTTAAATGCTAAGAAATGGCTGTCAATGATTTGTAAAGAAACATTTCAGCGCCCCGTTTCAAGGAGATTAAATCAGAGAAAGGACAAAGGAGGTGCCGACTAAAGATTTGTGATGCAGCTTAAAACCGAGGTACCTTTGAAGGAAGCTATGACCTGAAGCTTCATTTTGAGATATGACAGAACGAAGAAAGATTTCCAAGATATGAGTAAGCGGCAACAGTGAGCATGCAGTGCTGCAGCCAGGACTTGGGCAGGGCATGCTGCTGAGAATAAGCAGGAATGTTATCATCTACACAGTCACAGGAACATTATGGAAAAAAATATCCCATAAGACCATTATGTCCATCATCACGTATACTTGTATTTGATCTTCAGTTGTTTACATTTAAATTTTTAAGCGCACAGGCCTGAAAAAAACACACAAAAAAAAACTTACAAGGAAAGTGAGGTCTCATCAGAAAACAGAAACACTTAACCTTCAGTTGAACAAGTAATAGTCAATGGTTGGTTGTCCACGACTTAGTAATGTGGGAATGAGTTACTTATGTCATCTCCTATGGATACACTATTCATTTGGTGCTTCAGCTGCTTGCACACATGGACAAATTTGAATTAATTCCGTTTTATTTTAATCTGGTAATGAATTACAATGACATACTGAAGCCAATTGCAGAAAGGTAAATAAAGTTATTATTAGTAAGAGACAATTAAATTGGCAGCTGGGCTCAAATGCAAACAATATGCTGACCTCGGGGGAAGTCATAGGTTTCCTCACACACCAGCTTGAAGGACCTGGAAGACGTATGGCTGAGGCGTTTGGGTCTATAGCTGCAAGAATTGCTATTTTGTCACACTGTAAAAGGAGTTTCCTAAATAATCCACCTTTGGCATTCTTTTGAAGGTGTTTTACTTCATGAGCAGAGTTCAGAGCTTATTGTGAGTGAGTCCTGTTCCCTCTGAGAAGCCTGCAGCTCCTCTCCTTTGACTCATGATAATAAAAGCCAAATCTCCTCACCCTCCTCCACAAGAGCCGCAGGAGTTCTGCTGGATTGATCTTGACCCCAGAGGGAGTGACGTGGGCTGGTCCCGGGTCAGCCAAGGTCAAATACAACTCACTAACGCCCTACTGTGATTACTACCCAACCAAGCCCACTATCCCCATCTATACACCCTCAGGTTTGCACAGCTGTTCTTTTAAGGATTCTGCATTGACTTGCATTTGTACAGCCCTAAACTTAACCAGTTGCTCCGAAATCAGGACTATGTTTTGGTCTCCATGGGGAAGTGAAAGGGTCCTAATGAGGTAACAAGTACACACTAACACACACATTCTTGCACACCATTCTTACTGAGGACTCTAAGGGGCAGATGCTTAAACAAACCAGCAGTGTTTTCTCTGTCCCACAACCTGCGGTGGATAATCTTCCTGGAACTCTGGCCCCAAACATTTACAGTACCCTATAATTAAAGGCCTAGGGACAGTGAATATAGCATCTGTAGAGTCCTGCTTTCTAGCGTCTGATTGCAGGACGCTTATTACCCATCTATCTTGTTTCTATATTAACATAAACAATTACATTTTGAAAGAAAAGCTTGCTTTTGCCGACATAAACACACACACCTCTTCAACAACCAGCTACTATCCACGACTGAATAACGATTGAGAACTGAAGTATATTTTAAGGCAGTTAAACATGGTATTAAGTTAGCAATAGTTCAGGGTTGTTCAAGTGCTCAAATGAATTCCAGCGAATTCTAAGGTAGCATTTTCAAACTGTAAGTGCATCTGTTGCGTTACATTGTTCTACTGTTATAAACATAGTGACGATAACATCTTTACATTTCTTGGCTTGTCCCACAGTAACATTAAAATGTAGATTAGTGTATGATGTTTTCTGTTAATATTTGAGTCTATTAGCTGTCCAATTCACACATATTTAATATTCAGTTATATTATCAATAATTGTACATGCAGTATGAATTTAAAGTTTCATGGTGGGGGTGAATCCAAATTACCCAATAGTTATTTCCCAGGTAACTATTTACTTTAACAATGCTCAGTTACTTTTTGGAAGAAGTAACTATAACTATGTCTAATTACTTATTACTTTAAGTAACATGTCCAACACTGTCCAAGACACAGACGCTTCCTCTTATTAAAAACATGACTGCCAAGTGGGACACTAGGAAAAACTGATTTCAGCCACAAAAGACTGATAGAGATTTTTACACCAGATGCTCTTCCTGACGCATTTATCTAGTTTTTTGGGTCCGGCACTAGGAATACACTAAAAATTGGGCTATTTTACAAATGAAGCATCACACAAAGAAATCTGAGAATTTTGAAGGACAAACTATGATATCAGACAAAGCTTTGGCCTCAGTGCAGCGAGCTGAAATCGCTGCCACCACACAGAGAGACAGCCAGAAGTTTAAAAGGTAAACCCTTTCCACCTGACACCAACACAGAGGCAACCAATGACAAATGACTTCTAACCAGCATTGATCCAATTCACCAGAAAAAGCCCAGTGAGAGACAATGACACCAACATTGACAATGTCAAACCACAGGCTAGCGCTAACTAGCATTTATGCAGTGTCTCGCGAAAGCAGGAGAGACAAAGAAATTTGTCTTTGACCGCGTCCGTGTCCACCTCGCCTGTAACAAATGACATCTGTGGTCAAACTGTGCAGTGAACATCAGTGGTGGTGGAGGTTAACAGGTGATTAGTGTCTGCAGTGGCTGTGACGCGACACAAACGGAAACCATGATGGCACTGACAAAAAGCTCCCAGTCCTAGCTTGGTGAGAGACAAAGTGTGCAAGATAGAGCTAGACAGTATATCAACAATATACTATATACTATGTTGTGACATGAGACAAGATATTGTCTTATATTTTAGATATCATCATATCATGATACGGTTTAAGGCTGTTGCATTGATAATCAGCATATTTATTATACTGAGTAAATTAGTGAAATACACTAAATATTATATATTGTTTAAATACATGCATTTTGACAAAATTACTATTAAAGTAAACCCTTTAATTTAAGCCTAATTATTTGTGTTGTAGCATAAATGTAGTTTGAGGCGGTTTCATTGATTGTAACACAGATACATTTAATTTAACATGCACAGAAATAATCTGAAATGAAAGGTATAATTTTAGTGTATTTACAGTGCATTGTCACTCTTTGTGCTTTGAGAAGCACAAACATCCAAAAAATACTTTTCATGAGTCCAGAGAAACAACTTGTGTGCAGCTTTGTATTATTGTGCAATACAACGTCACAAAAGTCCGTCAGAGTAAACATGACATCCATTTTCTGTATGTCTGCATCTCAATCAAGAAAAGGAGCAGGAGAGACAGACAAGGAGGCAGAGAACTTGCCTGAAAGAGGTTGTACATCTGCAATCTGCAACTTCTTCAAAATTGGTGTGTCACTTGATTTAAGCTCTTGGTCACATTTAACTATGAATGGCGTTAGCGCTGGCATTGGCCCCAGTCAAATGGTAAATGGTCTGTATTCATATATTGCTTTTCTAGTCTTGATGACCACTCAAAGATGCTTTACACTATAGTTTTGCCATTCACACCCATTCACTCACACTTTCATATCCATTCACACACTGTCGGTACAGCCGTCAGGAGCAACCCGTGGCTTAGTGTCTTGCCCAAGGACACATCAGCAGGTAGACTAGTCTGTCGACTGCAAATTATGGGAACAAAAGCAAATGATCCATGGAGCAGAGAGACAGTAAAGTCACTGGAAAAATCGCTTTGCATTAGGTGTGAATTCACCATCAGAATGATCAGCTCCTTAAACACTCAGTATGTTTTATATGCACACTTTAATCCAGCTAAGGCCGTAGTCCGACTAAGACAGGCAATCAAACAACTGAGAACATTTTGGTGCATGCGCAGAACGACGGGTCCAACTCCAGTCCAACTAAGCATATACATACAGGAGTAATCGGACTATGAATCATTTTATCCAGGTATGTTAGTCCAACTAAGACTAGCTGGATTTTAGTCGGACTAACGTTTTATCATGACATTAAGAAAACCTAATTCTTCTTAGTTTCAGTCTTAGTCTCAGACTGCTTGTCTTTGGCTACATACTGCAGAAGAGAAAATCAGCTTCCTGTTAAATCTGACATGCACATACTCAGATATACATATTCAGTTGTACTTCCGAAATGGAGCTCAATTGTAGTACACAGGAAGCATTTTTGTATTTTGTCTTGTGTCTGTAATTGGTTTAAAATGAGGACTGTCACTACTGTTCACACTTTTTACCGTATAAATAAGACACAGAGATACAGAACCATGACCCCTCAGGGAATCCTAACTGCTATTCCTTCTACAGTAGCTAAAAAGCAGCAAAGGACAATAAAACCTTTTTTTTCCAGGCTAAATCAATAGTCACTTTACTGTATCTTCAGCACTGATGCAATGGGAGTGAGCTGTAATAATAACTGCTGCCATGAAATGCTCAGTGTGATGATGCATGTGAAAAGGTCAAAACAGAGAGGCGTTTTATTTGTATGGGCTTGCGTTTGGTGGCAGGTAACAGAGGCTGAAAGAGTCATATAAATGTTTATTAGAAAGAAGAGCCTCTGCTGAAACAACAGCCGGCTTCTAAAACCCTAATTAGCAATGAGAGCTTAACAGATTATGAGCACACACTCAAACTGGTCCATTCCACTAAACTCCACTTGTAAAAACACCAACACATTCAGAAATAAAGCTATGGGCTTCCTGCCTACTAGGGGTAAATCTGAAATCTTATCCACTGTGCCACGTAAACAAACTAGTGCTTGTCTGACAACCTCAACAACCCCTGTGCCCTCCGCAGCCCAAACAGCTCCCTGCTCCATTCCCTCTGAATGTGGCCCTCACATGGACGAGTGTGTGCGCTCTATCTCTGTCTCTGAAGTGAGACAAATCACTGTTTTCATACGACAATAGTAAAAGTTGTACTAATTTTTAAGACCCAATTTCTGGTAATGTAACTCAGGTTTGACATATTCAGCTGTACATTTTCTACACTGATTAAAAGACTTCAGCATACATTTCCAGCACCTATGGCACTGGGTATTAATATGAGATGACAAGAACTCTTAAAAGACTGTTTGTCCATCAGCACAAAGGGCAGGAGGAAACAAGCAGCATTTCTATGTGCCTTGGTGCAGAAAACTCAGAAAGAGTTGTCTAATGGATACAGCTACACATTCTTAAGATATCATAGACTTAAGCAGGCATAGATTTTAGGAGGTGAGCCTTTTGTTCAGTGGTTACAATGTCTTTTTCCTTGTGTCCCTGAAGGCAGCGCCGTATTTCAGTGAGAGCAAGCCTCCAAGACTCAAGCTGATTCTTGGCACAGGGGGCATGGCGGGGCATGCACAGCACAGTCATAGTCAGACTATGTGTCAGCATCTAACGCAAGCACTCTTTAAAAACTGTACTGTCACTTTAAATCTGGGTATCAAGTACCTCATTGAGAAAACTAGGCACCGTTTTCACTTCAAACTGCAGACGTTAAGCAACTGTCCACAACGGTTTAAAAACAGAAGTGCAGATACCCTCCTGCTGCCCTGACTGGCTCTGAGTTACGTGAGGTTGTAACAGCGATTAGTGGGTCAGTGGAGTAGCATCTGACTTGGCGTCATCCCAGAGATTAAAGGCTGCCTGACACCAAGGCTGCCAAAGCCACCTGGTTCATAAATGTGCTTCACCAAAGGGAAGTGGAGAAGAAAAACAAAACAAGTAAATCCAAGAAACCTACAAGGAATCTGGATGTGATTGAGTTGGTAGCCAGCTCTTTCTGGAGCTACAGCAAATCCATGCAGGAGAATCAGTGTTGTAACTCAGCAGTTTCAGTCGTTGTTTACCAAACTTTTATAGATGCCGTTTGCCGACTCAGAGCCGACCTATGATTCAATTCCACAAGCAAAAACCTAAAGTTACACCAATATCAAAACAAACGTATATGACCAATTCCAACATTTCACATGCACAGTGCTTTTGTTACGCACATGCCCTCTGGTAGCCATACATTTGCTTCAACCGCTAATGAGGATGAAAATCTGCCAGAAAGGACTGGATGAATAGTCTTGCAGTGAAAAGTGCTAATTGTTCTGCGCTTGTTAGCCTGTGCCACTTCACATGTCAGATACAGAACTGGCCCAGGACCAATCTATGATTGGATATTTCTTTCTCCATGTGTGGCACTTATTGGACATATCACAGAGATTGTTAACCTCTTATCGGAAAGTAGGCCATATGGATCAGGATAAAACCAAAGCCCTCTAAATGGTAAGGTAAGCTAAGGATCTATTGTCGTTATGCAGCCGAAATTGCAAATGAAAAGTCAAGGTCAGATGGAGGGTTAATCAGAGCCAAAGATGGACCAACCTGACCAAAAGTGTCTAACATTCATACATGTTTTTCATGTCTTCTTCATTAATGAGGTATCAGCAACACTGGAGGTGACAACATCAAAGGCTAAGGCCTTCACTGCTGCAACAGAGATGAAGGTTTTTTCTTTACTCGTAGCGAGTCTATTTTGACCCCACCCTGGACTGAAAAATACTGTACATCCATGGCTAAAGGCAGAAGTTTGACAGCTTTTTAAACTAACCCCGAGACACAGTGGACATTTAAGTCTGCATAGTTAACAAACCGTATACTGACAACATACAGCAACAGTTAGACAGAGAAAGGATGAAGTTGGCTTTAGAAAAGAAAACAGGTGACTTACCAGACTTGCGCTTGGAGCCATAGTCCCTGAGGGAAAAGCAACACAAGAGGGACATAGTTAGTGACAGCCAGACGTCGCTCTGTCAACAAAAAAAGCATGCGGTCACTTCATGTGAATCCAGATACTCCCGAAAAGACAGAACCTGGCAACCGCACTCACACAGAAACACATGCATATGGTCAGCTGCAGCAAAACAAATGCACGGGTTTGAGGGTGAGAGAAGGAGACAGAGTGCAGGACGGCTATGGAGAGAGGGAGGGAAGGAGGGAGGGATGACTTTGGCCAGCTGCCCGTACTCCCTGCAACAAATTAGTCATGTGGCCATAAAGCGGCACCACCATCCTCTTCATATACAGTGCTTGTTCCATCCCCCCTCCCATCCTCTCTAAGCCCGGTCAGGGAAGGAGGCGACCTGCTCCCCACATGTAAAGGAGGATCAGTTAAACTGCATTGCTTAATGGAATGGAATGGGATTACACCACAAGGCTAAGCTGTAGATGGAGAGGGGGGGACACAATGTTGTGTGTGAGGTTTGCTGCACAGAGTGCATGTCACCTTCATATCTGTCAATAGTGCCTTTTTGACTCATTCATTCCTTCCTTCAAGATTATCAGAAGCAAGATCAAGCAACGTGCTATTTATAGAAACACAGATCTGACAATTTGTCCACTGTCACTCCAAATTGTCCATCCCTTTCTTTCTTTCTTTCTTTCTAGCAGTACACACACCATGTCCGTTTCAGCTTTCCCAAGTAATCGAACCTCTGAACGGAACACAGTTTTAGCCACATCATCCTACTGCAGCCGAGAAAGTGGCAATACAGTGCTCTGCAGTGCCATGCAGCGAAGAGCTGAATCTCACTAGAACCTTCTCATCCCTGTGAAATACATCCTCATGCTTCAATATAAGCCCATACAGGCAGTGACATCAGCTCGCAGATAACAGAAAGGGATATAGAGACCAGAGGGAGAAGAAGTCTCTTGATGACTGATAGCAACATGACTAATTTTCAAAAGGTAAAGCAGATAAATGTTGGGTAAGAAAGGATGTGTGCAAAGTAGGACGGTGAATGTAGGCACGAGTTTGAGTTTAAGGTATAGTTCAGGCTTTTTGGAGTCATTGCACAGCTCATGATCTACATCCCAACACAGGGGCACGATGGGGACGGGGGGTGAACTTGAAAAGTCCCTTAAAGTCACACATGTTTGCATGTGTAGATTGTATTAAGTGAGCCTTTTGTCACATGGAGTTCTTTGTGTCCCTGTTGGCAGCCATGTTTTCAGTGATAGCAAGGCTCCTTATCTCAGGACGGTTTCTCGTGCTGTCAGCGCGCACACGTGTCACGACCCCATAAAACCGCATTTCCAAAAATATTTGAACTCTTCATGTCATTATTTGTAATTCACGATCCATCAGCAAGAGTGTCAGTGATTGCGTCGGGTGACCCGACTGGCCACTTTGAAACATTTCATTGATCAGGGACTTCTCACCTTTGTCAGATGTAATTTAGAGCAGAACAGAACAGCCCAGTTATTATACTGCAGTGCCAAGAGCAGAATCTACTCAGAGCATCACCAGCACTCAGGGTAGCGCCTTCTCAATGCATGAGGTTAATGAAAACCTCCACTCACTCTTGCTGTGACCACATTCAGCTTAATGAAGAGACGTATGCCGGTCGTGCACATGAATACGCAGAGAGACAGCAGAGGGGAAAAGAGACAAGACAGCACGTATGCGGTAAATGCCATGTATCGTTTACAGCTCTGGCTTCTTTATTGTCACTGTGCTGGTCCCAGCTCTCTCTTTCTCTCCCTTCATCCATTTTTCTGTGATCTCATGTATCTGTCTCTTTGTGGCTGGTCACAGCCGATGAATAAAGCCTTTATGCCGCCTTTAGCAAGACAAGCATTGTGTGCTCCGGCTAGAATATGCTTCATTGTCACCAAAGACACGGAGTGCAGGACTTGACCCTCTTTGCCTTATTCCATCCATCTCAAGCCATGCTGGACACATGACATCTAATATAAGTGGAATGGAAAATATTCAAGACAGTGGCCAGCATCTCCCAGTGAGCTGTGTCTCGGTGGAAACTATGCTGTGCACAGACCAAGCTTTTTGAATAAGGTTTGCTGTGGTGCCTTAGGCAAATAATCCAATTTTAAAACATCAGCTTCAAACGTCACCTGACTCTGTTTGTTCACAGCGCCATGTTAGCTGACAAAGCTCCTGAAAAATTGTACCATTTGCTGATTTCAAAAAAATCACAGAACCCGACAGACTGAATTTATCTGATCCTTACAACGGGGGGTGCATTTTGAATTTTTGAATATGTAAGCAGTCAGAGTGACCACAGCATTACGATACCTTCAACTTTCTGATAAACATCCCCTCATTCCACTGCAAATAAAACACATTGATGTCATAGTGTGTCTCAAAATACAGTATCAATAAGACTTTACATACAGTACATGCACTTTAACATCAGTAAGAAGTGCAAAAACGTGAACGAATCACAGTTGTCTGTGGGTCTCCTTCACTCACTTTGATTGTGTTTTCTAGCACAAGATCCACCTCAAGATCTTTGGCGATCCAGTAAAATGTTCTCCAGTTAGACTGTTTTTATGAACACAGCCATTTTAGAGACGAGTTGCCTGACATATTTCCTGCGGGAATAAAAACAAGCTTTCTAAAATGGTGTCAAAAAACAACCAAAATAATTGGTAAATCCCTATAATATTTGTGTCAGCGTTTTTACTGGCAGATACCTTCCATCCCCTGAGGCACTACAGAATTCCCCCGGCAACTAAACATGTATATTCTATTCTATTCTATTCTATGTTCTGCTGGTTATTATATCTGTGGACGTGAACAGCGTTGTTGCCTGCCAAAATGGCGTTACATTGGCTGCTTGACATCAGCTACCAGAGCTCTATGGGACCGTCGCAATCTGCAATCTCACCTTTAAATATCACCAATTCTCACACAGTGAAACACAGGAAATTTTGACTTTTTGAAAAGATACTGACACAGATATTGACAGCCTCTTGGCCCTGATCTAACCTTTGACTGGGCAGTTTTTAGTAGGAAAAGATGGCTGCCAGTAGGGACACAAGGAAAAATTCAGAGAATCTGGCCTACCCCTTATAATGAGTGAATATCGAAGGACACACTCTGGTAATCAAGTAAGAGGCTTGGAAATACCACAACTTTTTATAAAAAGATAAGAATCAACAGCTCATAAATGCTCCTTTGACTCAGATGTGTATATTTACATAAACCTTTTAGCCTTACATAAAGACCTAAAGCAAAGTCTCTGGGGTTGACTGTTCTTTTTAAATGATTAGATGCAGAGAACAAAATAAAGCTGTTTAGCCTCACCTACTTGAACTGTTGTCATGGAAAGCAGGTCAAAGTGGAAGTTAGCTTCTAGCATGTGTGGGCGGTTGTTAGCGTTAAACATTCATGTAGGGATTTAAAACAGCACGCCTGCATGACATCTGAGAATGAACTTACTTCAACAGCTTAGGTCGAAATACTGGTCAAATCATTAGCCATTTTCAGTCTGAACAAGAAGAACCATAACCCTAACACTACATTTTTTAGCATGCTTGCTGTGCCGCTAACATTACTGCAGAAATGCCAGTCAGGGGTGCAAGCTAGTTACTTCTGTCTTTGTCTTTAGACGTTCACTTTTGGAGGCATCTGCAAAGCATTAGGGTGTGAAGAGGGAGCAAAGAGGGGCAAAAAAAACAATAACAGCAAGACAGCAAGAGGCGAGACGTCCAGACCACATCCAGTTGACCTGAGTCACTAGGGTGAAATCATACTCTTCCCTTGAGGACTGAGCTGTACCTCTGACTGCCAGCTCTTTTTCTACATCTCCTTGAGGTGTGGAGAGCAGGAAGCATGGGGTGAAAGGTCACAGGTGAAGAATACATACTGCAGTGGTGGAGTGAGAGGTTTTTTATGTGGCTGTAGTTGGAATCAAAGTCATGTTTTGCAGACATTTGAAATATAACGAGAGTATATTTTTTGTGTCTAACATCTACAGCACACTGCAGCCTGAACTTTGGTGATGTTGGCTTTAAGAAGTGGATGACATGAGGGTTTTGAGATGGATTAAGATTCTTCAAGACAAACAAAGTAGCCCATATTCACTCTTCTCACTTCATATTTTATATTTTATAATTATTAAGTGCCTAGTGTTTGAGTCAGGTTTTTGTCTTCCCTAATCAATGGAGTCAAATCACATTATTCTCAGTCAAGTATTATCATTAGGACTTATCATATTGATCCAAACTAACCGTGCCAGGAAGGTAAACTTTAACCACACTAAATGGGGCCGGTGTGGATGCATTCACACTGGCTTTGGACAGGGTGGATTAGTATTGCAACAGCACATCATCAGAGGGTCAAGACAGACTTATCCCAGTTCATGTTCCCTGTGCTATCTAACCTGTGGCGGAGGAAGAGTGGGGAACGTTACCACATTACCATTGGGGATAAGAACACAGAGACTTAAGCCGCTCCACCACACCCAGCCACCTGCTCATCACCCTCGTGAAGCAGGGCAGATGAATATTAACATGCCAGTGCCACTGACCAAAAATTCATAACATTTTTGGGGATGAGAAATTCCATTTAATTATTCCAGGCTTTTCATTTAATTTCATTTAAATTTCATAGTAGGCTGCATAGGTGTCAGTCATCATCTACCGCTTTATCCTCCACCAGAGGGTCGCGGGGGGTGCTGTGCCAATCTCAGCTACATTGGGCGATAGGCGGGGTACGCCCTGGACAGTCTGTATAGGTGTATCATTCACATTTTCTGTTTTTAGTTTTTGATGTTATCAGATGTGTGTAAATGCAGGTGTCTAATGTGTATGTCACTAATCCTTAGTTCTGTATAGTATTGTGACATTTTTAATTTTGTATAGGTGGACTGTGTCTTATTTCTTCATTTTGCAATATTGTGTGTATTTTTAAATTGTGAAAAATCATCAAAATTAAAACTAAACTAAATTAAACTAAACCTCCTGACCTCAGATGAGGCTAGAAGCAACCTGAGATTATGACTCCCACAACAATACTCTATTTGAAGTTACTAAATGTAAATAGCACATTTCATACACAAGGGCAACGCATAAACCTGGATTTATGAATATTCACATTTGGATATTGACATTTGGAGCTAATTTCAGTTCCACATAGCAACTAAATGCTGCTTCGCCATATTTGTTTTGAACTCTGGGCTTGAATATCATACTATCATCATACTAATAGAGGCATGACGTGAAATATCATGTAGTTTAGTGTATTTGTTACATGTGGTCTTTGAACCGGACGACAGAGGAAGGACAGTGACACAAAAGTAGTAGTTTGTTAGTTTTGTTTAGTTTAGTTTAGTTCTGTTTTCTAACTCACTGGTGTGTATAAACATGTGTTTAGCGACGCATCCAATGTCCTATAGCCGCAGTGTTAGCTGTACTTGCACATCAGTGAAATATGAGTGTGTGTGTGTGTGTTGCACTTATTAATAAGAGGGACATGAAGGCATCACAGAGAAAACAAAAAAGAGCAGCAAAGTGACTGAAGGTCCATTCAATATGCATTAAACATCAAAGCCGCTCATCTTCAAACAGCAGATTGCACGAGAGTGACATCAGCTGGGAGTTGTGCTGAGATGCAGTTCTCTAGTTTGGCAGACAGGGGTCAACGTGAGTCAGGGCAGAGAGGAGGAAACTGCAGCTGAGCGTGGGGTCTGCTCACAGTCTCAGGGCTTTTTCTTTGATTGATGGCACTGCACCACTCCTTCTTTCCAAATCAGATCATCGTCTGAAAATCCAATCTCATATCGTGGAGCAGGAGCAGGAGCACACTGGTTGTTCTCAAGGCACAAGTCCTGTAATAAGACTAAATGGAGGGGGAATTAAGAAAACGAAATGAGATCACGAGCTGGCCATAAAAATGATGCTGAGGGCAGAGTGGGCACCTTTCATCTAAATGCCAATAAACTGCCTCTGCCGCCTCATGTATTGATTATTTGGAAGTTATCCGCAGCATATGGATCAGGTCAGAGCACCGTTGACCTTGACCTCCTCACATCCATTGTCACCCGGAGCTCATTTCTCTTTTCTTCCTTTTCTCCATCCTCATTTTCCAGGAAGTGATTAAGAAGAAACATTTCATCACTGGGGTTACTGCTGTTGTCATGGCTGCTATTCATTACACTCACGTGAGGGAGTGCACGAGGAGGCGAGCACGAGTGAGTTACACGATGCGGCTGTGTGTATCCATGTAAAACAATACAGAGGTGAAACTATAGAAATAATCTGACAACAAGAAAGAGTGTTTTTAAAAATACCTGTCAAGTGCCAAACGGCTTTGTTTGAGATTGCCCGATAAATGCTCACACATACACGCGCACACATGCCAAAGACTTCCCCCTGGGCCACATGCTCAGCTGACCACTCTTCACCACTCTGACACGCTTAAAGTGTTTAACCCCGTCGACCCTGGCGCCGTACACTACTCATGTTGTGCTGTTCTTGTGCTGCTCTCCAGTGAGTGCTATTGATCCTAATTGTGAGGAGAACAGAGCAGCTTATCCATTAGGGCTGAGTGAGTCTGTCGCCTGTCGGCTGTGCGCTGCAGAGTGGAACACACAAGGAGGAAGATGGCATTGGGGATATTTATTCCTGTGACAACCAGGAAATAAAAGAATATACATCTCATCCACACAGAAACGGAAGGAAACTTAAACAATCTTCTGCTTTGTCGGTTTGGAATAGCTTTCCGTAAACCACTGTTGTAGTACATATACCAGGCCTGTATGTGACGCTCTTGTGCTGCTACAGAAATACACCAAAACCAGAGAGGATGTTGAGCATGCGCATCACATGTTCACTGTGTAAATAAAGCTTCATTTGAATAGGTTTACATGATAATGTTTAGAATCACAGAAACAAAGATAATGAAGAAAACCAGGGCAACGAAGGGAAGAAAACAGAAGTTAGGATGAAAAAGATAAGTGACAGAGAGAGAGAGAGAGAGAGACTAAATGGAACAATTTATAGTTTACAGAAAAAGTTATTTATGATGCAAAATTAATCTATAAATAACTATGATCCTATTTAAATCAATAACAACATGTACACAGATGTAATCAACACTAGACAAGCTTGTACATGAAATCAACTGGGGACTGCAAATTTAACGGTGGCTCAGTGGTTGAGTGAGTAGTCATCTAAATGGAAGGTTGTGGGTCTGATGTGTCTTTGACACTTAATCCCACGTTGCTCCTGACAGCTGTGTTGTCAGTGTGTAAATGGGTTTGAAAGACGTGTGACAAAAAAAAAGAAAAAGTGCTGCACATAGAACAACACAGCACACGCTCCCGTTACGCAATCGTCTACAGTACAGTCGGTGGCTGGCGAGAAATCACCTGTACTGGAATGAAACCTGACAATTATGAATTGTTTCATTTTAGTATGAACATCCATGTGCAAGAGTAGGAGTAAGAAATCTGAACCAGAACCAGACATAGATATGCAGCATCTGCCTCGGCCAGTTGGGGAGAACTGTACAATTGTAATTAAACTGTCTTATATTACATTACTAACCACTACACCAATTGTGCGGCCCCTGTATTAGATGATAATTGCCTTAATCTACACTCCTAAGAATATAGAGGAAACCATTCCCAAAGTATTTGGGTGTGGTCTTTCATGACTTGCCACATTCACACCGGACGTGGTGCAAAACAATTGAAGGATTTGTATTTCATGTTCAATGAGGACAAGCTGACTGTTGCTGTGTGTGTGCACCCGGTACGACACCAGGAGTTAATCCGAGTTTAAAACAA
Source organism: Solea senegalensis (assembly GCF_019176455.1). NCBI lineage: Eukaryota > Metazoa > Chordata > Actinopteri > Pleuronectiformes > Soleidae > Solea > Solea senegalensis. The sequence goes on from NC_058026.1 coordinate 15,356,738, forward strand.
CCTGTGTTTATGTCATTTTAAAAAGTGCAAAGCCTTCAAACTGCAAACTATGACCCAAATGACAATATCAGCAAAATGATTGTGCATAATGTAGCAGCTCATCTACAGCCACATAATAACATCGTTTTCTATTGGTAAACAAATCATTCCCAAGGGATGTTTGGTAAATTCATTAAAACTTAATTGAATGCATGTTATTTAAAACATATTCAAATAAATCTTACCTACAAGGATGGGAACATTCTGTAAATGTGTTTGGGGACACTGAGGTCTCATGATTTCCTGTTCTGTTCCTCATTTACATCACACTGACACGTCAGCAGAAGAACCAGAGAAAACCAAACAAAGCAGATGAGGTCGATGAGAAGAACATTTTTTAAATGCATTAATAGCTTTCTCAGACTTACTTTCATGGAGAACTGCAGTTCAAGGTGGATGAGAGTTTGATCAAGTGCTTCTTAATTAGCACTCGCCGAGTACAATATAGCAACTCATTAAACTGATGTCCAATTATGCAGAGGGTGAGAGGAACAGTGTGAAAGGAGATTAATATACTTTTCATTAAGCATATTTAGATATGAGCAGCACCTTCTGACTGCCTGTTGTAACAACAATGAGCGGGAAGTCTGGATTTTGTGTCCACTTCTTGTCCCTCTGCATTAGAATGCTGCTTGTCCCCAGCTACTGCTGCCATGTTTGGTACATTTGTGTTACTGAGGTTAATAAGAAGAAGGGGATTTCAGATTCAGAAGTTTGAAACATGAACACATGAACATACTATTCTTTGTGTGCTGTGATGTAAAATCACACATTTTCTCTATGGACTTTGGTGTGGCAGAGTGAGTGGTTTACAAATAAGTTACAGAAAGATAAAGATATCTTTAAAGGAATACTTCATTTCATTTGCATTTAGCTAATGAAATGAATGAAATTTGTATTGCTAGAATAGAGGTAGCATTTTTGAAAAATTGTGCTTCCCAACCTCAGTTTCCCCAAAGTTGGGAAATATCTTCAATCTTTTTTTTGTTGCGTGCCCACCAGTGACACTTGGTCCGAGCCTTGGTCGCTAATTCTGTACTTTTTAGCTTATTCAGCGAGTGGATAAAACCTGTTTTTTTCTTGTGTCCTCGCTACAACCACACTTCAAACACCCAAGTTACCCCTTTAATTAACTATCTGTCCTCATCTGTGAGGCAGTGAATCAACAATCTTCAACTTTTCTCTGTAAACAGGATGCAAAACGCTTGTTTTCGTAAATGAAAATATAAAGAATTGTGATTCCTCTGTCAATTTAACTATCCTATCATATCTGTATGTTAACATTTGAAACCTCAGCCATGTAGTCTGTAAGGAAAACTTCAAGTGTTAAAGGTCAGTGTTTGAATGTGTTGAATCTTATTTAATGAGATCTTCTCATGCTTGTCTCATTTTCACTTCATAGCATTAGCTACTGTCAGCATTAATTAGGCGACCACTCCTCTCCTGTCTACTCACACTACAGACACAAAATGTAGCTTTGACTTATTTTCAAATGTACTCAATGCTTTAAATTCAGTGGGAAGTGACATTGCGTGTGGATTTTAGATGAGAAAACACAACCAAAGAAACAACCAGAAGCAGAATTGTCTGTATATTCATCTACACATTATTTTCAACCACAGTTTTTATTTTATTTTATTTTATTTTATTTTATTAATCATCATGTTTTTCCAGATTAAAAATCTAAAAGCAATCATTCAAATTGTTCAGGTTCAAACTGAGTGATTCACATTTATTTATAAGGAATTCAGTCTCTAATGGACCAGGATTCTTCCCATAAATTACCCACAGACCACTGACACACAGCGTCCAATCTCAACTTTAAATCAAGGACTAATCTAATTCATGACCACACTCCGCCGTGATTCATTTACATTTAGGCGATGCATTATGGGTAGGGAAGAGAGAAACCCATTCGATATAGTCCTGTGGATCCCGACACTTTCTTGCCATTAACTGAACGGTCTCTTTTTTTCTTGTGTTTAAACACAAAGTGAACAGTTGTGTCTTCTCCTCTTTTATTAAGACAGAGTGAAAGCCTGCAGGGAAACACAGAAGCCACAAGAGCTTCGGCCTCTATTTGATCTGAAGCTGACTTGAGTGCAGCTCTTCCTCAGGCTGAGATACGACACCATCACCGACTTCAAACTTCAACTACGCAGTGAGCTGCTTAATTACGTAGCGGGAATATCAAAACAACAATGGCCTTTTAAATGTGTTTTTAGATGTTATTCGTGATCTATTTGGAGTTTTATTAACCTGCATTAAAATATTACAGTGATTACACGTGGTTCGATGTCATTTTAATTCTGATTAGTCTTTAATGATTGCATGATGACTGATGTTTGTATTTGATTGAAACATTTTTATGGTGATATACTTGTGCAGTTGTTGAGATAATTAGAAACAGTGGAGGTTGTAAAGGTGAGCAATTCTATAAAATACTCATTTATTCGTCTGTGTTTGTGTCACAATGATGTTTTAGATGATGAAGCTCTAAAACTTGAGATTATTGATTAATTATTCAAAATGAATCATCACAGCACAGAGCCCTGAACTCACGGACTACATTATTATTATGTTGTTATATTCACATGGACAAGTGTAAAATCTAAATAAAGACATTATTTATTGCATCAGAACTGTGTGATCATGTATTTGTGATTTCTCTGCATATCAATACATGAAACTTTATCTTTCATTCAGCTGCTTTTAATGCAGGTAACTTCACTTCAGTAACTGTATGCAGAGAAAACTATAGCACCTCCTATTGGCCATAAACTGCTATAACACAAATGCCCCCTGCTCTTGAGTCCTTTGTCAAAGTAAAACTGTTCAACAGATGCACCTGAAGCTTTGGTGGCAACACACTATACACATATGTAGGGATGGGAATCAAAAACCAAGAATCAATCTTGAGAACCTGCTCCAACCGATAACACCTGACATCACACGCTATTTCCATCCATGTAATTTAGATGATGATGACTGCCAGAGTCACGCACCTCTACTTACTGCTTTCACTGAGGCAGGGAAGAATAAAATCAACAGGGAAAGGATAAATGAATGAATGTCTTCCATGACTTTATTTATTTTTTTTATTTTTCATAATGTTGGTTCTCCAGACCAACCATAACCCTGCTCTTATCTCTCTTCCCCTGTCTGATGCTTTTTCTGGAAGTAAATCCCACTTAAACTAGATGCTTTAAACTACAGTGCCATCTTACTTTTACTGCCCGTGTTTACTGTTGCATTCAAGTGGCACTCATGAAATCTAACTCGTGAAATTTAACAAGTTGTGAATATGATAGGAGGGTTCACCTATGCTCACATCACAAATGTGGTAAACAACACAGCATATTTATATAAAAGGTGTCTTTTTTTTATATGGTGGTGCTCAACAACAACAGAGAGGGAGTGTGAGGTCCCATCAGTCCTCATACCTCTGCATATTGTTTAACATGGTGGAGAAAACTCACTCACACACACACAGTGAGAACATGCAAACTCCACACAGACAGTCCCAGACCAGGACGTGAACCGGGAACCTTGCTAACCACATGCACCCCTGTGTGGATCTGGGAGGAGTTTGAATACATGAAAATTCTGAAAGTGTTCAAAATGACTGCAGTGCTGCATCACAGTGAGAGAATGACAAACTGTGGGTGCTATATATATATATATATATATATATATATATATATATATATATATACATATATATATATATATATACATATGCATATACACTGACTGCAGCACAGTTCGTCATCCCCCCCACTGTGATACACGCAGCATTGCAGTCATTTTAAACACTTACACTTGATCTGATGAATTTCCTGGTCCGGGCTGTCACATCCTCTCTACACACCCTTAACATTACATGTCATTTGGTAAATACTGTACATGCACATACACCAGTGAGGGTGTGTGTGTGTGTGGATTCAAATGTATCTGTCGGGTTGTCAATAAAAAAGCACACCATATTTACTGTGGTGGCGCACAGTGGTAGCTCATCAATAGGGGGCGCTAGGGCGCCGCCCCCATAACAATGCAGACAAAAGAAGGCAACCTCTGTTAAACATAAATAATTCAAAATAAACCAATGCAATGCAACAGTTGCAATAGCAGACTGTGTCTCTCAGGTGACGGTGAGCCTAATGACCCTCATTCACAGGTAAACTAACTAAACTAACGCCCTGAAACAGGGTCAGGGGGTGAACAGAGGCTGTGAAACATCTTCAACCTAACTAAAATAAGTCCTGTTCCCCACTGACAAAAATTATTCTAATAGTATTTATAGAATTTTAATAGAATTCCCAACATATTCTTAGAATACAAACTCAAGCTGATTATATTAAGTAAGTGCACATCTACTGCACTACTGCACTGGTGTGAAGGAACAGGAACTGACACACACACACACAGGGAGAACATGCAGACTCAATGCAGAAAGGCCCTTGTTCCAACCAGGGCTCGAACACCAAAAAATGGGACCAAAGCACATAAATCAGCAATGTGACGAGTCTTGTACATGTGTTTGGTGTTTAAATGGTGTGTGTGTATGACACTCACTCCACTGGTGGATTGACGTCCTCAGCTTTGGTCTCAAAGAAGCGCAGCACCTCTTCACTTTGAGAAATCTGAGGAGGGAGTCGCACCAGCGCCTGTGGACAGAGGAAGAACACATTACACATTATATTTTAAAGTTGTACTTTAAAGTTGTTAATATTTCAATGAGGCTGATGTGTCACTTGTAGTTACTATCACCAAAGTAAACTTAAGTGAGGCTCTTTTGGTTTCAGTCGTCCAGACTCATCCACACAATCCCCAGCTGCAGCAGACAGTAGAACACCATCAGCAACAAACAGCAGCAAGACAACCAAACAAGAAACCGCCATTATTGTTGTGTAGTTTGCTCCCTGTCTCTCTCGCAGACTGTTTTTAGAGCTAACGCTCAATTCCATTTACAGACATCAGTGTGACATCACTCTTCTCCAGTTGAGGAGTCGGAAAAAATATGGATACAAACACATCTTGGGCAAGCCTTTGTTACCAATAGCGCTCAATAAAAAAGTCCCTGAATCAGTAGCAGGTTTGTTGTCTTCTTCTGTGGAGGATGTGAATTACAGATTCAAGATTCAAGATTCAAGATTCAAGAAGTTTTTATTGTCATTATGAGGACATAATGAAATTTTTGCAGAGATTTTACAGATTTCTGTTTTTGGTAAATATCCATCTCATGGACACATTATAATTAGAATTAGTCCTTATTGCACACCAGGAGTGAACACACACAGACCGGGCGGCAGCAGCAGGGTTGGGTACATTACTTGGTGGAACCCCAGCCCTTGACCTGACACAGGTATTAAACCAGTGATCCTCCGGTTACAACACACTTGCCCTGCCATGAATGATTATTTATCACAACAAAAAGCACACACACAGGAATTTTCTCCCAGCGTTTCTTGCTCCTTTCTTCTCTCCTCGTCTGTCCGTGAACAAAGCCAAACTACAGGGAAGATTGTCTGTCTGACTAAGCATCTATATTTAATGATCCAGCCTACTTCCACCACATCCACATCTCATTTACAGTAATGGATGCTGGACCATGAACATGTGTGACAATGGGCACAGCCGGCACCAACCTGCATGAACTCCCTTCATATTTCATTCATTGTATCCTGGATCATTGACACAGGCTGGTGCTTGTGATTGCAGCGTCTGGCTGTGAATGCACAGCTGGCTGGACTCGGCATCCTCCAACCTCCAGAGAGCAGCTCCTCTGACAACACTAGTCAATTACTCCACCTCCCTGTTGTTTGCCTCATAAACAGGATGTAGGAAGTAAACAGTGCAACACAGCTCTGAGCTAAAGAGCAGCCTCGCTATGACAACTGTGAACATTTGGGTCATTTGGTTAATGAGGAAACTTTGTTTTTCCTACTCACTAGAACTGATCCTGTAATGAACTGCTCCTAATACTGATATCCAACTGTGTGCCTTTGTGCAAGGAGAGGGGAAAGACATGTGGGGAAGGCATCGTGGAGGACAGGATTTGAACCCAGGATAATACAAAATCTAATAAAGGAGAGAGCATGAAGTGAAAAGTCTCCCATTACTTTTCAAGGACACTCATTAGGATGAGATTGAATCAAATAAAGGGATGATGTAATTTGACAGCGAAGCTCAAAGTCACTCTGCTTCTCTGACAGTGGCACTTTACATGACAATAAACACACTTGTAGCAGGAAAAGATCATAATGTCATGATTCCTTCTTTGCCTCACATGTGTGGAGAATCAGAGCAGATTTAATGCTCTTCACACCATGTTAAAAAAAACATCCACATCACCGTAGCATTACATCCCATGCTGAAAGGAGTTCAGCTTGAGACAGGAACAATTTTGTTTTATTAATCTTTACCAGTTTAGTCTATGATACCTTGAAGTCTAACTAAACACTAATCCACTATTTTCAGGTGTAAATCAGTAAATATGTGCATCTAGTTAATGTTGTTTGTTGATCCAGGTGCAAATCTTCACAGTTTAGTGCAAAGTATTGAACATGATACATGTTAAGATGATAAGAATCGGGATGTCTACTGCCCTCTCTGGTCAAACCCCAGCAACTGTGTTCAAATTTCACCATGGGCTTTTTTATTCCATGTCACTGGTACGCTCAGTCATCCAATTATACCATGATGGACCATGGTGTCCATTGTGCTGAAACAACAAAACGTCTCAAACAACTTATTCCCGTAAAAACAGAATATATCATCACAGTTAGGAAACAGACTCGCACAACAACAATAAAATACATGATAACTGGAAGAAGGACTCGGGCCAGTCCTCACATACACACAGCTCAGGCAACAAATTCCACTTTTCTTACTTTAAATCAGAAGTGACCACACGGCCCTGGGTGCTTGTCGTCCTTACTGTTTGTCTTAATGATTATTTATGTTTCACATACAGTGGCGACACCAACTCTGTGACTTTAACACTAAAATGTAGGTGATTTGAGTGCAGCGCCACCACGCAGAGGTGGCAACAGCAGGAATAGCATTAGCTTTATTAGTGAAGACACCGACAGATGTCACACAAAAAACTATTTGACTATTATTAGGATTATTCCAGGAACCTAATTGTAAGGAAAATCAAAGTCTGTAACCTATGACACAGAAATGGACAATGTTTCAGAGCTCCCCTCAATGTCTCTAAGTGGGTTTTCAGGGAAGCAGAGCTCCCCTTAGCTCCCATTAGCTCACCTTAGCTCCCCTTAGCTCCCATTAGCTCACCTTAGCTCCCATTAGCTCCAGCGTTATTCGAACCATGGGATAAGTAGCCTTGAGCTAGTTATAAGCAGCCTTCCCCCTTATATAAGTTGCTTCATTGCCCTTTTTCTGAGCGAGGCAGTGAACATTTACAGAGTAAAACAAACTTCACTTTCAGTCAGTGTAGTAGGAGTCTGGAAACAGTTGTAAGAGCAGACTACACTGCAACTAATGCAACAACATAGTTACCCCTCCTGTCTGCTCGCTCATCACAGATCCACCATCCAAACACACACTGCAGCTTCACATTTCTCTGCACCAATACTGATTTTATTTGTAGCCACCACTGAAAATAAACAGGGCAGTGGTCGAGTGAAATGCTCTCACATGCAAGCGAAATCTCGGTATGTTAGCATTTCAGTTAACTGGAAATTAATGCAGTAATAATAATATACTGAAATTTCCTTGTATGTGTGAGCATGTTTTCATGCTCTCTTGCCCTCTTCAAATCCAGACTTAAAACCAACCTGTTTAAAAAATAGCCTGTAACTAACACTTTAGTTACACTGTGTGTCAAAAAGGCACTTATAAATAAAATGCATTATTATTGTTATTAATGTTATTATTATTATTATGAGTGAGCACGTTTCACATGTGTGTGTGAGAGGTTATTCTGAATAATGTCCCTGACGGCCTGTCGTAATTTACCACTGTGATAATAATACTGATCAACACATGATTTTTTTCTTCTAATGGTTAAAATCTTATTTGTTACAGCAGCACAGGCTGTGCATTGATTCAGTCGATTCACTCAGCTCCTCCTGACTCTTATTTCTCTCTACCTTGCATTGATACACACACACACTCACACATAAAACCCCCAAATATTAATAACAGCCTGTTATATCTGTACAGTCAGACATGTTAAATACATTAAGGACACATGTTTGTCAGATGTGTACTTAATTCTGGATCCACAAAGACAAATAATAAAAAAGCATGTGAAAGAACAGTATAGACAGTGACCTCTGACCTCTCACAGGCTATGGGGACTTTCCCTGGAGTCACATGGGGAAATGAAGGATGTTTACAGTGAGGTCTATTTACCCTGCAGTAGTCGTCGATGAAGCGCAGTCGTTTCATGGCCACGTCTCGCACATGACTCCTCCGGAACAGGATCTTGCCTGGAGAGAAGGAAAGTGGGGAAAAATGTTGGAAATGGAGGAGAATTTGTCATGTAGTACATGTACTGCTTAAAAACTAAAGGTCTTGTGTTGTATCCCAGCCTGCCAGGAGATGGCAATAACGAACAGTGGTGATCGTGTACAACACAGCCCAGTCATCAGTGTCAAGCTCAGGACTCAGCTGATTCCATGACCTCTGGCTTTGTGAATAACAAAAAGGATTTATGCTGACATGGGTCAGATATCTAAGACGCTTCCTCAATCAAATCCATCAAAAGTGACACCCTCCGCACTTCAATGTATTTCTATTTGGATGTGCTACTTAAAGAAGCTAAAATAATTCTGCATCATTCTATGCCTTTTATTTATTTATTTATTTATGTATGTATTTATTATGTCTTTTTATTTTCTACAGTAGAGAATATATAATTATTATTATCTTGGTCCACTGTGGTTGTTTTAAAGTGCTTCATTTATTAAAAGTGTGTGATATGATACAACATATGGCTCGTTATGAAAACTTATTTATGATGCAAAAAGAATCTATTCATGAAAAAAAATCAAACATACAGAAATAACTCATTTTAAATTGATATTACATGGTGGTCCATGAGTTTGAGACCTCTGCGCTAGAGCATATGGGCGCAGATACAACAGAAATAGTTATGATGGTATCTAAATTATGATTGGCATTCATAAAGAACCTTTGTAGACTGCCTACCATCATCTGTCCTGCTCTCAGTCACTGACAACACTGCAGTAATGATGGAACACACAGTTAATCTACAGTATATCTGTGTCCAAAACATAGCGCTACTGTGAGCTGGGTGACTGACAACTGTCACACACGTGTTCACAGGACATCAGTGTGATTAGCAGAATCACTGTCAGGCCTTATGAACCATCACAAACACCCTCATCCATCACTGCCACACTACTGTACTGGAGGTCACTGTGAACCTGAATGTCAGGTTCAGGAGAGACCAGCGCATGTGTCAGGACACACACACACACACACACACAGATATTCAGGTGACATGAATATCATCATAAGCTCAGTTCAAAATATGACAAAAAAACTGAGATTTGGAAATCACAAATAAAGCCTTGTCAGCAGTAACAAGGTAACACACACACACACAGGCCTCAGTAACCAGCTCAAATTGAAGCCCCACAAGTGCCAGCCATACATTATTAATGTGGGAGCCTGTTCAGATAACTGGAATGCAGCAGCATCAGCAGCAGCATCAGGCTAATACCTGGGAGAAATGGGATGATCCTCTTCTTGGGGTCTTTTTGCCCGCCCTCAATTGGAAACTTATCAAGTATCTGCATCTGGAAAAAACACACAAACATGTTGTTATAGCTTTAACTTACAAAAGAAAAGTAAAAATATGCTTATCTGCTTTATGTCCAAGGGTGAGATACTAAACATCGATAGTCAAAATCAATCCCATATCTCACATGTTGCATAGAGGTGCAGCTAAAATGGAATCGTTGGAAATATGCTGCCTTCACATTGGGGTTGCGCCTTTGGAACGCCAATTTTGTAACTAACACTAAAGTCAAAATCAGCTTTACACTCGCAGAGGGGAAAAAAAATGGCTGCCAGTGAGGACAAAGGGAATTTGGATTTTTGGCCACTTATTATATAACAATATGTTCATTGCTTTATCCATTAGACCTGTCATTCACTAAGATTTGAACAGGACCCAGAGAAGAATTGCAGCAGAATGTTTGACGGGAGTTGCCATGTACATGATGATGTGTGTGCACATGTTTAAAATAACATCATATCCCTTACAAAATGTCTGGTGTACCTATTTTAAATAATATTAAGTGTTACACGAGTAGTCCGAAACATATGCATCTTTTAAAAGTGGGTGCCCTGAAAACTGAAGTTAGTATTTCTTTGTCAGTGACACTAACTTTACAAATTAGGCAGCAGTAGTAGGCATGTCACAGTTATGTGATATAAAGGCCCCAGGGCCAAATGAGTCACCCCAGTTGATTTCATTATTCTCTTGACCATACCCCCAATTACCTGTCTGGACACTGATTGGCCCCCAGGAGACTCCTGGTTTAGAGCAAGAGTTTGAGATTACACTTTTTTCTTTGACCAAATGCGGCTCACCATATACACCATGACTTCATGTTGAAACCTGGATCTAACAAGTTGTTTTAAAGACATTTAAAGACAGCATTTCTCTTTGTTTGGTAATCACAACACATGAGTGTTTGTAATGAGTCCATCCATTCAGTCTGCCTTTAATTTGATGCACATCTTATATCAGTGGGTTATTGTTATTGTACAGTACTATGCAAGCGTTTTAGGCAGTTGTGCAAAACGGATATAACGGCACAGAATATGTCACATAATGGCTCCCTCAAATGATTTACTTTTTAATTCCACGAGGAAACATCAAGTATCAGCAAAAACAAAAAATCAACATCTTTTCCTTTCAAAGTGAATGTGGGACACAAACCGCCATCTGCATCTGATCCCAGAGACATCACAAGTGCATCACATTATTCTCAAAATCAAATGCTGTCAACACGTCTTTGGTCTGAAGGACAGCAGGACAGCGGCGGCTGAGGAGGTTCACAGGAGTCAAAGCAGCTCCCGTTTATTCATAAAGCGCAGCAACACGGAGAAGTGCTGACACTGGAGTTAGAGGTGCAGGACGAAAGACAGAGAACGGGGGAGGATGGAGAGAGGGAGAGAGAGAGAGAGAGAGGGGGGTTGGTGGGAAATGGAGAAAAGGTGGAGACAAAGCAAGAAAAATGAAACAAAATAGGCACACACAGGAAGAGAGATGCAGCAGGGTGTGTGTGTGTGTGTCACCTTTTATGGCATAAACATTGACCTTGTCAGGACCAGTAGACCTGATGGAGACCAAAATCTGGTCCTACTGAGGCACTGATTAAGTATTAGACTAAGATTTGAATTGTGGTCAGGTTAAGGTGAGAGTTAGGTATTAACTGGTTATGGTTAAAGTTAAGGATAACTGTTTGTTTAGGCTGTCCAATTTGTGTGTGTGTGTTCTTGTATGTGTACCTTTGTGAGGAGCAAATAAAATGAAGTTGTGATGGTTACGGTAGGATAAGGGGCTGTGCATGTGTGTGTCTGTGTGTGTCTGTGTGTGCGTGTGCGCGCGCATCACTCCTATTGTGTTTACCCAGTTTCACCCTTCAAATAAATCATTCAGGAGAATGATTAGAGAGAAAGTAAAAGCAGAGCAGAGGAGAGATGCAGACATGCAGTGCTGTATTGTGATGTACAGCACTGCAGCAAAACTGTGTGCTACAGTAATCAGAGATGGGAGGATGTGAACAGGAGTGAGCAGGTGTATGTGTTAGTCTGCATGTGTAGGAGGACAGAAGTCCAGTAAATATTATAATTAGAGGAAAGAGGAGAGAGATGAGACATCAGGCATGTCTGTATCTGAAGAACTGAGAAAGACCCAGGGGAACTAAAGTGAGCACACACACACACACACACACATCTTCCTGACACATTGCTCCCCAGATCCAGTTCTTTCTGTCCACCTGTCAAACTGCATCTACCTTTTCAGTGAAGTCCTGTATATATTTTTTAACTGGTTCCACGACTAGAAAGTCAGGGAACATTTGGAGAGAGAGAGAGAGAGAGAGAGTTTGTAGTAAACATATAAGGAGAACAGTGGGAGAGGTCAACGGGGTCAGACATGTTCACAACAGAATCCAGATGAGGGGGCGGAGCCTGGCTGGAGCAAACAGGAGGCAGGATACGAGGGGTTTGTCCCTGTTGTGTTCTCACATAGTAAACACTCAAATATTAGCCCGGAAGTCGGACTAAAGAGTGAGAAGCTGTAGAAAACTTTACGGACATTTTTGCACTCTCATGCGGACAGTTTCAGGAAACTGTCACCGAATGGGGACATGTGCGAAAGCAGCTAGTGAGAAGGAGTTGATACTTCAGGTCCGGATTCAATGTCAGCTGTGACTTGGGATCAAAACGATCTTTGACTTTGACCTTTTTTTTTTTTTTTTAAAGGGATAGGTCAGGGTTTTTCCAAGTGTAGCTGTTTAGGTAGTTGACTGCATTGTGCATTTCCCTGTGCGAGACACTAAATGTACAATGTCTTAAGGACATGGTCACCATTTTGTTCTGCAAGCATTCCCCAACTGGAAAGTGAAGTTTTTAAATGGATCCTGCAACACTGACGTCACAAAATCAGACATTTCAACTGACTGATGGAGGCAGCAGCGGATCAGCATCTCGTGTATGTTGTGTTGTCAAATCACTGATCACACAGATTTCATCAGATGAGTCTTTTGTTACCTGAACTGTAACAAAGCATTTTACAGTAGATGTTTTTGGCCGTAAATCACTACAAAAAGTCACTTTCTCTTAAGCAGCAAAGAACACCATCTTCAGTGCAAATGCATTTCACAAGACCTGCAGAGAGTGATTGTTTCTGTAAATATAATTACAAGGCCATAACTGCTGCAATAAACATTACAGCATTAAATTGTTACTGTAGTTTAGATTAAAGCATCCTGTGAAATGTAATATAGCGACTTACTCGCTGCCAGCAAATGCCTGTAGATTTCACAGTAATCAGCCTCTCTGACAGATTCTCAGAGCAGGGGACATGCACACATGCTCTGTGTGTATGTGTGTGTGTCAGTACTTCATACAAACACACTTCACTAAACCTGAGCTGTCCCTTTAAGATGCTTGGTTTCAGCATGGACACCATCACTTCCACTGCTGCTGCAGCACAAAACTTAGAGCAGGCCCAGCTGCTTGAATCCTCTCCCATGATACATGGGCCAGAAATCTGCTGAATTTACATCCCATTCTGTAACACACACACACACACACACACACACACACACACACACAGGCATGGACTGATGATTGACAAGCAAGATTTAAGCAGAGAAGCAGGAGCTGAATTTACAGCGTGACTTCTGCAATGACGGCTTCCTTACCCCACAGTTGGAGACACACACACACACACACACACACACACACACACACACACACACACACACACACACACACACCTCACCAAACCATCTGAGACTCAAATGGCCCACTTGGATGAAGGTCAGCTCATTATTAAAGACAGTCTCCAGTCTGCACTAAAATATACACTTTATCTGCTGTTGCTGACAGATTAAGCACACTCACATCCCACCAGGAATTATGGGATGACAGAGAGAGAAGGTGGTGAGAGCAGGTGGGGAACTGCTCCATCACATACACGCATACTCCGTAACGTACACTTAATGCTGAGCACTTGTTTTTCCACTGCCTTCACTCGCAGTCTGATTAACACACAGTCATCAGGCCAGGTGGTATCACTCCATCCACAGGACGTCAAATCAGAAAGAAAAGAGAAAGAAAAACACTCTCGCCAAACCATTGCTCCACTTCCCAGACTTCACTTCACTGTCTCCTTGGTAACCAGCACAGAGAGAGTGTGAAGACGAGTTGTGAAGGGACGTGATTGGATGATGCTATGCAGCACTGGACCACTGGAGTAAGTGTTGGGAGTAAGGTAATAAAAAAATCTAGGAGATGAGGTTCTTTTGTCTCTTTTTTGCCTCCTGTAGGAGAGAGTAGAGATTGTTGTCGCACGTTTTTCCTCTGTGACTTTTACTTTGACATTATCCGACACATTTAACTCTTAATCCAAGATAAAGGTGATTATAATGCTGGATTAAAACACTGATAGTAAACAATGGTTGAATGTAATACAGTAATTGTCATAAACAAGAGGAAAAAAAGTCATTTTCTTTGTCAAAATGTGACAAAACATTCAAAAAAAATAAATAAGCCATCTACAACAGCCCTTCACTGAGAATTACATTATCGACAAAATGAGAATCTATAGCACATGTCACACAGTTACAATTGACAGAAAATACTGGTGATATCACCTATTAGTCAGTAAAATAATAATAATGATAACTTTGAGACGCACGGTTGCTGTATCAGGAACAATGAGTAGAAAAAAATTCAAATCAGAACAACACAAACAAAATCAAAACAATCAGGTGGCAAAAACCCTAATACTGTAAGAGGTGCAGCTAACAAGATGCATTCAAAGACCCTGGTAAATGCATTCAAAAAACCTCTTAATGTCATTAGTTCTGCACTCCACATGCAGACCACCAACTAAAAACTTCAAATCCACAAATTCATATGAATGAATATGAATAGAAAGATTACATTTACGAAATCACAAACCCGGCCACTGTATTTCAGTATTCCACTGAACTAATAATTTTACAAAACTGATTCTAATGATTCAGTTACGCTGAAAACTACTGCTTTTACTTCATTTGTCCCATAACAGGGAAATCTGTCGCCCTTTTGGTCTAGAACGCAAAGTTCAAACCAGTAAACCAGTGTGGTGCAGCTAAGTATTGAAATTATACATTTACTGCCTTTGTGGTCAAAAGCCAGCTACTGCATCGACTGCTTTACTGGCACACACTGGTGTCACCCTATTGTCCAACAAGTGCAAGGTTAGTGGCCCCAGACTCCTCCCCCTTTTGCAAATGCCAGAGCTGTTGCTACGTTGTGTTTCTCTCTCCACCGCTTGAAGCAAACTGTGAGTGATTGAGAGACTCGTCTCACTGAGCTACTAACACGGATCAGATTTCACTACCAGACCAGGCACCCTGCACTGCTCCACACTCTCCCTCCCTCCTCCTCCAGCTCTCAGCCCACTTCTTGGTATTTTTCAAAATAAGGCATTGGGAGTCATTTTCCTCAGAAGAGGGGGTTTAGTTAGCCTTTAATACCCTAGTCCTAATCCACTAGTGCCGAGATCACAAAAAGAATGATACTATCATGACATACATACAATGATGTGATTGTCCCAATAAAAAGGTACCGACTTTGTAATTATGGATGATTCACAAAGAGAAAGTTGGCAGTTTATACATTTAGATTAGCCACAACTCTGACTCTCACCAGCAGCAGTTGTTTTTTTATTAGTGGAAGTTTTTTTATTTGTATTTCTTTAAAAATTGATGGTGTCTTGTAATCTAATGCGGGTTAAACCAGATGTCTGGCTTGACGCAGAAACCAAAATGAATGTACTATCTCTAATACACATTATGTGTGTTATATGTATTTGGAAGTGGGACCGCCAGGGCTCATGTGTGTGGAACGGCGCTCAGAACGAGTCCGACCGCAGCCACTTCTTCATATCATGCACATGTGCTAAGAATAGACCCTCCATTTATGGAGCTGTGCGAGTCAGTTGGCATAAACTTGTGGGATGCCATACTGTTATTCTGCAGTGAACTGGTGCCTCACTTCCTGTAAGTGGTCATGTGACTCAGGAGTTGAACCCAGGCTTCACAGCAGTGGAACAGAACGAGGTGAAAATAAACATTTATGCGCTGAACCTCTGGAGAAACTCGTGACCAGCACAGCATGACGAGGCAGTCAGGTGATCTCTGAACCCTTTCCACGGCAGCGTGGCGATAGTGAGTGAGGCTGTGGACTCAGCTGTCTGTGCTCGGGGTCACTGCTCTGGTAGCACTTGTGTCTACAAACACACATCAAGTTAAGGATACAGCAAACACATACAAGATCTTGTCTCCATGATGTTCACACGCCGTCTCCTTTCAACTGTCACTGGAAACAATATGAATCCCCGCTTCTGTCTCTGGGCCCTTCTTTTCTTTCAGGAAGTAGGACAAATGATGCACAAATCTATTAGAAAATCATAGAGATTGACTCCATCTGTTGTATAGCTGTCCCCATCAGCTTGGATCCTAAAGACAGCAGGATAGTAGAAACTAATGGTGCACATGAATGGAGTCTGAACACGCCAGCAGTGTTCAGTTTCAGTGAGACAGATGTCTGTGATGAGCTTGAGGGGGGAAGGCGTTCCTTTCCAGCCACAATTACTCACAGTTGTGCCTCTAAATATAAACCGGCATGGGACAATCACTGGCCAGAGTTGCCACATTATATATATATATATATATATATATATATATATATATATATATATATATATATATATATATATATATATATATATATATATATATATACATATATATATATATATATATATATATAGGAGAGTCTGGATTTACGTGTGGGAGTGAAGTGGGAAAGTTCTGTCAACAGTGGGGTTCTCTGTCCCATGTGGCAAACCAGGCTGGCCTTTGTTTCAATAAGACAACAGGTGTGGGGATGTGGTAACTTTTCCACTCCACAGTCACTCATTCATCACTCATCCGTCTCAGGCTGCAGATGCTGCTGTGGCCTTTGCCTCGAGGCCCTGGGGACCAGCGTTGGCTATTAGAGAGCTCTTCATATCATGAGATCCTTTTTTTTCTGGAGGGTTAGGATCTGAATTTTCTCTTCTTTTTATACTCTGTGGCTTTTGTAAGCCTGGTGAGTGATACTTATCGGATGTTTTTATACCAAAAATAAATGCTTCTTCTCAGTGTTGTGGTATAGGGGGTTACATTTTAAGGCTGCAACTAACATTATTTCCTATTGGTGGTTAATCTGCTGATGATGTATAAAGGAAAATATACTTTCATGCTTAAATCATACTTGCTGGCGATTCTTCAGAAAATAAACCTGATTATTTAACAGTAATAAAGAATTTCCTACTAAATAACATACAACAAGTCTACACAGCTAATAGGACCAGCTGAGCACTGATTATTCTCTGCTTCTCCTACAGCACAGTAACCAACCCTACTGATACCTACAGGTATAATCTTTGGTCTGACTGCTTTTAAAAAACCTGTTTAATCAAATAACTTTAAACCTGTAGAAATGAGTTTAGTTTAATTAGTTTAGTTGGTCTGGAATGCGTCCTGCACTGCGCTCATGTTCAAAATTATGGACACGTGTACCCTCAAACCAACTGTGATTTTGTTTTTTGTCCAGACCTGTTTAAGCTCAATTCCTTTAGGATTGACTGTTTGAATGAACAGGGTCTAAAGGCTGCAACACGACACAGTCACACAAAGAATCTCAGTACATCGATAAATTCCATATCAAAGCTGATATCAGAACAGCAAAATCTCAGTCTAAAGCAGCTTGACAATGACACTCAGTTCAGATTATCTGTATATGCTAACATCTAAAAAGCCTGAATGAAACTTTAGAGTATATAGTAATGTGTGAGGCATTTGTTCTCAAACAGCAGTCGAGTGAAGTGAGGATTTTGACCGTTGCATTGAGTGGCATATAAAAAAACAACACTGAGTCTCACCGCATCTCCCTTCACTGTCACTCACACTAGTGTCTGATGCACGTGTGGAGAAGAGGAGGATGAGGGAGCACCTATGCTCTGACAGCAGCATCCTCCACACACGCAAGACACTGCCTCATAGTCACCACCACAATGTTCAACACTAAGTGTCACTTTTAATCCAGGAAGCATTTTTGATTTGAAGTTGTCGGGGAAAAAGAGAGAGTTTGAGTGCCAGGTCTGGGGCTAACCTGCTGTACAGTTTGGCTGTGGTTAAGAAGAGCGATAAATAATACAATAAATGATCTTATTAGGAATAAATTTGCCTCCTTGTAGCTTTTTTTTTACACCATTGCATATATATTAAAGGTGACATGTAATGCTGGTATAGCACATATATGTTAGTTATGGAGGTCTACTTACATATATTAACTTGTTTTCATGATTAAAAACCTCCTAGTCGCTGCAAACGAGCCGACCAAAATCACAACCCAGAACGTGGACTGTGTTGTGATTGGCCAGCCAACGAGAGCTTTCCCACTGTCCTGTGATTGGCCAGGTACCTGGAAGTGACGTAATTGGTAGGCCAGCTCTCAGATACACAGCTCCCCCTCTGGCACGGTGGATGCTCTGCATCTCAGCAGCTACAACGAGAGTAGTTCTTATTCTTCTGCGGTTGAATGTACGCAACCGGATGTGCCCGGACTAGTGCCGCACCAGGAGGCGCTACGGTGGTGAGAGGAGTGGTGAGGTTTCCTGATGCCGACATCAACCTGCGGAAGTGCCGATCCGCTTCGCAGAGCCCAGGAAAACAATAAAACCCTATTTTCTCAGCAGTGGCTGAACTGTTTGTTCTGAAACTTTAGGGTTTCATAAACGAGGCAATGACGCAGATACACACACAAGCGTAGCGTTAATTGGAGCTTCCGGTCTATGTCGCCTTTAACGTCGGTCATGATGGTTGATTAAGTGCTCAATATTTGCTAAAGTGGGACTTTTGACAACCACTGTAATAAGGTACACAAGGACAGCATATTTAGCTGTTGAGCAGTGCAATCATCCATGCATGTGTGAAATACCATATGGTCAATGGAACCCTGGGCATGTGTGTATGTGTGACTGGGACATGTGTGCAAACACTGAATGTGTGGAGAGGACTTTACTCAGTGGGACATGTACAGTAATAAGGGAAATGATAGATGCATCGAGCTAGTTTCCATGCACAGTATCCTGGTGCTGCAGCAAAGAGCAGAAGATTACAAGATGAATGCAAGCGGACCATAAGACTAAGTGCTGTTCAAAGTTGTAAGAAAAGCTATCATTTCCACTTCTGTATCACTCTAATTGATGTCTATTTTTGGCTTTAATTGGACGGGGTTTAATTGACTGCTTGCCTCATTGGCCCACCGTGGTATCACACTGAAACATAATAAAGACTAGTGAGTCCATTTGCCAACTGTGAAAGTTGTGCTGATGTCGGAGCAAATCCCTGCCCGCTGGAGGAGAACACTGGTAGGGTTATGAATGCAGAGTTTTCAGAGCACCGGAACAATCCTGGTGTGTGACAGATGGAGAGCAGCAAAAGTGAAAGTGAAGGTCTACAAGATAGAGGTAGTGAGACCTGCTGTGATGTATGAAGTAAGAGAGACAAGGTTGAGTTTGGAGAGGAGGGAGAGTGATTATACTGAACAAAGGATGTTGAAGATGGAGCGGCCCGGGCAGGAGGAAAAGAGGAGGAGCACAGAGAAGGTGCATGGATGGTGTAACAGATACAAAAGACAAGACAAGATGGAGGCAGATGATGCACTGTGGCCACTCCTAAAGGTAGAAGCCCAGTGAAGAAGAAGAAGAAATGACTGAAAGTCATTAGAAAAGAATTACGGTGAACAACACATTTTACATTTAACCGAACACTCAGCAATCATTTGATTCTGTCAAGTTTAACATCTCTTTCTTTTTAATAACCTCAATAAGTCAATGTTCCAGTGGCATTTACTGCCCCGGAAACACAGCTCTGCTTACAAGCAGCTGCAGCCTCAGTGTGAGGGGAAAGAACACGGTCAGCTGACACAGCGGCTGCCTTAGTTCGGGTTAAGTAAGTAGGCCACCAAAGTTACAGGTCACTGCAAGGTGGAGAGGAAGAGTTCTCACCTGTGCCCAGTTTTAATGCTAAAGGAGGACTTAATTTAGACGTACTGACAGCCGGGACACACCGGCGGCAGTTCAGGAGAGGCTGGGTGTGCAGTGGAAAGGAGACACGAGGGGAACACAAGTGGGTCGACATTTATAAAGGCGTGAAAGACACAGACAGAAAACACGAGAAACCAAGAAGAAAGATGTGATTTTAAATAAGCTGACGCCAAGTTATTGAAGGACAACGGATGCCATTCACCAACTGTTTCTTCTTTATAAAACACTGAAAAAACATGAACGTGTGAACCAAAAAGTGTGAAATCTAACTATTATTTGCACATGATCTCATTTCTAAATGACAACAATTCTTCTGCATTTCATTTCATGAGCTGCGTCGCAAATAAACAATCTTATTTTCCTCTTGGGCCAAACAAAAGGCTGATGGAGCCATGAGGTGAGAGACACCTGGGTTTTTCTCTAGATTCCTGTGGGAATTCTCATCTCTTATCTGCAAAACTGTCCTTTTTTATCATCCTGTATCTGATGAGTGTCCAGTGTGTCCCGGTCAGACTGCTGTTTCCTCAATCACTATTCATTAACTTGGAGCTGTAGAGAGGCGAGGTCAGGCACAGAGCGGCTACTGCTGTAGATAAGCGGAGCAGCCGTTCTGTTTGTTTGGAATGGAAGAGTGTGAGAATCCAGGAAACACAAAAGCACGGGCTACATCCCTGAGAACTGTGCAGCATGTGTTCATAGAATGATTTACAATAATGACGGGACTATTAACTGACTGACTAATGCAAAGGGAACAGGGCTTGTGGTCGCCTGTTTTCTAGTGCCGGTCCCAAGTCCAGTTAATGATCGCTCAAATCAAATATGTGGATAAGGAGCATGTGATGGATAACTGATAGAATAACTGACATACTGCAGCTGCCAGTAGTTTAATATACGTTACAGTGCAGTTGTTACAGTGCACCTATTTTAATCTGGAATAATAATCGTGTGACCACACCACCTGGGCAATCTCTCCATCTGTGAAGATTCTGCTCATTTAGACATGTGTTTTATCTGTTTACTGTGGCTCCCTTTGAGGTTTTTAGGTTGCTTTGCAGTGTAAGCAGTTGTTATCAATGTTGGAATAGTGACCTTTTCACAGAGGGCTTGTGGTCGTCACTTTCTCTCATAACGCTCTCTCTCAGCAGGTAGTGAGTTGGCCACTGGGGTCACTTGATTTCAGTAACAATCGATGAATAATAGTAAAACATATCTTGCCTATGTGAGCTTTAATGTCTGTTATTGCCGAAAATGACATGTGAAGTATTTGCTGAACAGAGAGAGGTGGAAGTGCTTTCATGTCCATGTCTTCAGATGTGAGGATAAAAACTGTGCACAGTGTTCACTCACACACACAGTTTCATGTTCCCCTCTCTGTCACGTGCTGCTGATTGCATTTTGTCCTTCCGTCGTTCAAACAGTGCAAACCTCTCTTCTGCTCTCAACTATATCCGGACACACAGAAAGGACGACCTTGTCCTCTCTGGGCGAGATACACAGCAGAGGTGTAACGGCACGCAGTGTGATTTATTAGACGGTGAATAAAGGCAGCAATGGCTGAGCTAGAAATGTAATGGAAGAGAAAAGAAAAACCTTGAGCCGCCTCTCTAATACAGAATCGTTGCCAAAGATTTAAGAGCACAAAGTCCTTGAATTTCTTTCATAGACTCTCCCCCATCTCAAGACCTTGACTTGAACAGAAATATGAGGGCGAGATAGAAAAGATAAGACTGCATATGCTGTCAGAAACATCTACGGGTTACAGTGTGAACACAGGGCACACAGAGTGTGAATAAGGAGAGGCTTTACTATAATGTACACCAGAGTATACGCCACGTCTCTTCAACTGATGTAAAGTAACACTGTGTTCATGCTTCACTGACTGAAGTTAGTTAGTTTTGCCATATTTATAAAAATACTTTTACTCCACTGCAGTTCCAAAACAAATTGTAAAGTTTTACCCCGCTACATTACCCCACCTGCCTCTCTTAGCCTCGCTGGTGTCACACAGCATCTCAGTCTCATCACAAGATGTGGTCACCTCCCACTTTTAAGAGGCGTGACTAATGGCTAGGTGGTAAAAGCCATGATGCATGTATAGAAAAGCCGCTTGATGTCGCTTCTCTGTCGTCAGCGCGTTAAGCCCGCCTCTGTTGCACCAGGGGCTTTGTGATTGGTTCCCTTTTTTAGGAGATTGTGTAGCCACAACGGCATCAGAGTTGGCCGAGTTCAGCCAGGCTACTGTTGTTTTGCTCCATTACCTTCTTCTACTCTTCATAGGACCCATTCTTAGTTCTCGTATAGACAGATCACAATGCACACATCAGAATGTCCTTGTAATTTGCTTCTTAAACCAAAGGCTTTCTTTCTTCATTCTAAAGCCCACTCTACAGATCCCTTCGCAGGAGCTGTGGGAAACCTTGCAATCCACCATTGGTTTGTCCTGTCAAGTGACCGATTGTTAGTGAAATGAACAGGTCCAGTGTTGGGCATGTAGGTGTCCTTCCTCTGCCTCTCAGCAGGAACTAAAAGGTCTGTTTCCCTCTCTTTTCACCCACACATAAATAAAATAAAGCAGCCCTTTATCCTCCACCTGAAACAATGGGCCCTCTCATTCACATACACTACGTCCACAGAACACCTCAAGGACAAAGGAGGCTGAACGTGGCTGGGCTAGTCAGCATGTATCCTCGAGGATGTCACACCAGTACTGCTTTATATTCTGGACTTATAGTATTGTACAAAAGTCTCCTGGCACCAGCTGATCTGTTGTTTTTATGTCTGTCAAATGATGTGATTATCATCATTTAAATTGGAATGATGTGACTGAGACTGAGTTAGTTTTATATATAAGCATACTATAAGTGTTTAACTCACAAAACGTGCATTTAACGCTCGAGCATGTCTTGAATAAACCTGGTGTAATAGACTCTTTACAGGTAGGACACAGGTTGCACCAGTCACGTTGATTAGGGTTCCACAGCAGGTTTAACAGAGTCCGGGTCAGTATACGATGCTCTCTACACACACACACGGATCCACGTCTGAAAGAGATCAACTGGGCTTTCAACTGACTACAGTGTTTTCTGTGATCGGATATCGCTTCATCACATTTACACCTGGTGTTAACATGCGCTTCTGCTGTCACACACACACACACCCTTAAAAACAACCACAGCTGAAACAAAGTGCTGTACATCAGAGATAAATAAAACAAATACAATATAAAAACATAAGACTAAAGACTTATATTGTTTATAAGACGCTCCCACAGACATTACTGTGTCCGAGTGTCTCAGTGCGTTGCCCGGTGCATGTTTTATCTGACGCAGAAAGATGCCCCGCCTTGACTCCTCCTTTCTCTCTTGCTTCTACCTCCAGCATGCAATCAGCACACCTGGTTAACTCTATTAACATTAACTCTACTCTCCTGCGTCCAGCGCTCTGTCCCGCGTGCATGCAGCCATTGACGCTTATCCTCGCTACCGTTTGGAACTGATCGCTGCCTCACTCACGTTTGTTAACCCTTTTGAATAAACAGTTAAAAATGTCCACGTCTCCTTGTCTGCCTGCTCTTTGGTCCTGAACTGCCTCGTATCACCTTGTGCGTCTATGAGGCGGCGCTATGGAACATGACAAAGCGGCAGTATATGATGCTCTAGTGTAAATACTAAATAAACTGCAAACACGCTGGTTAAAAGTTGGTCATTGGTAAAACAGCAAATGTAACACACATACATAACGTATGTTTCCATAAATCAGTCAACTTCCTTGCATGTGCTTCGATCACAGCTACTGTCAGATGTCCTGCACTGAATGTAAGCTTGTGTTTGTTAACACCCAATCACTCTCTAGTCCAATTTACTCTAATTTAAACATTCAGATGAAGGTCTTTTTTGAAAGAAGGAACATATTCATCTGCCTGTCCTGGTTTTCACCCAGTTGATCTCATCCGGCCAGGACAAACCCACGGCAGTGAGAGTCAGAGTCACAGCCTGATGTAAAGAAGAAATGTTCTTTACTGGACAAACAGGAAAAACTAAACCGCAAACACAGGCAGTGTAATTAAGTTACATTACAGTATATACTCTATGTGTTGATGTTGGTAAGCCAGAGACAAATTTCAGTCTTGGTGGACAATAAAGCTCTATTCTATTCAAGGTGAAATTGAACTCAACCTGAAATTACAGAATATTGTTTTAAAACAGCCATTTAACCTTTAATAATTTGCTTTTAACTTGCTGCATCTTGTCATATTTGAAATATGAAGTTATGTTAACACATTTTTAACTCTTGTTTTCATTACACTGAATCAAACACTGGTTTTAAATGTCTTTTTTTCCACAGAGAGCCACTAAATAGCATTACTATGTTTTATATTATTTGTACTGCAACACTTTCTTTGTCAGTTTACATCCCTGTATTTTTACAGATAGAGACAAACAACCATTCACTCTCACACTCACTCCTATGGTCAATTTAGAGTGTCCAATTTACCTAATCCCCACATTGCATGTTTTTGGACTGTGGGAGGAAGCCGGAGAACCCGGAGAGAACCCACGCACACACGGGGAGAACATGCAAACTCCATGCAGAAAGGCCCTTGTTCCAACCAGGGCTCGAACCCGGGGTCTTCTCGCTGCAAGGCGAGAGTGCTAACCACTACACCTTTTTAATATGGTATAAAACGTTATTGTTTTTGATGAATGTCAAACCCAAATAACCTTCAAACAACAGAAGACACTGCTCCTCTTTTTGATACACATTTGTTCTGTTCTACTGTTTCAGGTTCGGAACCTTCAAGGTCCAACCGGTCCATTTTTAGCTGCTTAGTTACAGCTCCGGCATTGTGGTGGTGCAACAGTAAAAAGGTCCCCCCCCCAAACACGTTCTGGTTTTATATACTGGTCTTGTGACACATGAAAACTTTCTATCATAAAAAAGAGTAAATAGAGTACTGGCTGTCAGTATGAAGTGGTTTACTTTCCAGCAGAAAAACATCATTTTAAGAGAGAACTCCAGCCATTCACAAGCTCATTTGGTGTTTTTTGGGACAGAACTGAAAACAAAGTCAGTCAAAGGAACATCTGAGGCCCCTCTACCTAACACAAGAATGTTTCCAGGAAGACAGCTTGTTCTTCTAGGACAACACAGTCTCCAGTTGTTATTTTGCACAAAAGGTTTGTTTAAAGTGCTCTCCCAGTGTTTCAGAGTGGACAAATGTCTCTCTTTCACTCTTAGCAGGGCTGCTGAGAGCTCTGCAGCACATTCATGTTTGGACAGGAGATGCTCCAGGTTGCTCTGAATACAACGAGATCACACAGCATCAGCACATAGTGCCAGATCAAAAACAGGCGGAGAGGACTTTACTTTCAGACCATATAGAAGCAGAAAGTGAGGATTAGTGTGTTTTAAAAAGCTGCCAGGGGTTAGTTTTCCTCACATGAGTCACACTGCAAATGAAAACATCAAAGACCTACTGAAGGTAAGACGAGAGCAGTGAAGTGGCAGTGGTGATACACTGCCGTGTGCTTTAAAGGGTACATTCGGCAAATCCCACAAATGTGCAGTGAGGGATTTTCACAACGGAAGTCATTTGAAGGCGGCCTGGTCAAACTCCGCCAGAGTTTGGTCATGTGACAGCCACTTTATTTGACAACTCAATGAAGCGCAGGCTGAGTCCGGTGACCTTTCCCCTGCATCATCTCACAAAGCTAACAAAATCAATCTTGCCGCTCCTGAATGGGAAGCGGTTTCATGCCAAGACATCTGTGAAACACTGACAGCGAGAGGCTGAATATCTAGGAGGAAGACATGTGTCCACACTGTCCAGAATTTGGGGATTGTATTTGAATTCATGTTTTTCTTTCGCTGATAGTCCGATACATTGATTAATAATAATAATAATACTAACTAATAATAATCTGCTATTGCTATGTTGTTTGCTGCTTTTTATTTACAATTTTTCAGTCTACGCTTTGATGTATGTCGCATGTTTATCATGTTTCTGCTTTTGACCAGTGTCAGACTGAGACCAATAATACAAATTGTATTGGTTCAAGTGTTTTCAAAAAAGTAACAATAAATAAATAATCGCATATATAACATGTCAGGTTCACTGGTCATGCACCAGCTTTCACTTATGTGATAACTAAATACTTGGCACAATAATCCATGTGTGATGTGTCTCTGCTGCTTTGGCAAATGCTCGTAAAAACCACGTGGGTTTGACAGCATCATTACATTTTAAACATTCACATATTCTATTTACTACCTAGTTTTATTAGGTCATATCACTTCATACGCACATACTCTGTCTTGCCATGTTTATATTTCACATTAAGGTATATATATCTAATGTGTTTTCTTAATCTTATTCCTTAAATTCTTCCTGCACCCAAGTCCCCTGCAGGGATTAATACAATATTCTGATTCCAAGTGCCTAAAATATAATTGAACTGTTTTGCAGTAGAAGAAACAACAAAAGTGAATAGTCAGAGCAAGGATTTTTGATTTAAGACTGAACGTGAAAGTAAGTGTTGATGGAGATTTGCCCACAGCTCATCGTTTAGCTGTGGACATTTAGAATCAACAGTCTCACAGAGTAAAACACAGGTCCAGAGTTTTCCAGAGTGTGGATGTGGATGTGATCAGCTGAGGAGAGGGCTTCCACTTGACATGTGTCCAGTGGTTATCAATGGAACCTTTGAGAAAGAGTGAAGCATCATTTCTGGCTGGACTTACACACTGCTGCTATTGAGACGTGACCCCTATAAATCGCTCACTGCAGCCCTTTCATATTTACCAGTGAGCCAGAGACCTCTAGGGGCAACATACATCTGGTATCAGCTTGCAGTGGAACGAGGGCGTGAGGGGCATCAATGCATTCACACATTCGCTCAGTATGGAGCAGTCACCAGAGAGACACAAAGAGGGGTTTTCACTGCAGCCCACCTCACCCTGAAAATAACTTTACATGAGAGTTAATATGAGACTGTATATAAAACCCTGAAAAATCTACCATAGTATTCATCCTCTATAAAAACGTAGTAAAACAAAACAAAATCAATCGTTTATATCATCGTCATCGCAACCGTGCACATGTTCGATTTCTCTCTTTCTTAGAAGGTCAACTTTTGTTTTGCTTCAAAAAAGCATCTGTGAACCGGCTCCTCTTTTCAAACCGCACCAGGAAATAACAATCGACGAGAGGATGGTGCCAAGCAAAGCCAGAACCGGATTCAGGTAGTAAATGAAAGACAAGACAACAACAATATTTGTACTGGCAGATATAAGACTGCCTACACCTTCAACTTTGATGTTTATCAAGAGTAAAATGAGGGGACTGTCATGGATCTGATGAGGGTTGACCATCCTTATGTTGATAACTTTTATACCAGCAAACTTCTCCAAAATCACGAGGACAAATAAAGGACATGAAGACACCCATTTACTGCTCCAAGTGTAATGTGTCACTTTGCCTGGTTCCAGAGAGGAACTGCTTTTTGGAGTATCATGGGATGGGACATCCAATTGAGTAATGATAGGCTATTTATAGCCTATGTAAATAGTTGCTTTTTTTGAATGTGTAGGTAGTATCAGTACAATAAAATCACTCCATTTGGAGGCAAATTATCTATTTGACTGTTGTTTATTGGGCTGTTGTCATTTGGTCACACTTGTGCCAAATTGTGCCAGATTTTTGTGCAGGAGTTGCTGATAAGGGGATCAATGGGCATATGTGCACTATTGTCTGTCAAAAAACAGACACAACATCTCTGTCACTGGTAATACATTCCCTGCGATCCCTAGATGTCCCTAGGGACCAAGAACACACATGTGAACCTTAATAATGTGACGCAATTCTTCATTTACTTTGGGTATGTCCTGTTTTTCCTCTGAAAAGAATGGCAGGTTCAAGACTTCACCAGTCAGAGCCAACTCTGGAGAATCTATCTATGACCCACAGTAGCTCGTGCTACGTTCAGTTCACTTCCCTGCGATTTCTTTCATGGGCAAGGCAGAGATGAGAGAAGAGAGAGGGGAAACGAGGAATATAGGGAGTAGGGGTGGAGATAGAGACAGACAGACAGAGTGAGAGACACGGTGCATCATTTCGTCTCCGCAAGGCTATAGGACACAAACCATGCCTCCCCCAAACAATTACTAACACACACATTGAGTCACTGAGGTGATGAGGTGTGGAGAACATGGCCACAGACATGGCAGCAATGAGGAATTGTCTGTTGCACACATTAATCTGCAAGAAACAACGCTGCAGGTTCACAGGGATGACATGTTCAAAGTACATCACCATTAAGGCTTTTTCATTACACACACAGCAGGGGAGTCAGTGAGTGATGGGACGTTTTACCTGAAGGTCAAAGAATTTGCTGTATCTTCTGTAGATGATGTGAGATGTGTTGTCAGAGTAGGTGACATTGATGAGATATACCTGCCAAGAGAAGAACACAAAAAAACATGAGGACGTCATATTCCCAGCTCTCTCACTGTCTTGTGTTTGGAGATCGTTTGACAGTGTTACCAACTACTGTCAATGAAAAGCATCTAAAGTCAACCTGACACGACGCTAGATATCGCCAGAACACGTCCTGTCTTTAGACATCTCACACACAAAATAATACCAAGTGAAAGCATAACCTTTTTTTTTTTACTTGAACAAAACAAAACAGATCAGTGATTGTTCCACACAGTCGTCCACGATGGACATCCAAATGTCCAAAAAACAAAGTCCTCAGAGAATATCAGTGTTTTCAGCTCACAGGGACACAGGAGCTCAACAAGCAACACAAACTGGTTCTTGTTCTTTGCCAGCAAGATAAATAAATCCCACTGCTCCTGAACCTGGCGCTCACTATGGATATGTAAAAAGGATGAATTCACTATCACTAACTGGTAAAATTGCAAATATAGCTTCCTCTGTCATGGCTGAACTAGATTATAAAATGATTATTACTGCATTAAAGTCAATCAGTGGTACTGAAAGAGGACCAATGACCACACTACAATACAATATGCATAGCCAGCACATGTATCAGACATATTTGACACTGATTTCAGCAACAGCAAATGAATTAGCGTAGTCGTCTTCCACTTTTAAGGTTGTGGGTTGGATTCCCGGCTCCACTAGTCTAGTCTACATGGCGATGTGTCCTTGGGCAAGACACTTCAACCCACGTTGCTGCTGATGGCTGAGCCGGCAGCGTGTGAATGTGTATGAAAGATGTGTGATAGAAGATGCGACGCTGTATGAATGTGTGAGTGAACGGCAAAACTGTAGTGTGAAGAAAAGCGCTACATAAATACTTAGCATTCACATAACGTTTATGTCTATAAATGGGTGTGTCATCATGGTATATACCAGGGGGACAGTGGTTGAGTGAGAGGCTACGTGCTAATGTGTCCGGCGTGCCAACAGCCTGTGAGTGAACGGGTGAATGTCAAGACTGTAGTATACTGCAGTGGTCCTCGAAAAAAAAAAAACATCTCTGTTTCATCCAAAAACTGACAATCAACTCATTTATGACTCAAACAATGAACGGATCGTTGTGTGTGATTGTAGTGCAAACAAATCCAGAGGCAGCAGACTCAAACAATCACCCCCAATGACAGAGAGCAGAGTCAGTCAGAAATCTGTCAATGGCTCATACTGGAGGGTAAACGGTGGAATCATCTTTCTTTTGTCAGCACACTGACCTGCTGGCCTTTACCCTTGACTGGAGCAATGCTGCAGCCCTGAGAAGGCTGACAAGTCTAAGATAGAGTCCATTTATCTGTCAAGAGAAGGTAAGTGATGCTGCCATCATCTCTAATCCAATGCAACAAGCAAGGTAACAGATCCAGACGACAGAAAGTGTTCAACAGCCGTGTCTCACTCAACTGCTCACACTGAGCTGCGCCAAAAAAAAAGAAAAAAAAGGGATAGGTTGTTTTGTGACTTACAGGCGACTCATGAAGACGAAATGACTCAGAGACGCTTGATTATTGGAAATAACCTTCCATTAAATATATTATTCTCATGCTTCACATGGTGCTGTGCCTCACAGCAGCATAACACACTAGTGGCCTTGAACTTTCTTCAAATTTCACACACAGATCAATGCAATAAGCTTTTCTTGGCCCAGCCCGAAACTTGACATAATGTGACTCACAACAAGTGCGTGTTTGGAGCAGGACATTGTTCGTCAGTGCCTCCCACAGTGGGCGCGGTGACCTGCGCAACGACTTTCCGTAATATTTGCAGATACTGAATGACTCAGGCTGGAACAGTCATCGCCACACACATCTAACTTACATGAATAACGCTGACTTAAAGAACCGTAAAGGGTTGAATAAATGTTCTTTAACAAATCCAAGAATGAAGAGCCCCAAGGTCCACTCTGGACTTTGTGACGTCCAGACTCTGTCCAGATATCCAGTGTTGCCCAAAACTTATGGCGTATAACAGAGGTGTCAAACTGCCCCCACCTAAAAATCATGTTATAATAAAAACATGGCCCACGACCTCACCTTCTTTTAATCACAGTGTGTAGCTGAGGCACAGCTGCCAGTGAGGTGATAGAATATAGTATGTTTGCAAGCAATGTTTTTATAACAGTAATAATATAAACAATCACATTACTGTGTATTGTATTACATACAACATTCAATTATGTATATAAATAAGATTGTGTGGTGTTTCTTATTACACTTGTCCACATTATTATATATGGTATTTTAAAAGAATGTCTCAGTATATGTCATTCCGTATCAAAACAAGCACTTTTACTTTTTAAATTCTGGGAAATATCATCATGAATATCTTAATTGTGATATCATGAAGCAATATTGTGTTTTAATTTTAAGCTCCTCCCACTTTTTGTTCTCTAGACCGGCCCCCTCATGACCAGATTAGACGCTCATTGGCCCCCGGGTCACATGAGTTTGACACCCCAGCTGTATAAAGTATATTGTGTGAGCGTACATGGAAACTGCGCATATTTCAGATGGGACAATGTACTAGAATATGATTGAATGTGATACACAACCAGTGGAACACCAGACACTTCCAAGACTGCATTTATATCGTGTGAAAAGAATCAGAGGGCAGCACGTTTGTGTGACGCACCTCCCTGCCGTGACCCTGTCTGTGGTGGATAGACACCACGTGGTGTTCCAGTGGCGAGCATTGTTGCCACACAGCAGGAATGTCTCCAGTTCGGATCTCAGTTCATGCAAGGACCTTTGTGTCTGTGTGGAGTTTGCATGTTCTGCCCATGTGTGCATGAGTTTTCTCTGGGTTCTCTGTTACAGTTGTGGTTAAATGGACTCTCTGTTGTTGTGAGAGTGAGAGTGAACAATGACCCACTCGTCATATTTATTACATGGAATAAATGAGTGAAATACACAAAATATAAGATAAATCAAATATTATATATTGATTAAAAATATGTGGAATCGATAAAATTACGTTTCATTTTAAGACTAATTACTTGTGTTATAGCAGTTGACTGTATTTAAAAGCAATGACATCGTTTCTAACACACTTAATATCTAAATCCTTCGTTTAACATCAACAAGCCAAATAAATAAATAAGCTATTGTCTGAAATAAATCGTGTAATGTAATATAGATCATAAACAGTAGATGTTTTATTTTTGTATTTTCACTCTCCTTTGAGAAGCACAAACATCTGAAAAGGAAATCCAGAGAAACAAACTATATGCAGCTTTATGTCCTGAAATAGCTTGTATATCGGCATACAGCTTAAAAATATCAAGATATTATTTATAAGCCATATTATTTGACTTCTATTACATAAATTATGAAGACTGATGTGGAGGATAAAGCAGTCGAAAATGAGAGAGTGACCTTTTTTTAGAATATAGAAGAAAGCTATTTCTTATGGCCTTTAAAAAAACTTTACTTTACAAAATGTGTTTTTATTTTGTTACAATCAAAGCTACAAACATCCCATGTAAACCTGATGTGCAGTGAAAGCGGCCGTAACGTTACCACTGTCTCGCTGCGAAGTGGCCCACAGAGAACACATTTGACTTTACCTCATGTATAAGCACTGAGCCGGCATAAAAGCGACATGTTTCCCTGGTGCACTATTCCCACTCACTCGCACACATCTTTGAGTGGGATCTTCCACTGTCATCCCGACCCTCACAGCACAGCTCAAATGAAAGAGGTGGAGTCAAAGCTAAAGGAAGGGCAGCGGTCAGACACAACAGAGGCTCCACGATAAAGCTGAGCTTTAAAACACCTCAGTCGCTGCTGGCAGGCGGCCATGACAGTATGTTCACTCCACCCAGAGGTTGTAACTGTCGTTCCTCACTGAAAAATGTGTCCTTAGCACGATTAGCTTTGGCATTTACTGCTGTGAGAGTGCGCTCCCCGGGGTCGTGCCAGGACACAAATTCACTGAAGTCAAAGACGATCGTACACGAGCAAAACGCTTGTGCGTCTACAGTTGTCTTTGTGCAGCGTAACGAGGACTCACGAGCAAAGAAACACTGCACCACGAGTCACACACACACACAGGAACACCTGGACTGGGATACAAACCAGCAACCTTTTTGCTGTGAGGCAACAGTTCTAGCCACATGCTCCAGCGCGACAGGTTGTTTTCAATATTTGTCTATAGATGCATCAGACTTAAACAGAGGGGACAGAAAATACAACTGCATACAATGAACTTTTCTCTGATCATTTCACCATTACTAATGTTTTCAAAGAGAAACTGTGATGGGGGTGGGAATAGTTACAATTCTTAAACAATTCTGAAGCCATTATATAATTGTATCTTAATGTTTTTTATCTGAAAGTGTATTTAAAGATCCATTATTAACCCTAAGTGCTCACGATTTGTGCCGCAGGTGCACCCATGGTAATTTGCTGTGGGAATAATACACAACTCCTTATATGGACAACCTGGGGGTGTGTATTTAGGTTTTAAAAAGTTAAATCCGATTTTAAACATTTTGAGTACTTTTAGCTCAGTTTTTTCATCAGCTTGTCTAGCTTGTGCTGAAAAAAGGATATAAGACACTCTATATTGCATTTTTAGTCATGGAAAAAAAGCAGCTGAAATGCTTTGTGTTCTAAGGGATAAATTCCCAATTGTATTAACTTCCATTGGCATTTATTAATACAAAATTAAACAATATGTTTCACTGTAACACAACGAGAGTTTTGTGGAAGATTCCTCATCATTTGCTTCTTTCTCAGCTGTTCGGCAGTCGTTCCTTTCTCCTCCACCTCCGGGTGTTTACGTGTCGCTCGTGTAGGTTGTGTTGCCACAGATTGTGCCGATTGTCGGATTTTAGCCCTTCAGTGTTAGCGCTCAGTCGGCCATCTTTGCTAAGAGGTGACGCACACATTTACGCTGCGTGACGTTTAACCCGTTAATTGGGTAACGTGTACTGAACATAACGCATATGTTGGTCAAACTATGTTTTTCCCTAATATTGTTTTTACAATTACAATTTTTTTCATAAAATGATTCACAGTCAGAATGCATGTGAAAACAGATGATTTATTCCACCTCTAATCAACAATTGCTATCATTATAAAAAGCCTGGACTGGTGCCTGTCAAGATTAATCTAACTGTGAATTCTTTAAGATTTCCCAGTAATGAAATCTGACTATTTTAACTATTGCACTAACAGAGAACTAGCACACACTCATGCAATGATTCACATGAGCCATAATGGTTGGGTGTGACTGGATGTTACACCTCTCATCCAAGAGGCTTCTTCACCTCTGACCTCTGAGGCTGATGATACAGAGAGATGGTTAGGGTGTGAACAGATTATTTCTACTTTTTGCATTTGTATATTTTAGATTATATACACATGCCACTCCTGACCCTTCTGCTGCTGTAACACTGGGGAAATTCACCCCCAGTGTGTCAAATCGGACCTAATCTCATGTCATCTAATCTATAGTGTATAGCGTATCTGCAGTTGAACAGGGCAGTTCCTTTAATGAACATTTTATCAGCATCTCCAAAGACAGAAAAACGAAGACAAAACCATGTTATCTCTGACCACACAGTCGTGACTTTCTGACGCGTGAGCTCAACTATCTCATTCACAGACAGTGAAAACACAAACGAGGAGGGGAAAATCTGAACAACTCAGAGAAAGCTTCGGGGACATCATTGTCCCAAATAACAAGAAAAGATCTGTTGTCCCCGCTGTGGAAGCGGAGCTGTGTTCATGCTCAGAAGCAAAGACAGAAAAATGATTTGTTCTGACTAAACAAATTGGACTTGTGATTATTTGGTTTGCTATCAATATTCATGTCATGTTTACAGCTGTCTTTATGTTCTGCTTTCCCTGAAGACATTGTTTCTACAATTACATCAACATTAACGCAAGTCAATAGATGAATAAAAGAGCAAAGACAAACGGAAGAAATGACTTACAGTGTGGAGGGAAAGCTGGACGCCAGTCTCACAGCTACAGAGAAGAAGGCAAAGAGCAGAGTGCTTGGTGGGGCAGAGAATGTCGGCCTAGCCACTAAATGCAGTGAACCCCGCCTAAGCTTCTATATTTAAAGTGACTTATAAAACAGACCCAGATTATACTCTGAGAGTCAGACCATGAATGCACAAATGATCTGACTACAAAACGTTTGGTTGGAAATATTCTGCCTGCCTGGAGTTTCAGTTTTACCACATGGAACCACATGGAACTTGAATCTGTGCACTCACAGTCTAACAGTCTAATACAGTCAATGATCCTTACACATTAACCAATGACCATAAAACTGCACAACTTCTTCAGACCTGAGTCTTAGCAAGCCAACAAAAGTGGCACATGAAGAAAGTATAAGGTGTGACAGTTTCATTTGTGAGCGTCTGGAAGAGTGCGGTCTCTGGAAAAAGCCTGAAGATACAAGTTTCTGGATCAACTGTTAAAATGATGTCATTTATGATCCGTACAAGTTTCCAGTGCCACTGTTTGCCCTCCTGGTGGAAACAGGAAGAGTCAAAGCCTGAAGAAGAGGGTTTATTCTGGTCCTTTGCACCTTTAGCATGTCCTTGATACTGTTTCAGGTTGTGCAATAAAAAAAAAGAACAATCCTTAAATAATTCTGTATCAGATCCAACAACAAATTCAACTGCTACGACTTACTGATCTATACTTTCTAATTAATAACTAAACTCTATCCCTGCTGTCCCTCACTGAGCGCATGCCTGTGGGTGCAAGGTTGGATTATTGAACGAGTCTGCGGGGCCAAGGCCCAGGGGCCCAAAAGCTCAGAGGGACCTGAATCCCAAGCCGTTACTGCGTTATTCTTCACAATAATCTAATGGGGCCCTCAATCACATAGCATGATTTATGTTATTCACCACTCACATAGCTAGATAACACTGGCTCATCGTGTGTACCAGTCTGTGTGAAAGCCAAATCCCATAGACCACACTAAATGTCTGTTAGCAATACAGGCAATAACAAAATCTAACACACAGCACACGTAGCATCATGTCCACCACTGATTTACAGTGTTACTATGGTAGCAGACATCTTGAATTCACATGTTGGGATTGGTTGAAGTTTGGGGGGCGTTCCATACTCATTCCAACTACAAATGGAATGCACCATAATATGATTTGTTTTCTCCTTTATTATTCGATACATCTGACAGCTTTACATTTACACACTGTGTAATGTCTGCCTGAGAGGAACAGATTACACTCAGAAAACAGAATATGTGATGAGTCATTTGGAATCTAAAGGGGAGTAACTGTTGCCTTGCGTAATTCCTTCTGAGGAATCTAATAATCTAGACTCAACATGAAAATGTATCCTCACTTTTGAATACTGTGCATGTCATGTTTAAAGCAGGGACTTGTTACCTAGAAACAATTTTCTGTGATCATACAACACGCTGTGTGTGTGTGCGTGTATATTTAATTAACAAATTAAGCATAAATGAGTATCTTGGAGATTTGATCAGGACACTCGATGTGACTCACATAGAGCAAATCTTTTTCAACCTGTTAATGACAATTACAAACATTCTGTCCCAAAAGGAAACTGAAAAACTACCTCATGCTTTTGGTAGATCTAGACTGGGCTTGTGAAATCCTTCATTACTAAGATGTTTTCATAATCCTGTAAAAAAAATAAGATTCAAAATGCTGCAGCATGAGTGCTGTCAGAAGCTCGCAGTAAAATCCTCCTGTTTACATTCAAAGCAGTAATCCAGGATATCTGAGAAAACAAGTCTTAACCTATGCTACTAAGTTCATCTATCCAATATGCAATGTTACTTAAACTAACAAGCCAAACCTAGTAGTGCTAGTACTGTAGTGTCATCTGTAACGCGCCATCTTTCTGTACTTACACCAACTGGTATAAAGGAAATGTAACATTTTATTCTATAATCTGACCTTTGTGGGAGTCTCGAGGTAGTTCCCATTAATTATGAATTTTCATAAAATTCATTTATTAAATAAACAAACAAACAACAAACCTAGGGCCAGTTGTTCTCCAGTATGTGAGCACTGGTTTCCAGAGCTCCAGGTTATCTACAGTATAATAAAGCTGCTATGTGGATTCTGTTGTGTGTGCTGTACTTGATCAATATTTGAAATAACAATACACTGAGTGACAGAGGAAGAGGCAGGGGGAGTTGTTTTTCTCTAAAGATGAAACGTGCTCACAGTGAGCAGAATAAGCAATGGAAATTCTATAATTTCGTTGTACATTGTGCAACGACAATAAAAGGATTCTGATTATGTGGTTAATTATTGATAAATCAAGGACTCAGACTAGATTTACCAAAAGCTAGTCTGCGTGGCAACATTAACACATTAAACAATGCGTAAAGCAATATTAAAACAATTGTTTACATTACACTATCTACATTATGCTAACGCGACAATTACCCTTCCAGTGACAAGAACACTATCTTTAGCTGGTAGACTCCAGAGTTGAATGTTTTCCTCTCTCTTGGCTCTTGTAAACTTTCAGTGACTTTCTGGAATAAGATGAAGGGAAGACAAGTTATTATTACATTATTGTTATTATTATATGTCATTTATGTCTTGACGCGGATGCTTCACAAGTTGAGGTTGTGAGGATACTGCAGGTCTGGAATAACATCCACTCATTCTTAAAACAGCCTTCGCTGAATCACATATATTGAGTCTGTCAAAGTTTTGAGATATCAGCGGTGGATTTAGAGTGTGCAGTGAACTCTGACATTAAATCCAGCATACTGTATATCCTGTTCATTTTAGGCTGCCATGATGGTGGCTCATAGAAACCAAGCCACGTGACGCCCGGAGCGCTATAGTGACACCTCAATGGCTAAGAGTTTAGAGGTCACTTATATTTAGAGTTATTATATTGTACTAGTCCAATGGTGAATACAGGCATTGAAATAGTGTATGTTCTGAAAGTGACTCTGTTCTATTTTATTCTTCTATTCTATACTACAATGAAGTGC
Organism: Solea senegalensis; assembly: GCF_019176455.1. Classification (NCBI taxonomy): domain Eukaryota; kingdom Metazoa; phylum Chordata; class Actinopteri; order Pleuronectiformes; family Soleidae; genus Solea; species Solea senegalensis. Next base: position 15,394,132 of record NC_058026.1, read on the forward strand.
TATATCAAAATTATGTTATGCACAATGTCTTTTTTTATTTTTTATCTGTTAATGACACATTTGAGTGAGTTGTAAAGCAGCTACAATGTGTGTTTGTGTGTGTGTGTATGATACAGGGACACGTGGTTAGAGGAGCGGTGAACTTTGCCATCCAGAGGAGATGCATGTGCTAATTGTGTTTAGATAGCATTAGGCCCAAGGGTCTGCAGGACAGGACTGTAATTACATATGAGCAAGATCCTGTTCTTTTCATAGTGCTCATTTATTATGACTTGTTTATAAGCTGGAAATAGGATCTGAAATGGGGCCATGAAGTGCAGAGCCCCAACACAAGTGTGGTATTGATGAATAAGGCAACTGCAACCAGGACTAATCACTGAAGCCTGTAAGGTTTGTTATTATACACAAAAAGTGGAAAACAGTGACCTACTTTTTCATCTATTGAGTCTTTTAGCCGCCATAGATTAAGAACTCAAAAATATCTACAAGTCTATAACAGTCAGGAAAGCATAAGCAGCTGATGATGATCCAAAAGTCCACTTTATCAACTTAGTGGACTTTGGGGGTAGATTACTTAGTCACCTGCTCACTCTTATCTAATAACCACCAACGTCTGAAGAAGAGACAGCCATGTAAACAGCATTTTCTGATCCACTTAAAAGGGATAGTTTGTGTTTTTTAAGTGTGGCTTTATGAGGTACTAACACATGTGTCCTGCACTGTGAACCAGTCTGAGACTTGGATATTCATTCTCAATCATGACATCAGGAAGTACATAAGAGATAACTGTTAACAAAAGCCTAAGCAACTCAAATCTATGCTAAATCTACAATATTGATGCATTCTCTTTTATAATATGTTTTTGGCAGAAGTGGCTCTATATACAGTATCTGTTGCATTTCACCAACACCTGTGTTGGCTGTAAAGTAAGTATTGTCAGTTTTGTTTTAAAATGACTTTTCTAGACATCGACTCCGCCTGTTTCTAATGTCCAGTGACACAATTTATTTACGGTCCTTCTAATCTATTAGCTAAACATGTGTTACCATCAAAACAATACTTCATCCCACACAGCACGTCTGCAACACACCAGCGTTGACACGATGGAACTTCAATGCTACAAAAATTCTACTTTATGGCCTAACACATTATTGTTCTTCTGTTTCTTTTTTCAGGGCTAGTTTTCATTTCTAATATATTGAAACAAAAAAATGTCATCAGATTTGTATAAAATGCCACAACATTTTAAAAGTGTACCTGGTCTAAAGACATGGTTGTGGTTGTTTGTTTATCTACAAGTAATAAATGTATGTTACCTCGACAAAAGATAACAACAATTTACCAACTGTAGGGGGAACCTGAGCAACTACATTGTGGTGCTTTAATTTACTTTAAGCTTTTTCTTTAACAACTAAGCTTCAAAATGTCCGTCTGGACATTAATTTTAACCATTAAAAGGGCCAGAAAATGTCCTGCCTACATTATGCTAACATGACAACTACCCTTCCAGTGACCGCAACACTATCTTTAGCCGGTAGACTTTATTCTTCTATTCTTTACTACAATGAGGTGCTAAAGAAGCTCATTTGCTGGCTTCCTGCAACAGCGAGAGGGAAATTACCGTAATAACCACACATTGGCTTGTGCACTTGTGCAAACGTGTTGTCTGTATACACTCGGTGTTAAATGTAGTAATAGATATATTAATAATTCTTAATTGTAATTAACAAAATGCACAATTACCATTATGTGACTCTTGAAGTCTTTTATAGCCATGAACCATGATGTCAAAAAAAAAGTTTAATGTAAGGCCTCCCAGGTGCCTTTACCCTGAGGCCCTGGAAGTCCCTTGGAACGGCCCTGGACAGCGCACCGTAATGACAGCTGTTCACTGATATCACACACACACACACACACACAGGCTCTGAGCGCAGATACAGCACAGCTCTGTCACATACAGCTGCGTGGAGTGGACGCGACACGCTGTGTGAGTGGGAGCAGGCCAGACACACACAGAGAGAGAGAGGGAGAGAGACACACACACACACACACATACAGATAGAAAGATGAGGTTGACTCACGTAGTGTTTGGACGGACTGCGTCGCTTCTCCACGTCCACGACTTTCACGTCCAGCACAGTCCGAAACTGCATCTTGACTCTGCAGAGGCTCTGCATCCACGGCGATAGATCCACAGCAGACACACACACACTCACGGCACACGCAACACTACATTCATCGGTGTGTCATTGAATCAGCTCAGCGGTCCAGGCTAAAGATACACAGAGAGAGAGAGGGGGGAGAGGGAGAAGGAAAGAGAGCGTTTCAGTGAGGCGCTCTCTCTCCCTGACACCTCCCTCCTTCCTTCCCTCCTCCCTCTCACTCTGTCTCTCTCTCTCTTCCTCCAGTTCAACGGCGAGCGTCGATCTGATCACAAACTTGTCAATAGTCCGGCTTCTGGCGTCCGTTACTGCCTGCTGTTCGCGAGGAGAGCACGAACACAGACGCGGGTCCAGACAGTGACAGCGGCGGCCTGAGCTCCTCCAGGCAGGCGGTACCTTTAAAAAAGTGCAGCGAGTTCCTTTGTGTCTGCCGCGGTGACCACACACACACATACAGGAGTCAAACACACACACACACACACTGGCAGAGGCTTTGATGAGCACAGCTGCAGGTCAGTGTGAAGGAGCAGGTACTGCAGCCCAGCGCCAGCAAGCGGCCACTGTGTGTTCAGTAGCACCAGCAGTGGATTTAGGGGAAGGAGTGGGATGGGCTTCACTTACGTCCTCACACATACTCAGAATAATTAAGGTAAAAATGTCCTTACCATAAACATACAACACATCTTCACCTACAAATGTAATCATTTACGTCATGGGGACTTGATTTTGTCACACACACGCTTGCCTCTTTACAGTTAAGGGCATTCATAGCCCCTTAACCCAAGCTTAACTATCTCAACTACATGCCTCAAAATCAAGTCTTAACCTCTCAAAAAGCCCTTTAAAGTCGCAAGGACCATCTTAAATGTCTTCAACCAAAATGTGTTTCCTACCAGTCAAATAAACACACACACACACACACACCAGCTTTCTGGCCGGAGACACGAGCGACGGCAACTAGATACAGATGTTTCACAGACGACCAATCAGCGGCCTGCTCGACAAGAGCGAGCCAATTAGCGACCAAACACTGCCCCCGTGTGCACACAGCGAAAAAAAACATTTGCAGACTGCAGTTTCCTCCTCAGTCATTGTTTTTATTGTAAATCAATTCATCACAATGAAAGGTTTATTTTGTTTTTGGTTTTTTAAGAAAAACAAAGGAGGGTGTTGTTGCACTGGTTCACAAAATAACAATAAAAGCTATACTCTCTTTAAATGCCACAATAATGATCGTCTCTTCAGTCGACAGAGAGAGTCCATGAAGTAAGACGCAAAGGAAAAGAAATACATCTGAGGCACTCTGATGTAGAATACATTCAAAAAAACTTTATTTAAACATGGGCCATTTTATGTCAGAGAAAGGGGGGGCATTTATACAAAAATAAAATGACCCATTATATTATATTAATGTAATTTGTATTAATCAAGACATTTTTATATTCAACAATATGAGAATATTATACAGTCCAGCACATGAGAGCTAGTGAAACAAATGCAGGGTTGTCCTAGAGCTGTGGTGTGATCACCTTCAAACTTGGTGCAGTCACTGTGGACAAGTTGAGGAGCTTATGGTTAGTTAAAATGTCACATGGCGTACGAGAACGGGGGCGGCAAAGTTGGCGAAAACATCAAATTAATCGCAAGACACAACAAAACACGTACAACTTTGTGATGGAAGGTCCGATCTCAACCAAACTTGCGATGATCGATGATGGGCCAGTTTACAGTATGTAAAAACTGTCAAGTTTGAAAACATCGCCTTCTGGTGGTGGAAAATAAACAAAAAGAAAGTTACTTTATGATCGGAAATAACTTTTACAGAGATTGGTGAAAACACTCAAAACAAAAAAAACAAACTGTCACAACTTCACGAATCTGAACCAAACTTGCTAGGATTGATGATACTCTGGCCCTGAAGAAGTCTATATGAAAATATTTTGAAAACACTTCACAACACCTTCAAACTTGGTGAGGTCACTGTGGACAAGTTGAGGATTTAAAGTTGCTGAAAGTTTTTTAAAATGTCGCATGGCGTTTGAGCTGGGGGCACCAAAGTTGCCGATAATTCTGATTTTTCACAACACACCACGAAACTCTTATAACTTTGCGATGGAAGGTCCGATCCCAACCAAACTTGCTATGACTGATGATGGGTTGTTGCTGAAAACGGTACACTTTGAAAACAGCGCCTCCTGGTGGAAGCAGAAAATACTTGAAAAAAACTGTTACGACTTTGCGAATCCTGGTCCAATCTGTACCAGTGCTTAATATTATATACAATTACCTGTGATAGATATAATAAAGCTTTTTGTTCAACTGTTCTTTACATTTAAGTCTCATCACTCAAACCGTTGTGAATTTATCCAAAGAATTGGGGTGAGGTCGCGAAGGCTGACCTTAACAATTTTGGTGCCGTGACCCAGATCAGTCACAAATGAGTTCAGAGACATCTTCGCTGGATTTGGGCCAGCTGGAAAGGGGCGTTTTTCACCTGACCTGACAACCGAGAGGAGATCTCCAAAATAAAGCAGAATACCTCTTTTATGAAAAATTCTGCAATTGATCATATCCAAATTTTCGATTGTCAGTTTTAATGGTGCTAAACAGTCCTTAGTAAAAAATTATTTCAATAATAAGAGAAGGCTTTGTTATGTTGGGATCTATCACATGTAATGCTAATGTATTAAGGAAGATAAAACAAACAGATAAAAAAAAACAAAAAAAAAAACAACATAAAACAAAACAAAAAGTAAAAGGTCCCAGTTGGAGTCTGGTGAAAAGGTCCCGGTTGGAGAGCCGCATTATTTGATAAAGCCCTCTGGGCTTAGGCCGGCCGTAAACCTTAAAGAACTAATAGTTGGTTCTTTAAGTCAGTTCTGGGAACTGGAGATATAGCATTGAATTCAAATGTAAGTCCCCTCCCGAATAAAAGTTGACAAACTAGTATTCGATGAGACCTCTCTTTGAAGCCTATGTCCAAGGGAGCATAAATTTAGAGGATTAAAGGAAAAAGTGGCAAAAAGCATGCTATAGGAAAGTCGACTTGAGAATTTGGGATTAGTGTTGTTTGTGTGTTGTGATCACATTGAATTTGTTTTGTGTTAATGCGCTTTAGTCTGCTGGACAGCTGAGCTCTGAGTGTGTGCGTGTGAAGTGGTCTGAGTTTTGTATGTGTAATCAGTATTATTAGAATTTAATAAAGAGGTATATGTTACTATTGCAGTGTTAAAATACATATATGAGCCTGTATGGGGACGTTACTGTATATAATTAAAAAGAATGTGCTCCTTTTTGACGACACAAGAACTTCAAAAGGGAGACTTAAATGATAAATGATAAAATACATGAGCCCCAAATAAACAAGAAATGTTCACCTATATATTATAATCAAATCAATGAGCTTTTGAGTTTACTCAAAAGACATTTGTTTGCACAAGCATGGATTAGTGTTAAATAAAGGCTCATAAAGAAAGAAATAATTCTTGAATTGTTGTGGGTGGTTTCTCAACCTTGAGTGCTATTTAAGGGAGGAAGTCAGTGGGGTGAACTCTGCTGACATTTTTCCTGCCAAGGTCGATTCTGTGGGGAATTTACGGGTGATAGGATAAGGGGGTAAGAAATTGATTCTACCGCCATTGTGTAATAATACCCACAGAATCCCATGTCCCTCATAATGGGTCTGTTGGTAAATTTGGTCCGCAAATTATCTAGGAAATATGTATGTCAAATTGCCCATGGAGCGCCTTACTGAGCCCGGAAGGATTAAGAGCTCAAGCTCGACCCTTTGAAGAGGGTGAAGACTGAAGAGTGAAGATGAGTCGTCAACTTTTCACATCCCTTTCCCTAATTTTCATACATATTGCTAATAAATATTACATAGATAGGCTTCACATACATCTATGGAGCGTTTTGTATTAGTTTAAATTCTGATACTGTTTATGAATTTCCACTAGCATGTGCATAAAAAATGCTTGCTGCTTGTTATGTAATGAAAATCAGCTTACTACATCTAGCTAGTTATGTTTTATGGTATAATTAATGTTATTAATGTAATGATATTTTGTTAGGGCATAGATGTTCCTGCTGTTATCTTTATGATAGGTGATGTGCCCAGAATTCCTCTGCTATCATCCTGGTTGGTTAACCACTGTTAAATGCCACTATACAGCTGTTTGTTTATAAAAGTCTTCTAGATAAACACTTTTATAAAAAATTATTTTTAACAACATTCAGACAGGAAATCCTTTTCAAAACTACTACCCTCAAAAGTATGGATCTAAATATTCTCCTGTGTATCGAAATACATCCACGGCCCTCTATGTCAGGCAAGTATGGAAGGCTGGATAAGCTTATGACGGGTAAGATTCCACCTCAAAACTCAGGAACAACCTAAGGCAGGCACAGTCCCGATTACTCAGCCTCAGCCCTGATGAGCAGCTCTGGCTCACATAAAATGTGAGGGGAGTTTGTCTGAAATTAGTCAACTTGGGTTTCCCGTGGTTGTGAAGATAAAAGCACAAACACACAAAAGAGAGAGAGTGAAGTAGCTTCTGTAACCAGAGGACTGACACCTAAATTAATGTAAAAAAAAAAATATGTTTAAACACATGCATTAAGACACTCTTAATAACTTAAGATGTTACTGTGGCTACTTGTGCAGTAGGGAAGTCTTAAGTGTCATCCTAAATGTCATTCATCTCTCGAATTCATGCTGCAATGGACGCTTAGACTGGAAGAACTGTCTCCTCGCCCTCTCTCCATCTTGGGTCACCAGTGTTTGCAGCTTGCTACAAGCCACTGACTTCTTTGTCTACCACTCGGTTGTCTGATCTTTACTTTGGGAAACATCTTGTAAATCTGTGCCTCACACTTTGATCTTTATGTAACTGGGTTAGGGTTAGTTTTCAGCACTAATGTGTAGAGCATTATCTGGCTGTGATTCATCACGTCACCTACCTGAGACAGTCAGAAATATTAGCATTGCATGTGTGGCTGCTCATATTGCTGCTGGTGTTAATGGTACTGCAACACTGTCCAAATAACTATTTGAATAACACTTTTCAAAACGACTCTACAAAGTGCTTTCCATAGTAGAAAAATAAAACCGTTAAGCGCAAAATGGAAAAGAGAGAATTAAAAGATCAAATGAAAAGCCAGATGAAATAAAATTGTAAATTGCATCTATAGTTAAAAGAAGGCATTTTAAAGCAAAGTAGTCTAATGTTCAGTGGAATATTTTTATGCATTAGCCATATTTAGTGTTAGTGGCTAGAAGTAAGGAAGTTGTGAGATGGGGGCAAGTAGCAGCATCACCATCCACTGTAGCATTCCCTGCTTTAGAGTCCAATTTATTACATTCCCTTTAAAACCTTGTACAAATCCATAGAGAGTTTTCTGGTTAAGATCAACAGAACGCTTGGAGCAGTGTCAAAAGATGCAAAGTCTACAGTAACAGATCAGTGCAATTCATTTTAAAAGAATTACACATCTTTAAGTTCAAAGCACTAACACATAACACTCATCACAGAAAAAATACAAGTCAACCATAAAGTTAAGAACAAAAGTTTTACTTGATATAAAGAAGGCAATAAATACAAGTTTTCAATGTCAAACATTACAGGCTGAAAGTAGCAGTGTCTGTATTTTAGTCTGGTGATGCATCACATGTAAAGTGTTTTGTCATGTGTGGTTGTGGGTCAGTCAGGACAGGGGGGGTTAAAGTCCATTTAAAAAAAAAAAAAAACATTTCGTGACCATGTCCTGTTGGGCAGAGTGACGTAGCAGCCATTGAGGCATGTGTACAGTTTGGCAAGGTCCAACATCTAACAAACAAACAAAAAAAAAAAGAATCAGCACAGTAAATAAGTAAATTAAACATTGAGTACCATCTGAAAGAACGTACCTGAAGACATCCTGTGGAAAAGAGGCGGAAAAGGTTGGTTCATCTTGGGCGAAGTCCTCGTCGTAGAAGGGTCGGTTCATCTTGGGCTAGGTTATCAGTGCAGCCATCCAGGACGGGACTTCTCCAGGTCGGGGTGTCCAACATGGAGTCCTCTGATCCAGGAATGTGCTGCAGCCTTCATCTATTCAAAACGAGGAAGAATTTGATGAGTCACAAGAAAAAAAACACACAAAAAAAACTAAGTAAACAAATGACAAATATTCAGGTAGCTCACCTGGTCAAGTGTGACAGGTCCTCACATCCAGTCAGAGCTCAGGAATGAATGCCCTCCCTAACCTATACCTGCCTTTCCTGTCCTACACTAACAGTTACAAGCAATCTTTGCCAGCCATTTGGGATGATACCAACCCCAATGTCTTGTTTGGGTGTATGAAAAACTGTAAATCTCCCAGTTGCCCAGACAAACGTTCCTTCTGATTCCGCAGCCTCGCCACAAAAAGGTCCTGTGCTGAAACCCTCATTTTGCTAAGCATGAAATCAATTCCACTTTCCTGTCCTCAGATCTCATTTTCTCCCCCTGCAGCCTTTCAACAGCCATTGCTGTTGTAACATCTGCAAGAGGCAGCAGTTTCACAATTCAGAGCTTCTCGTGTGTTTAGCAAGACGTGGCACCAGAGTATTGACAAAGCAGACACCTGAAAATGCTTGACCCCAATTTAAACAAATGCTTCACCACCTACAAGTGATGTGATGTGATTTACACTACAAACCTGTCAATTCTAATCCTTTGTTTCGGAGGAAGATACATGCATATCATGACAGGCCGAGTCACAAAATCAGATGGATCCTTGTCTGATTTTGGAAACTGCACAGCCATGGTATGCCACTCAGTCAGGATCCGTGGCCAGATTTCCTCAAACACAGAGAAGAAGGGGAAGGACGAAATGCCTTACCATGTTGCGAGTCGACTCAATTTACCTTGTTCTCTGTTGTCTGAAGAAGACCCAGCTCATAAAATCTTGACTGATTTAAAAATTGAGCAATTAAATAACTCAAACATCGATGCTGTTGGGTCATGCAGAGAGCTTGCGATCATTTGCATGGTTTCCCAAACATTTAGAGGTCAGGTTACTGACCCCAACAATGTTAAACTCAATGATTTTCTGTCCTAAACTATGAACCATTTGGGTAAATTAGATCAAGCATTTAACAGGTGTTTACATTGTTAGTAGTCTAACGACACTTCTTACCCAACACATGAAGACGCAGTGAATCAGGATACGGCTACCTTTAGCAGATGCAACAGCAGCAGTGGGTGGTGGAAGGCTGCAGGGAGAAAAAAATTGATATGGAGACAAGTTGGAGGAATCATTTAATGCATAACTGAACAAAAGTTAAAGCAGAGAGAAACTTTAGGGCAAGTCTACAAAAATCAGGAGGAACTTCGCCAACACATCTAAGAGATAGCAGTTTCTCATGCAACCAACCAAGACATTGGGATTAAGCATCTTCCTAATGACTCTACAAGCTGGTAATAACGGACTACAGACACTTGTTCTCTGAAATAATTAATGTGAGGTGTTAACCCTATGCTCCATCAAAAATCCCACTTTGGGCAAGCCATAAAGTTCTATCATTTTAACCAGCTGCCAGCTTCGCAAATAATAGGCAAAAGACCACTTGTGTTTACACGATCACTGTTAACCACAAAGCTCCAGACACCAAGTCAATCCAGGAAACAAATCAAATAACGAAAAATAAATTAAAAAGCTGCAGCTGCTCACTCCTGCTACAAGAGGGTACTTGCACAAGAGTCTTTAACACAAAGCCAAATTCTGTCCAATTTCAGCCCACAGAATAAAGGTTTTATTTCAAGTCGTCCTATCGAAAGATAAAAAGTTCGAACATTTGGCGCAACTTTCACTTAAATAATCCGAGTTGTCTCTCTGCCAGGTTTGTGTCCTCCTAAAGAAAAGAAACGCGCTGTAATCCTGCAACCTATAAATAATTTATGAAATAAACTATGCAGGATAGCCCTGCATCCCTAAGGCGAGTAACGCATAGTTTTGCAGGGGAAGATAAAAATCCCCTGCTGGGAGGCCTCCCAACATGACGCGCAAAAAGACTATGAACACAAAAAGGTTCAACTCCTTTAGAGGGAAATAAACTTGGCAGAGTGAGACAAGTCAGCATTAATATTGAATTTGATTTCAGTTAGCGACTACAAAGGCTGATGGCAGTGCGTAAAGTTAGACTTAAATGGATATCAAAAGTGTGCCAACAAAGGCCAGATTTAAAGTATATCATAACATTATCCATGGGCTGAATAACACCTACAATCTAATGTGACTACACTTGCATGTAAATAAAAAGTTTAGCTTCATAATCAAATCAGGAAGCAGTTATCTTATTAAAGCAATTACCTGTTGAGAATAAAGGAAGACCTGGTCTAGCTCGTCATGATCAATTACTAAACACTCTGAAAGACAGGCTACAGTAAACTCTGATGCATTTACTACATGATTCATCAGCTTCCACGTTTGTCAACAGTCCCAGTTGCAACTATAACTGAGATTCAAGAGCAAAACTAGATTTTTTCATTAAAGCCATTTCAAAATAATGTACCAGTATTTCCTGCAGAAATCAGATGCCTTGAGACTAATCAACTTTAAAATCATCCATTTAAGTTGAGACTAAAAGTGACTAAATCCGACACAGAACAGACAGACAAGACAGACACTTGGTACGGACGGACAGACACTTGGTACAGAACAGAGACAGGGACAGACAGACAGTGACTGCCATGACGTACTTGGCACAGGTGTCTGTACCCGAAAGGCCTTTGGACACTCAGTACAGACGCACAACATGCGGACAGGATGTACGATGTACACACGACGATTTAGACGTGTACACACACACACAACAGAATACTTACAACACAAACAAGACAGCGAAATACTGCGCACGCCCACACACACACACACACAAGCGCGCACACACACACACACACACACACACACACGTAATGGCACGGCGGCCAAACAAGAAAGAAAAACTGCACTTAACATTTGAAATTTTACCTAAACCTAACTAAAACGCAATCTAATTAAGATGGACATGCAGGGATGTCGGTGCTCCTCTTGAATGATGCTAGAAGAAAAGTACAGGTTAGTTCACTTACTGTGCATGGACGCGGAAGGCACCCATGTTTGCCTATGTAAAATGACTATACGCGCAAGCCAGACGTACAATAACACAAGTAGGCAACGAAGGCGCGGGCACAGTTAGCAATCATGGCCTACTTGTATTAAGGGACATATGGCAATACAAAGGCAATGGGACAGCTGCCATCCAAAGCCAGGTAATGTAGATCACCAGGATTTACTTTAACGTTTTAGGGCTAACGGTAGATTAATGGCCACGATAGAAAAAAAGGAAAAAAAAGGCACGGCGGCCAAAGGCACAACATTAATTTTATTCCTACTATCTAGCTTTAACTGTACACCAACATCATTTTAAACCTCATTTAAGATCTGGTCCTCCAACATCACTATATTTTAGTGCTAATGAAAACAGTTCAAGTTGATTTTTTTTTTTCCTTTTAGAAGTGAGAAAAGGCAAGAGAGCCAGGACAGACTGACACGGCGGCCGGAAGAGCGATGGCCCGCGGCCTGCATGTCACTCACCTAAACAGTTGGAAAGAAAAAGTGTTTAAGGGCACAGTGGCAAGGCAAGAAAACGCCTCCATATAGATGCGTGTTCTTACCTTTGCATGTAAATTGTCAGTGTGATCCGGTAGTTAGCTGTGGGCAGCCAGACTAGCAAGTCAGTTGCTGACACCTAAGTACCTTCACTTTCAAAAAACACAACACACAAGTTTTCTTTTGTTTATTCCCCTACTCTGCAAACCCTACCAAACATGGAGGCCAAGACAGTAGCCCCCAGAGAAGAAATAAAAAATATGGACTCACCCTTTGTAGACAGACCTAAAAAGGAAATGTTAGTGCATTATAACTTATCAAGCATCTAAGCCCTTCAAGACACCATATCTACTTTAATGTAAACTGCTGAACATAATCATCTCAGACCACCTGAACTATTCAATCCAGGCATCTGTCACACACAACCCATTCAGAGAGAGAATTTCAAACATTCCATCAGTCACCTCATTCTTTTAAATCACTCGCTCAGCAGTTCCACAAATAATATAACCAACAAGGACCAGATTTCAGACCACCTAATAAAGTGGACAGGAACATACAAAACCAACCTGTGGCAAATGCTCCATGTACAACCCTCAACTAGACAGATGGAAAGCAGGAGAATAGAAAGAACGTGGCCATGTTGGACAATGCAGAGAGATGTAGGCACGGCGGCCAAGAAAGAGTGGGGACACGGCGGCCACCCAGAATTAAATCATGACACCTACTATTTGAATATCTTCATGAAGATCAATCTGGGGGGAAAAAAAACAAACAAAAAAATGTTTGAATGAGTATAGAATCAGTCCAGTGACAATGTTCATACTGTTACAGATGCAAAATAACTAGGTAAGGTGTTCTACAATGTGTTTGTATGAGGTACAGACATGGTTCACCCAGCCTGAGCTATAAAGACTCACTTTCAGTGAAAACATTGCTGCCAGCACAAATACTATCCTAACAGTGAAACAAAGAAATTAACATAATCACAAGTGATGTAGAATAAAGTTGATTGAGACTTAAGGAATGCCTTTTAAGTTCAAGTATAGAAATGTCAGTGCATCATACAGCCAAACTCTTTAAAAAACACAAAAACAATATTATACATGTATGATTAAATTAATATGATATATTGCTATCAAACATTATGAAAATTAGCTATAACATTTTCAATTATGTAGTAAATTATCTCTAAAAGTTTCACTCACCTTTTTTTGACAACCTCAGGCTTTTGTATATGGCGTGTCCGACCAGGTCTCCGTGAGCAGGAAGCAGGTTGTTCCTTTAAAAAAGAAAAAAAAGTTTGTATTTTAATAACTACATTAAGTTTAGAATTATAAAAGACATGTTTAACCATGAATCTATTTTTAAACATTTAACAAACAAATAAGTATTTCCAGTGAAAACTCAAGAGTAATGACCATGAGTGGAACAGTGAGTTAACATAGCACAGTAGGGCTGTAAAGTCCCGGTCGACTGGTCGATTAATCAGTCGATACGTTCTGGTTCGACTCAAAATCTGATAAGTCGACTTTTTGCCGTGTTAATTTCATACAGTTTATGGTTAATTTGATTTCATCTGGAGGAATGTACCAAGTGCTAATGGGGGTGTTTGCAGAGCACCCCTCTTCCACAGATCACAGTGAAATTTAACCAATCAAAGTCGGACATTGATTTTCAACCATGCTTCCAGAATAATTAAAAAAAATAAACTCATGACAGTATTTGCATGTTAGTAAGCACCAAGTTAATGGTGAATATGTGTACCTGCTGGCCCGCAAAACGGCAGCAATCTATTTGTGTCTCAGCCGCGAAGCTGAGCTCCTATGTTCAGTGTCGCTCTGTGCAAGGACATGCACAGAGACAAAATCAAGATGCAAAGCGCTTTCAGAGCCATCGCTTCAGTCGACCATGAAATTCTTTGGTTGATTACAGCCCTATAGCACAGCAGCCATTTTAACTTGTTTTAAGTCTTGTTTTGTCTATTTTGATAATGGATTGGTTTAAGTGTTCGAGTTTCAGATTTATTTTATTAAATGTTAATTTCCTAATTTCTTTCCTCTATTAAGCAATCATTGAAACCAAATAATTTAAGAATATAACGGAATTTAGAAACAGTGAACAGTTAATGAAAATAGAAATTAGTTGCAGCCCCATTTAAACCAATGATTTAACTGCTGTAACCAGACAAAACAGCTGCCAATTCAGATAACTGGCTCACAATGAGGCACAGCTTGAATATTGAGACGACGTTGAAGTTGGCCTCCAATTCGCCAGCTTCTGACTTGGCACAAGGGATAGGGGAAGATTAACGCACCCTTGGGAAGATGAATGTCTATTAAAACGTAGACCATCTATGTAGTAGAAATATGATTTAATATTTAAAGCAAGGCTAAGAAAAGCAGAAAAAATTTAATGTTGGTTCATGTAGAACGACAAATCACAGAATGCACTGCGCTTGCTTTTTCCTCGCCGTCTCAGGCTTTGAAGCAAACAGTGCTAGTTGTGTAAACACACAAACCCCGTGAGGGATTAGTCGGCAAATATCTTACAGAGCTGTAAAATACTCAGGTTGTTTTTCTATGGTGCTACATTGTACCAGGACGTGCAGTAAAAACAAGGACAAGCAGTAAGTTCCCATCATTTGCCAGTGAGTTTCAGAGTGATGCAAGCCCGATGCCTGAAGGCTAAGCTAAGCTTGTTGAGTTTAGAAGACACCGACATGGAAAAGCTGGAAACTCCGAGGACTCAGTCTCCATTTCCAACACAAAGACGTCACTGGGAAGTAAGACTGACGCTAATACTCCACTCCATTTCTGCTCACATTGTTTACGATGTGATATAGTTGCCGGCAGTAAGCGACAACGTTGTTAAAGTAATGTTTGATAGACAATTATACATACGAAATGTATAAGTAAAGTGATTGCGAAGTAAAGCCAACTTCACACCCCTCCATCCAGTACTTGCTCCTCTACCACAATCCTCCAGCTGTGCCACATCAGATCATACATTTTGTTTGCATATTCTGTTAAACATTCTTTTAGATTTGGCTAGTTTATTTTATATTAAAACCTTTTCCTCTGTGAATTATGCTATATTTTGTTTTATTATCCTGCATTCATGTGTACACCACAGTTCAACAGTAAAGACTCATGGGAGGAAGAATAGCTACTGATCTCGTCATTTTACTTACTATACTACACAAGTTAGATTTACACAAAAAATGATGCAGTTATCAGTAAACAAAGTAGCCCTCATTCTTCAGTGTTTAATCAACTGTTTCCTCAAAAAGAAATCACTATCCATCTAAGACACTAATGGCTAAAAAAGAAACCACAACCAGTATGAATTTTATTTTTTATTGATACTACCACAACAATTGAATATCTTCTGATGTTCTGACCAACAGACAGGTAAAAGACGATCATCTTTCCCCAGTCTCTCTGGATCCACTCCACGAAGTATTGATAGGCTCTACGAAACAATGAGCACAACGTTAGTGACGCAAAGTATCTGTGCTTACAGTAGCATAGACGTAAATGAACTGTAAAGATGCTAAAGTTAGCTCAGCTGGCGTTACATGTCAACAGGGACAAACATGGTGGTAAAAAAAAATATGTAATACAAAAAAAATACTCACTTTGTACTCAGACGTCCATTTATTCCGTTCATTCCACCCGTGGCGATGAGCACGGTGAGCACTGGCCGCAGGTCAGCTTCATGTTTTTACAGAAATGTAGGCATTTTCCCTTGCAGCCGTATCAGGTTGAATACATTTGGTCATTGTCGTTCTTAGTTTAGTCTGCAGCGCAAGAGCCGGTTAGCGTAACTGTTAACAAAAGATGGCGGACACCGTGTTTACATTTTGGGAATGAGGTCTCCCTATGGGTGAGTCTAAAAAGTGCGGAACTGGCGTTGTAGTTTAAAACCTTGAACGACGTTTGCCCTCCCCGGGCAAAGTGAAAAACAGATATTTTACAAATTTTTTTTTTTTTTTAAATACTACAAAGCCACATGCAAATAGGTGGAAATTTACTGTTTGTCCACTGATTATCTTTTTTTGGGAGACGTCTTGATGTGAAAACACTTTGGGTATGACATTAACTTTGCATTGTATTTGTGAAAATGCTAAAGGGGAGATTTCACCCTTTGTTTCATACCAAGACCTCATTAGATTAGGTCCACATCAAAAAACACTGTACCTAGACTTCTCAAATCTGGACTAGATTATCCTACAGACCCTGAAGACTTATAAAAACACAGTTCGATTTGTGAAACCTTTATTCTATTGTGAAAATGCAATAAATGCACCTTTCATTGGTTTTCAGCATATAGACCACTTTGGACCAGGTCCACAGGTGAGGCTAATTTTGAGCAAATAATTATGCTAAGATTAAGCCAAAATTGGGCTATATCATAATTATGGTATATTACATAAATTAAGCTTGAAATGAAGCACAGCTCAAGCAAAAGCTGAAATTGAGTAAATAACTAAGGCAAAACTAAACATTAAAGCAGAATTGAGCAGGGCTGAATTTGAGCATATAATTCAGCAAACGGTCACCATTAAGATAACTTCACAAAAGTTACTCACCATTCTGGACGGGCCACCAATCTGGACCAGGTCGAACACGCCATCCTGGAGCGCCTTGCTGCGTTTTTATACAGGAGCTGATGCACGCGACCAACTTTTCGGCGTCTGACGTCAGACCGCGGTAGTTTTCTTCTTTCCTCTTCTTTTTTTAAAGTTCCCTCGTTCTTTTTCGAGGTTTTAGGGCGGTTGGTGCATTACCGCCACAAGTTCCCTCCTCCCGGAACAGTTTCAGTAGTTAAGCAGCAAAACTTTTTTCGCGTCTTTTTTTTTCGTTCCACGGCTCGTGCAGCTTCTCTTCAAAGTAACATCAGTGAACTGTCGGCCTGGAAGAAGATTAAATAAGAGGAGGAGGAGGAAGCAATCTGCGGTCATCAGCTGATTGAAAACACGTGCGTGAAGACAAGCAGGTGTGTGGTGTAACCAATCAATCAGTCTCCTCTGTGTGCTGCTTCTTCTTTTTTTCGTTTTATGGCGGCATTACTGCCACCATCTGGTATGGAGTGTGGATCGAAATGTTGATCTAACAGAACTCTTAAAAGTAAAAATAATAAAATAAATTATACATATTCATATACACAAACACACACACACACATATATGTATATATGTATATGTCTATATATATATATAGATAGATAGATAGATAGATATACAAACTACAAAACACAAAAAAACAACAACCTATATATGCATACGTATACATACACCTATTCATACACACACACACACACACACATCCATCCTATATCCTCCCAATGAACTTTGTGGTTTTAAGAAACTGAAGTAATTTCTTGTAACTCTCCGGTCCTCTCGCAATACATCTACCAACTCCAATTCCTCATCAGTGCCTCATCAATATATATATATATATATCTATATATATATATATAGATATATATATATAGTTATATATTATGCTGCTGCTTTTGCCACCTTGTCTGAGTCCCATCATCTGAATTCTACATAATGTTTGTTGTATGTCTATTATGCGGTCTCGTCTACTTTCAGAATGGCTGGACTGTAGGCTTGTGAGTACTGTTGGGTATTAATGTGTTAACCCGACGAGCAGCATCTCTTTCTGCACATTTTATTATTATTTATTATAAACGCATTATCACAAATTGTACATTTTTTTGAAAAGGGAAAACAATTAAAGAAAAAGAAAGATAATACATTTTTTAAGAGTAAAAGCATTTCTTTATTTGACATGTTTATTAGATTTTTATTTAACTTGGTATTCAAAGTCTTCCATCATAGAACAGCACAATAAAACACAATATAATTTACAAATATGATTTACTGTGGTCGCTCACATTATGGACCAATAAAGCCTGCTGCTAACAGTGTGTCCACAGGAAATCCTTAAAACATGGTGTAGTGGTCGCCACTGGTGCTGATGATGTCACTGTTGCACTCCAAGGATTTGAGGACCCGCTCCAGTGCTGCTCTGTTCACGTTGAGGCTGAACCTCTGTCTGACTGCAGACAGGATGTGCAGAATGTGGCAACCTTTCTCTGCATCTACAGGCACAGGAGCAGACGGCTGTCACCATGGTATGTAGGGCTGATTACATGATTAATCTGTGAAAACAACTACAGTTTTTCTATTGACCAAACAACAACTATTTACTACCATACAACTATATTGCTATCAGTATGCTGTTTAAACATCATGGAAACAAGAACAAAAAAACATAAGCTGCTTTCAGACACATGTCCATGTCTGGGTATTCTCCAGAGGGCTTGCATGTGTGAATGCAAATGGCTGTAGAAGTCACTCCTGGTATTCTCCAAAGATTATCCTGCCAGCTCCTAGGATGCTCATGTGAAAACAACAGTGCCAACAGTTACGCTAACAGGACCAAGTGTCACTGGTGGGCACGTAACAAAGAAAAGAATGAAGAGATTTCTCAACTCAGGGGAAACCTGAGTTTCACAGCCAATTTTGGTGTAGCGGCGTTACAGCAACATGTATAGGCCTGGCATATGTACTAATCTTTTAGTTTTGGGTTGTTTTGTGTGGACGATGACATTTCCCCTAAAAATGCTGTGTTTACAGAATGAAGAAAAAGATTGTATGGGGAAAGATCTGTTTTCACATAGATAAGAGAAGATAAAATAAGTGGATTCGTTTCACCTGAGAGAATACCAGGTCTGAGGGGGGTCTTTATTACAGACAAGTTCCTTCAGTCAATCATGTGGTGTGAATAAAAGGATTAGTTGTGTTTCTGTAAGAGCTAAAGATACCGGCTATATTCTTCCACAACTTTATTTATTGAGGTCTATCAGGACAAGAGATGAAATGTGTTTCAGCAAACAATTACATACCCAAGCAAAGGTTATGAGTACTTACATTTCTCTCTCTTTGAGTCTTCTCTGATTATGTCTTTGACAGTGATGAGCAGATCTTTATCCTGTGCGGTCACCTAATAAGAAGAAACAGCCTCAGACACACATACACTATAACAACACAATAACAACCAAATGGAAATGAAAAACAAAAATTAATTTGAGACATCGCTGTTTCTCACTTGATAGACTTCATCCTGTGACTTCACCTTGCGGTAAATGATGCCCTCCTTGTGTAGGATTTCCAAGGTTTCCCTCAGAAGCTGGCGTAGCTGCTGGCAGACAGATGGACCCGCCACTGGCTCCTGAGCAGTGGCACAGGAAACACAATAAGCTATTGAAGTGGTTCTCTTGAACCCGCCTTTAAAGTAAAGATAGTTCAGGGAAAACCAGCTTGAGACTCACTCTCAGTGAGAACATGGCTGCCAGCAGGGACACAATGAGAAACTGATTTTTGCTACAAAAAGACTTGCCTAACAAAATCCATGCTCTTAATCACTGTTAGACAGCATTTACCATCTGGAAACTTAAGTTTGTAAACTGCTCACCCTTCCACAACATCTTCTCCTTTCAGCTTCTCCCTTAAGGGGTCACCACAGCAGATCATCAGCCTCCATCTTGTCCTATCCCACGTGTCTTCTTCTGTTAAACCAACTCATGTCGTCCTTCACAACAACCATGAACCTTCTCTGTTGCCTTACTCTTTTCCTCTTGCCCTCTAAAGGTGTGAGTGTGAGAGTGAATGGTTGTTGGTCTCTATGTGTGTGGCCCTGCTATGGACTGGCGAACTGTCCAGGGTGTACCCCGCCTATCGCCCTAAGTCAGCTGAGATTGGCACCCTCTGGTGGACGATAAAGCAGTAGAATGAATGGATGGATCACTTTAAAATGATAATCTGCTAAGTGGTTGAGTTAAAAAACCTTGGGTCAACCATGCAAAGTAATGGACAGTGCACAAGAGAGGTGAAGAAGAGAGAGCATATTCAAGGGACAGCTAAGGTTGAACGGTTTGGAGATAAAGCAGGAGAGGCAAGGTTGAGATAGTTTGGTCACGTGCAGAGGAGGAATAGTGATTGTATTGGACAAAGGATGTTGCTGGGCAGGAGGAATAGAGGAAAGCAACAGAGAAGGTTCATAGATGTTGTGAAGGAAGACACGAGGACAGTTGGTGTAACAGAATTGTACACAAGGGATAGGGCAAGATGGAGGCTGATGATCTGCTGTGGCAACCTCTAAAGAAAGGGTTAGTTGAGAATGACGTGGTGGTTACGATGATTCTGGTGTACCTCATCAACAGATGTTGTCTGGGTCTGGCAGGAGATGAGAGGCTGCAGGAGGTCCTGGACGTCATAGGGCCTGAACACACTCACTGACCTCTGCTTAAAGAAAGTCTGGATGATGTCTTTGGCTTTGCTGATGGGAGTGAGTGCTGTAACACTGCAAAGCAAACACAAAACCAGAAACATTATTTACTCATGGTTATAGCTGCTCTCACAGTAAAACTATTAAGCGTGACGTGGAAAGATACAACTGCAAAGTCCTCTTAAGCTTTCTGTCCCAGGCTTTACTTTCCCTTTTATTCAGCAGCAGCTTTTTTGTGGTTGTAAAAGGTACTGCAGACTATGTGTCAGTGCCCCATGCAACCATAAATGAAAAAAAAACTCAACTGTTATTTTAAGAAAATTGAGAATTGTGATGGGAATACAAACGCCTTTCTTAGAGACGGCAAAGGAATTTCCAGCAGAGGGCAGGCAAAATGGATGGGAAAAAAATCAATCGGGACTGGATAATATATAGCAGCTCAAAAAATACCTTATTTTGCCTACCATGATTTTCTCCTATGAAGTCGAGAAAAAGTCAACTAGTGCACTAAATTCCACAGATGTGATGAAAAATATCCTATATATATATAAAAAAAGGAGGAACGAGGAAAATATCAAAAATCTAAAAAAAAGTGAGTATGGAGCAGAGAGGAGGAGAAAGGATGAGGAGGCGACATAATATTGCCTTTTAGCAAGGCACTACACATCTCTTTAAACATTGTACTATTCTGCCTACTGTTTTAGTCATTAATATTCAGAGATCTTGGTTTCTTTACCTATATCTGATAATACATTTTAACTATGGGCCCACGTAAAGCCACAGATAGTGATAGATGTCCCATATACCTTGTTGCACTATGTAGCAGTGGCTTGTCATAGCACAGTCTGTACAGCTGAGGAACCTCCATCATCCATGCTATCTGGGCTGTCATGACTGGATCGTTCACCTTATCTGAAAAAACACATGAACACACATTAACACACAATGAATGGGCAGAGGAAAGAGATGGATTGCATGTGGTGTGTGGTTGTAAACAGTTCTGTAAGACACATAGGCCATCATAAAACAAGATGAAGAGTGCCCTTGCTTTGTGTGTGGTTCGAGGACTGAAGGGCAGATGTACCAACAGGATAGAGCCAATTTAAAAGGTTTTCAAAAACAGACTGCACATACTACAGGAGCACAGACAGGTTACATTCTTTTTCCCAGCTATACATACATGTCTTCATGCAAGGGTAGGACTGTAAGGTTTCAACATTACTATGTAAAGAAACATTATGTATGCTGTGATTTGGTGTAATAGAAATGGAGGAAATGGGGTGGATTCCTTTCAGGATTCCTTCAAATACTTGTGCTGATCATATGATTAGCTGCAGGGTTGCATCCAATGTAATTGTCAGTGACAATTGTCATCCAGTGTAATTGTCAGAGAACTGGGTATTTTGATGTTTTGATGAAAAGCAGTGGAGGTCTCTTCACTCACAGTAGGCGGAAGCCATGATTTCTCTCTGCTGCCTCGAAGTCTTGACTGGCCCTCTGACTCGGAGCAGCTCTCCTATCTCCAGGCAGCAGAGTTTCTGTTGGGCCTGTTTGAGTTTCTTCAACTCAATGACCGGACTGAAGGCTCCCTGAGCTGCATCACTGTGCTTCCCCTCAGCTACAAATGACAAAATAATACAAGATGTTACAGTGTGCTTTGTTGTAATTCACGTACATATGGCGAAAAAAAAAACAAGGGCCTTTCTGCATGGAGTTTGCATGTTCTCCCCGTGTGTGTGTGGGTTCTCTCCGGGTTCTCCGGCTTCCTCCCACAGTCCAAAAACATGCAATGCGGAGATTAGGTAAATTGGACACTCTAAATTGACCATAGGAGTGAGTGTGAGAGTGAATGGTTGTTTGTCTCTATCTGTGTGTGGCCCTGCGATGGACTGCACCTCCCGTGACCCTCTGGTGGAGGATAAAAGCGGTAGATGATGACTGACTGACATACATATGCCCATATACGCCTATCAAGCTGGAGAATACTATGTGATGAGGTCATCAGTGACAGGTGGGCCTCAGTTTAAAAGAGAACATAGTTGCTATGGCGAAAAGCAACTGCTGTTAAATGAATGGATGAATCCTTAGCTTTTTCTCAATTTTCAGAGGACACATTCTACCTCTGTCTGTCTTCAAAATAAAAATAAAAATAAAAATCCATGCAAGGTGTTATTGCACTAAATCCATGAAAGTGCTAAATAATTGCACTACTCAATGTGTCGTGTCATTGTTTTTGGTTTGGCAGCTGACAAAATATGTTCTTATCAAGTTCATACTGAGTGAAAGGAGTCTGATAATCTGTCCACTGCTCATGACCACAGCAGCTGACGACAGAACAGAATCATTTATTGTTTTCAAATCAAAACCTCAATTTTCCAATGTAACTAAATCCCTAAACTAGGACTAGGTAATTTGTGGCTATTATATCTATAGCATTCATTTTAAAGGCTGCTGCATTGATAATCATCATATTTATTAAATTGAATTATTAATTAAAGACTATATATAACGATTAGAAAATTATATTTAAATATGTCACTTAACACTTTAATTTTAAGCCTAATTATCTGAGTGAATTTGACAATTTGAAAATTCTCCCACAACCCATCTGTTGGTTCTGACCAAGCGTTTGGGAAACACTGCCGTAGACTCACATTTATTAGGATCCTCCTCTTCTTTCAAACGGTCATTTTTCCAGCACAGGCAGTTTATGACACCAGTCCCATCATCCACTGTGAACACAAGGAATGACACTCAAAATCACATCATAAACTATCTAATAATTCTATTGCATAATTCATTGATTGTTTGCAGTAAAATAACAAGAAACCTAAATGTACTATATGCATAAGATTAGCAATGCAATTGTTATTTGAGGGAAAGAAACAACAACATTTGTGGAAGGAACCAGAATAACCATAAGGGCTTCTGAAGTGGCTCTCCTATTGTGAGACATCATAAAACATAGATTAAAAAGCAACATTACCTCCATAACAGAAGAAGTCCTCTCTTTCCCTCTTGTACACTACTGTCCCAAGTACATCAACTTTGTATATTGGGTGTGAATTGTAGAAGTAAATACCTGTGACAGAAAAAAGTTGTATACATTTCTCACTTTTGCAGGTAATCTACTTAGTTCTAATCATTTCAAGTAAGGCACACTCAGTGTTTTGCAAAAATGTACCAAAGTGACTGAGAAAAACGCTTAAATATTAAGTTTGTTTTACTTTTGTGAAAGATTTTGAGTTTGTTTTTTTTCACATAACAAAGAAATCTTCAATTCATTAAATTTTGGTTTATGGTCAAAACAAGACATCTGAGAACAGAATTGTGCAGTTTGGGAAACACTGATCATCCAATCATCTGATATTTTGAAGACCAAACAACTATTTGATTAACTGAGAAAATAAATGACCGATTCATCAATTATGACAATAATGATTAGCTGTAGCCCTACTGTCGAGGAAGGGCAGTAAATGCCCAAAACACTCTCTCAACATAGAAACGAAAGAGTTTGGGGGTAACAAAAGACAATAGTAACTACATTAATGTATTAATTAAAATGACTGTAGAAAGTATACACATTAAAGACACATGAAGACTGGAGGGTATCGACTTCAGAGACAACGTCATTGTGATGGCAAATTAACAATCTTAGTCTATATTGGTCCTTCCAGAGCATTTGTTAATGTCCTTTCAAACGTATTTCAAATGTAAACTTTTCAGTCACCTGTTTTATTATCGTCAGAGATTGGTCTATGTCAGTGGTGTCTAGTACAAGAGTAAACTAATCTGTAGAAGAAATGACAGACAATTTAACTGTTAGGCTAAGCTATTCAGAGCTGTAATGTTACCATGACAGACTGTGAGTGTATGCAGGTGTTATTTATCACCTGGCACCTGTGTGGACTCAGTCATGTGCAGGATATCTCTGACAAACAGCCTGGCGAAGGCACTGAACACCGGGTCTAGTCCCCACATCGCGGAGGGAGGCTCCTCCGCTGGATCCTCCACCGCAGCCGCCTGTGTTTTAGCCATGATTTCATCACTGCAGCTGCAGCGGGATTATTATCATAAACGTTGTTATTGATCCGTATGCCATCGTTACGTCCGCGAGGCTAGCGTCATTAGATACACAAGCTAGCTGCACTGGAGCGTCGATGTGACGTCGGCTGACACGTGACGTACTTAAACGGTTGTTAACTAGTTCTAATGTCGTTGACGTTAGCTCGGCGATATGTACGTAAACATATGGGGATTTACAAAAGTCCTATACCGTATGGAAAAACGATGTTGAAACATTTTGTAAAGCATTTTCTATTCTGTGTAATTGTCTCGCAATGCCTTATGGGACATGTAGTTTCAGAGACACAAAGAAATCTCCTTGCTCTGCTGTTGAGGCAGTGTTGGCCGATGGACGCAGTATAATTAGCATCACAAACAAGTGCACACCATACTTAGTTGTTTCACTTAGCGAACGTACGCTGTGTTGTCTGTGTGGGCACTTGAATGTCCCTCGTGGAACTTGCGGTTCGTCTCCCGTACAGACGGCGGCAGCAGAACACTGACATGACCGCGCCAACTGTCTCAAACACAGACACGGGAGCGAGCACGAAAAGAAAGAAAGCACGGCCGAGCGCGCACGCGTGAACGCGCATCGACACCAAATCCGCTAGATGATTAAAGCCGCCCCACAGCACGGGAAAGATGACTCTTTGAACTGTCCTGGAGAATGTGAAAATACGGAGCAATAGTAGCCGCTTTACCCTCAAGAACACGAATGAGTTGCGAGTGTTTGGAAGAACGACTTTTTCGAACCTTCTGTCTTTGCTTTTCTTTGGGTTGAAGAAAGAGCTGCCACAGTGTTGTCGGGCCAGTGAGTCGTCAGGAGTTTGAACAACGGCGAGCCTCTTGTACTGCTTTGCATTGTAATAAGTCTGTTTGTTTTAAAGAAGCGTTTTTTAATCAACATTTCAGATGATAGGTCATATAATGTTATCATTTTCTCATTTCTATCAGTGACTCTTTGTGCGTAAAATAGCGCTGTTCTCTGAAAACCTTAATAGGCTAAGCTAGGTTCGGTCACGCTGACCGGACTGATATTTATAACTAGTTAATGGGGCATTTACTTTATGTTACTCCTGACACTTATGCCACTGCAGCGAACTGCTCAACAAAACCCGACACAACTACTTTGTGAACGCTAACTGAATGCGCCCGGGTTCAGCATGTCGTTTTTCAATTTTCGTAAAATATTTAAATTGGGAGCGGAGAAGAAAAAGAAACAGTATGAGCATGTTCGCCGAGACGAAAACCCAGAGGAAATCTGGGACATCATCGGTGAACTGGGAGATGGAGCCTTTGGGAAAGTGTTTAAGGTAAGGACATGTGTTTTCCTGAAATGGTCTTTTGTGTCCTTTAGTGTCTTTGTGTGTGATGCCTGCCTGCAGTGTGTTGTCCTGTGACAGAGACTGCTGAACTGTTACTCCACTATTGACCAATCTGTTTGTCTCACAGCTCTCTGTTTACATGTGACACACAGACACATGTCATCATCACACCCAGCCATTTCTTCACATACTGCACAATGTTTAGTTTCCCCCGCAAACCTAAGATATCCAGTTTATAATCTCAACATTAATACAGATTCATTTTGTAATTGACTAATCAATCAATGTTGTTCACTTCCGCTGTGCACCTCTCCTTAGGAGGACGTTTTGATATGTATTGTAGACCCTGGATGAAGGAGGTTCACTGACTATATTTTAATAATCAGTTCATCTGTATTTTTTCTACGATTAATCAAGCACTTGTCTTGGTCCACAAAATTATAGAACATTTCCAAAAAATGTTGATCATTGTTTCACAAACCTTGAAATGATGACATTATTCTATCTTATTTTGTCCTCAAACCAAAATGATTCTGTTTTAATGATCACTGAAAATGGAAAATAAGAATTTAAAGATTAATCGTTGCAGCCGTAAACCAGTATGCACAGCCGCACAACACTAGTTCAGTGTTATAATAGTGCCACTGTTTGATCTGATCCTGATGCACAACTGAATCCAGGAGCCTTATTTGCATATGTGACACTAACTGCAATCATACAAGTCCAGTACCAGGAAGTTACTCTGCATACTATCTTTGTCTTTGTATATTTAGAGTCTTGGAATAGTTGTACTTACTCATGATTTCAGTCCAGTGTTGCTCTGCATCATACTTATATTAAGCCTAATCTTCTTGCACAGTGATTTAGTCACAGGTGGTCAGTTTTCCAGCATTCCTCAGCCAGACTCACATGAACTAGACTCAGGGAAAACACCTAAATAACAAGTCCTTTTTTGTTAATATTCCGTAGAATTATTGTTTGTTCCACTACAAAACACTCCAGAATCCAACTGAAGAAAGTGCATTCAGAGTAAATTGCTGTGTTGTGTTTTCAGTCTGTCTGGTCTATTCCAGGTACAATACACCTTTCCTCTTATGTATCAGTGGTAGAGTCCCCAAACTCTTTCTATTCACAATCAGAGATCAGCTGTCACCAAGCAGTAGATGACGTATTTGTTTTCTAAATGGTGTGTAGGGCTGACCACAGAACACAGCAGGTCACTAGGAAGTGGCTGAATCCCATATCGCAGCAGCAACTTCATTGAGCACATCCTGTCTGCAGCAAGGCCAAAACAAACAGAAGAAACTTTCCTCTCGAACACGACATGTCTCATGTCTGTGTTGATTTGCTGTGCCCTACATCTCATCTCTTTGCTGTCAACTACATCTCACCATTTGATAGCCTTTTCTGTCTGAAGTTTGTTAACAGCTTAAATTAAGGAACCAAAATCTGTAGATAAAATGAGTACAGGAGCTGCTGGTCTGCTGCTGCCTCGTCTTATAAGTTTGTGTGACTGACTGGGGTAAATTCAAACGATGGTTGTAGGCAGCAGTGGGTCAACCAACTGCTGTGTGCTGTGATGTATAATAGCTGGACTTCTCTGTGTACCTTGGTGCAGAGAATGACTATTTTATAAAGTAGCACAGTTTGATTTTTGGGAAAGTCAAAGACGTCACGTCTTTGAGGTAAAGACGACCTCAGATCTGGCATTAACCATGTTGACATCAATCAGTCTTTTATGGATAATCATCCAGAGCATTAAAATGAGAGCAAGCTCTAATATTCTATGCCAGATATCCGCGTGAGAGCAGAGAAACATAAGTGTGTGGTTTATTTGAGTGCTATGGCCTTATAACTGTCTAATGACGTTCTCATCCTACAGGCTCAAAACAAACAGACGGGCATCCTAGCTGCAGCCAAAGTTATTGACACAAAGACCGAGGAGGAGTTGGAGGACTACATAGTGGAGATTGAAATCCTGGCGTCCTGTGACCACCAAAACATTGTCAAACTGCTTGATGCTTTCTATTATGAGGGCAAACTCTGGGTGAGTAGTGGGAGGAGTTCTCTCGAACTGTTCAGGGTGTGTTTCCTTTCTGTTTCCTTCCAAAAATATGGAGCTAATACAGCAGTTTCAGTGTATCCACTAGGTTAACAGCTTTGGGGGGGCACACAACACAAACACTTACAGGAATCATGGTATTCATGTGCTTTATCTATCTATTTATGCATACATGCATGTATGTGTTATGTATAGTACATACCACAGGAGTGGGAAAAAAACTTCATTTTCTCATCATTTTCTCTTGAACAATTGTGAATCAATTCAGAAAAAAATGTATGTAAGTTGATTTTTTCTTTCCTATGCATAAAGCTTGTTGTAGTGTGAAACCTTTGAATATACAGTAAATGCTTTTGTCAAATGAGTTCACACAATGCTGCTAAAGCCAACCAGCTCCACACAATACTGTGTCTCTCAGTACAGCAGTGTATTGCTTTTATTTTGCCTATACATGGCACAAGTGAAGCTGTAAACATTTAAAATATGTTGCGCCCACAAAATGTTTCCACATAATCTTTCCTCCTGCACATGGCCTCTGTGTATCGCAGAGCTGCACTTGGCTCACTTTTTTAACTTAATTCCAATAGCTTGTTTTTCAGATTTACATAGTAACCGCCAAAAAAAACATCAGAGAAATGCTTTAAGTTTCTTCGAGTCACTGCTGTGTTTTCGCTTTGTATGCTCAATATATTGGTCTCTCTGTGTTTCCCACCGTCTGTGGTAAGTTGGTCATTATGCTGTGTTCCATTTACATCCGAACTCAGAACAGGGAGTGATGTCACCCCTTACTTCACCACATTCCAATTAAGAAGTGGCAAATGCAAACATATCTCAGGCTAGCCATTGTTAGCAACACTGGTAGATAACACAACGTGGTAATTCCCACACACAAACCGCAACAGGTCTGTGGTTAAAAATTAAACAGCACCATGCGTACCACTGATTGACTGTGCAACATGCAGAAGTGGTATAAACGGTAAGAGTAGCAGTGATTGTGTGGAATCCTGAACTCGGGGTATGTGATGTTGTCAGAGTTTGCATGTTACAAATCCAAGGTCACTGGGCATTTGCTCAAAAAATGCTGGTCACCACTTGGTCAAACACTGCTGTTAGCAGCATTTGTCGCAAGTCAGCTAATGTGGTTGTGTTGGTCACTCTGGCACGAACAGCATGCCCAAGCTGATCCCACAAGTGTTCAATGGGGTTGAGGTCAGGACTGCAAGCAGGCCATTCCATCCTCTCCACTCCCCTAGTCCCCTAAACCCCACACTGTGGGGGCAAGTTTTGTCATCTTGCATAGACAAAAGAGTTCTGTAAAAAAGTATATTACATACATTATTGTTAAAAATTATCTCTGCCACTCTTTGAGGTGACAGACTTCCAGTCTGTGCTGTAAATCAGAAATTAAATAACAAAAAGTCTAAAGAAAGTAACAGTTGCAGTTGCAGTTGCAGTTTATAGTTCCACTGTTATCTGTAGGTTGTAATGCACAGGTTCATTTAGGCATAATATTGTTGAAATTGTTCTTATTCTTCTCAAGAAATGTTTTGTTTTGTTCTTGTTGTTTATAGGTTATTATGCTATTATTTTACTGGTCTGGCCCACTTGAGATCATCATTTTAGATGCTGTATCTAAAATGAGTTTGACACCCCTGCACTAAATTGAAGACTTGCATGTGGATCATTACAAGTTATCCATATACACTGGTTTACACCTGGAAAAAAGTTTGAGAGTTTTAGTTATGCTTAATAGCATTCATAAAATAAAGTTGGAGTGGTTTTGGGGTTTAGTTACACCTTAATAACTATTAATAATGTCAGCACATCAGTATTATAGCACATGCACAAACAGCATGGCTGTGCACACAGATCTACGACCTCTTATTTTGTCATGAAACTGTAGCTGGGGAAAATGGACTATAATGGCCACCACAGTCTACATAATTAATGGGAAACATTGATTTAATCCTGATTAAATAATACATAACACATCTAGCATGCCAGTATCTTTTTACTTGATGTAAAAACTAGATTTTTCTTTTTCAAATCCAGCCTCCAAGCGACATATAAAATGTATACCACAGATTCAGAAATGTGTTATGGTGATCTGTGATCAGATCTAAAATACATTGGCTTTTATGAATCGATACACAACCATCTAAAAAGTTGTATCATTATAAACACTTGTGATTACCTGAGTGTTTAATTTCAGTGTGTTTCACTGTGCTCTCTGCCCTTTTCCACTCCATTGTCCTCTGAACAAAAGAGGCTGTTTGGTGATTTTTATCTTGGCCTGTGTGGCACCTGTTTGTGCACAGGGAGCGTATCTAGGCCATATCTAGGACTCTATTCCACATTATACCATGAGAGAGGTTGACTTACCATACATCTACAGATAAAATCCACACACTGACCTCTGTTTCCTGCTTTAGTTTCAGTTTAATGATCCTGTCTCTGAGATGTAGCTGGTATTTTCATCCTTATGGCTCAGATCATGCATGTCTTACATCTTCCAAGACTGTGGCACATAAATGGTATGGAGTATTATGTGGATGCATACTTCTTCTTGTATTTGTGTACGTCAGATAAACAAGTGGGGAAGGAAGCCACAGCCTTGACCTGTGTTCTTCTCTGCCAGCTGCCACTGTGACAAACCTCTGTGGAGGCCATTGTACACCAGCAGAGCCACTGAAACAACAGCATGCCCACAGAGAAACACTAGAATGGTGTGTGTGTTGAATAGGCAAGACTGTTTTGACTCAAGGCATTGAATGTCTCATCAGAGCTTTGTTGGTGGAACTGAGTTGTCTTGAAAATCATCACCTGAATCGTCGAATTCCATTCAATGTTGGCAAAAGCTGGACATGGCCTTTTTGTGGGGAAATGGACAGTTTAAGGTTTTAACCAACCAATCAACCACAGTTTCTCAGTGGTTATGCAATTGCAGAAGTGCTGATACTTCCTCTAGGTGACATTTAGCTCTATCTTTCACAAATCTCAGTGTACAGTGAGATTTTTTTTTTCCAAGGAGTACATTTGCTTTTTTACTTTTTCTTGCATTCCACTAAATAATACTCAATACATACCCTAAAATGTATTTTGTAAATGTACTCCGAGTACATATATTGTACTTCCACATTGTATTGCATAGGTCCGTTCATCGTTTAGTGGAACACTGCCATTACATTAGACTATCCTGAACCCATCTTTAATAATAACATATTCATTCATTGTACTTTTAAAGTGACAGAGAGTAAAACCAAACGCTGACATGTTACTTGCAAATGATCACTATCAGCAAAAACATGGCTGCCATCGTCGACACAGGTAAACTGATTTGAGCTACCTAGTGTGTGGTCAAACCAAGTCATTTTGCAATTATTAATTATTATTAATTCATTCATTCATTCATTAAAAATCTATGCCTGCTTAGTTGTGTGAAAACAATTTAAATTTAACAATTTAATCTCGCTGTGAGACTGCATATTCTCACTGGAAACTGAGAATTGAATACTGCTCACTCTCCTGTTTTTCTACATGAGTCGCTCTACTGTTGCCTTGTTTGGCAAGTCACATGAGGTAAATCTGAACGAAGCATTTCAAACGACTCCAAATTAAAGTCTCAAATAGTGCTGGATGGTATGACAAAACATGTATATCACGGTATGTTTCACAGTAAACAATGGTATTTATTTTTTTGTGTATGAGCATGAGTGAGTGGTCCAGCGAGAGAGAGACACAGTTGAGTTTTTGTGTGTGTGTATTGCGAGTGGTCATGTAAGAGAGGGAGGGAAGGGTGCAGTTGTGTGTGTATGTGTGTGTGTTTCTGTGTCTGTTAGCATAACTCCTTGGTACTCTAACACGTGGTGGAGTAAAGTGCCAATCACTGCAATTACCACCACAGTTACCTCTTCAGCTAAGCCCTTGGAAAAACGTTGAGTCTTTGAGTTTACAGTTTTTGGTAAACCGCCCAGCACTAGCTTCAAGTTAGTAAAGGCTGGCAGGACCAAGCGCTAAACATATTATTGAGATATTGTAGACTTAAGCAGGTGTTTTAGTAGGTGAACCATCTGTTATGTGGACAAAGTCTATTTTCCTTGTGTCCCTTGTGGCAGAGATGCTCACTCTCAGTGAAAAAATGGCTGTCTCATGCTGGTTTTGAGGTCAGAGTGCACACAGAGAGCAGTCAACACATATCCACACACAAGCAGAACCTTTCCTATACATTATTTATCTTTTTCACGCTTTGTCTGCATCCACAAAAAACTACCCAAAACAACTCTAAAAGCTGCAATACATAGACCAGGTGGTGGTGGATCAGTTCAGTGATAGTCTACAAAAGTCTTGCTGTGAATGGGTACATAATAGAAGATACAGCACATAGGCAGTTTTGAGTGGTCAACATATAAATACAGACCATTTAAATGGTGCTGTAATAAATAAACCTAAAATGAAGAGATGTGTTCAAACATTTTTCTAAAAAAAATAAAGCTTTAGTTTAGTTAGATAGTATATATTACAGTGGGTTAGAACCAAGCCAGGGCAACTAAGAAAGAAAAAAGTTATGAAGTGAACAAACCTAACTAATTCTAGAAGAGGAAGAGAGCTGGGGCTATGACATCATTGTTTTCCCAAAGTAGTGATTGTTTGTATATGTGATAATGCAAGAGTGGTGTTTTGAGATTATTTTAAAAAGTCTGTCAGATAGGAAACAGTTGCCGATTCTCCTCTACTCATTTTTGTGTGTGTATGTCAGTACAACTGTCCCTTTTTTTAAAGTTAATGAAAACACTTCCCCAGATGCTTTTGCCATATGTGCTTGAGCTACCATAACCATGCTACCTAAATACTCCAATCCTATTTATAGAGTGAGGCCTATGGTCTGACCATGGAGCTCACAGGCTACACAGCAGCTGTGTGAAACGCTTTCCACCAAGTGCTCCAACTCTGCCAATTCTCTTACATCAGCAGCCATACAGAAAACTCCTAAATGCCATACAGTAGTGATTCATTCATGCGTTAGTCATGCACTAAATAAATTGAGGTTTCTCTGTGAACATGAGAACTTCCAGACTCTCACAATGTATTTTAGAGGTCACTATGTTTAGCATGTGCAGACAGTACTCTTCTGCATATGAAATGCAAATTGTGGCAATGGATATATTTTCATTTTACACTTTGTTGAAATAAACAAATACCCTCTCTTTGTCTATGTTGGAAAAACATGACTGTGTGTTTTGTTTTTGTTGTTCCTGTTGGCAGATCCTCATCGAATTCTGTGCAGGCGGGGCGGTGGACGCTATCATGCTTGGTGAGTCAGCACTTCCCCTTTGAATACGGGTTACAATGTCAAACAGGAAACAGTTCAGTAATCAGCATTAATCACAAGGCATGGAGTATTCAGCCAGTGGGGACAAATAAGCCAGTGAAGAGTGTTCAGTAATATGAAGAAACGCTGTGATCATAAAAGCCCAACTTTAGTGACTTTCATTTTAATGCCTCTCAGGTTTTATCATACGTTGATGACATTAACGTCTCTGATAATCACACTGACCCTGTGTATGAATGCTGTACTCAATCATTGGCTTAGAGCTGGGTGATATGGGAAAATATCTTATCATGATGGGCAATATGGCTTTTAAATGATGTCTTTTATATTTTTAGGCTATATCCCAATATATGAGATTTATGAGGGTTAAGCTGCACACAGGTTGTTTCTCTGGGCTCATGGAGTTTTCTAATGAGATGTTTGCACTTCTCAAAGGAGAGTGAGAATACACTGTAAATACACTCTAAATAAAATATGCACTGTAATCTAAAAAGAGAAAATCTTGTTTATCTTGGCTTTTTAATGTTAAATGAAGGTTATTTACTTACTTTACTTAAAAACAATACATAAATAATTAGCCTTATAATCAGTGTTATTAAGTGACCATTTTTAATATCATTTTGTCAATTCCATGTCTTTTGTAATCAAGTGTGATCAAGCGTTTACCTCCTTCACCAAGTCAAGGCCTTTGTGTCACGCTCGAGTCCACAGTGTTCAAGTTGAAAATGCAAAGGTTTCTCTCTCGGGCCAGTTGATAACAACGCTGTATATTGTATTTTGAGAACGCAAATAACTTAGCAAGATGCCTGCAGTTAAAAATGAAACACTATCTCCAACTGATTTACTGTGGAAAAAATAAAACAGGCCTGTTACTAATGATGAAAGTTCCAGGGTGCTCCAGGAGAAACTCTGAGTAAAAATATGGCTGTAAAGCAGATTATAGCCAGCAGGGGGCATGCACAGAGGGTGCTGACCATCTGTCAGTGCCTTGTACAAAAAAATCCCTGAACTGTAAATAGGGACTCCTAAGCATGTGTTTTGTTTTGATGAACCTTCCTTTCCCCGCAGAACTTGAGAGACCTCTTACAGAGCCTCAGATCAGGGTGGTTTGTAGGCAGACCCTGCAGGCCCTCGTCTACCTCCATGACATTAAAATCATCCACAGAGACCTGAAGGCTGGGAACATCCTCCTCTCACTCAATGGTGATGTGAAACTAGGTAAGTTTCATCTAGATGTTATTACCAGAAAAAGTTATGCCTGGGCTGCACTAGATAGAGATGTGTTAATGTGTTGTCAGTCACCATCAAGCTCAGCTCTAACCACACACAGTCCTGCTGTCTGTTTATACCAGAGTCACAGTTTCCACACGTTACACTTTCATGTTTGGATCAGACTGCACAAATTCAGGCCAATTTTCAAGCAATTTGGTTGTGGACCTAATTATGAATCTGGGATACTCCATAACTCCCTAAAGTAAGGCATGTTAGCATTTTTTTTTGTTTTCCTGCCTAGTCTGACGTCTTTTATGACGTTCTCCGGTTGATGACCACTGTGATTGATTATCTGACAAGACAAAAATATCGTATAGTCTGATCTTCTCTTTCTGTGATGCCATCTCAGCCCTGTGGTAAATGGCAAATGCATTTATACTTTCAAAGCTGATTGAATACATATTTGAAAAATAGAATAACGGAAAGTTTCTTTTCATGTTGGTGTTTGTGGTGGAGAACAGGAGGAGGGGCAAGGCATAGAATATACATTTTTATCATTCATCACAATCTGACCATTTATATTGCATTCCTTCATTCATTGTTTGCTGCTTTTCCGTGGCACTGTCCATGTCAGGGTAAACGCACAGAGACAAAGAACACATCCTTAATGGATATGATCCAATAGACAATAGAGCTCCAGTAGCTGACGTCACACAACCATGGTAATGCCCTCTGGTGTGGAAATCAGGAAGTTGAAGATATCAGGATACTGAAGGTCTGGAATGTCCTCTCTGGCTTTTTTCAAACTCATAAAAAGCACACAAGGATCGGATATATTCAGTCTGTCAAGTTTTATGATATATCGGTCGTGCACTGGTTGAATCCAGCACTAGTCCCATTCATTTTTGCTGTATACAAGGCTACCATGATGCTACAATGGTTTGCAGGGTTTGGCAGGGCTTCAGCACTGCTTTCAGTTTGAATGTTTTACATCTGTATCTATATAGCGCTTTGCTCGTCTTGATGTACACAGGCGCAATATAGGTGCTTGCACGTGTATTAAACAACCGTGAGCAGTACAGACAGCTGCGAGTGACAAACCTCTAAGCCCTCGTAAGTGAAGTCTGTTATGGTTGAAAACTGATTGCGCTAGTTGACCAGACTTTTGGCAGATTGGGGGTGGAAACCAAGGAGGGCACTTGTGATTGGTCACTTTCATTGTGATTACTCCCACAAGAAACATCTTGTATTAGATAAACAGCTATAACTGCAAGCCCCTGTGTACAGTAACTGAATAAAAGTGGGACTGAACGCTGCCATTTCGGCATCATGTCTAGCCCAGTCATAAAAGAGAATAAAGTGAAAGTGTAAATAATAAATAAATGTGTTCAGTCTAGCAATGTGGGCTTTGTGCCCTCAGCCATAGTCTCCATGAACTCCCCTCATGTTTCCTCATGATTGGATCATCTATTCACAACACAGTGGTGCATTCACTTATCTGAGCTGCTGAAAATGGTTCAGGACTTCTATCATGTGATGTCGCAAAGTTGTGAAAAACAACTCTGCCACTTTGTTTGACAGTTACTTTTAACCCTTCTAATGCAAGAAGCTTACGAGTTCACATGATCCCTCTTGGGAAATGACATGTAAAAAGGGTCACAAGAGAGACTTTGTGTCAACTGTGGCTTGTGCTGCTCTAACTCCTATAGAAGAATTTCAGAAGCTTTTGCTGAGCAGTTGTTCATTATTGCCATGGTTAATAAATAATAATACCAATTTTAAATAGAAAATCAAATCAAGCAAATCAAACATTTGATATATTTGTCACTGTCAGCGGCCAGTCATACACATGTTTATCTCCTGTCTAGGTCAGGGTTCATTATGATCCTTTTTATGATGTACTCTCAAAAGCTCTAAATAAACCTGTACTTTGTAGTCCTTTTAACTTCTTTGAAAAAATATGTTTTTTCGATTAGAGCCTATTTTTAGTGAGGGTGCCTGAAGCACTTCCACATTTTACCAACAGGGAAAAAAATGTTTGTATCTCTTGTGGCTCGCAGTTATAATATATTTCACTGGAAAGATAAAATGCATCCCTCCACTAAATCTTGGTTAAAAAATTTTCTTTCATTGCTACACAGCACAGCTGTTTATGTCTGTTTAATCAGGTGCAATATTTCCACTACCAGTTACTAAGAGGGGTATGAGTCATTGATGTTGGATGGCACAGACTCATTGAAGTAACACGGCAAACATTTCCTTCAGGGACGTAGCACACACTGATACTCGGGCTGCAGCTCACGAATATTTTAATAATCGTAAATAGTTTTCTTGATTAATCGTTTGTTTCATAAAATGTTTACAAAACCGTGAAGTGATGATGTTTTCAACTGTCTTTTATTTCTTTGTTATCCCAGAAAATATTCACATGTAGAAGTTGGAAAATCTCAAACATGTTTTAATTAAAAAGTCAAACTGATTAATCATTGATCAGAGTAGTTGACAATGAATTAATAAATGATGAATCATCCCAGCTGTAGCTGATACAGCAGTGTATGGTTTCATATTATAGTGTTGATGTAGTACACTGATGAGCTCAGCACTTGTGTTGCTATAGGAGACTGTTTTTCTCTTCGTACTTTTACGTTTGGTTTAGTTTGGAAAATGTGGCTAATTTCTGGTTTTCCCTTGAATCCTGTGTCTTCCAGCTGATTTTGGCGTGTCTGCCAAGAACAGCAAAACCCTGCAGAGGAGAGACTCATTCATTGGAACGCCTTACTGGTGGGTGACAAATAAAACAGAAAGATAACTTTACTACTCTATTATTCATCTGCAGTGTTGCTTTTTTTCATACAAGTCAAAAAGTCCACATATAAACCAAATATAAGTCCAGTCAACGTCAACAAATTCTCCATCTCCTCTCAATGACTTCCGTTCTCTGTTCCAGGATGGCCCCAGAGGTGGTGATGTGTGAGACATCCAAGGACCGCCCATATGACTACAAGGCTGATATCTGGTCCCTTGGGGTCACGTTGATTGAGCTGGCACAGATTGAGCCACCAAATCATGAGATGAATCCCATGAGGGTCCTGTTGAAAATAGCCAAGGCCGATCCTCCTACCTTGATGCAGCCGTCGCGCTGGTGAGTCCCAACATGAATGAATCAAGCCTGTAGATGGTTCATTTCGCTTAGTTTTACATAATGTTGTCTTAATTTTTTTTCACGGCCCCTATATACAATGAAGACAGTCTTGCAAAATTCACAGTGAACGCTAAATCTCTTCATGCCTTCTGTAATGTTATGAAAATAAATACAAATATAGATTCCGAAATGAAACAAGTAAAGTAACAAGTGTAATGCAACACAAAATTAAAATAACACAAAA
Organism: Solea senegalensis; assembly: GCF_019176455.1. Lineage (NCBI taxonomy): Eukaryota > Metazoa > Chordata > Actinopteri > Pleuronectiformes > Soleidae > Solea > Solea senegalensis. The sequence continues at coordinate 15,431,585 of NC_058026.1, forward strand.
TGTAGATTTAACTTGCTAACGAAAACAAAAGAATGGGGGCATCCATTTGTGTTGCTCAAATCCTGTTAAAAAGGGGAAAATATCAAATCAAATAAAATGCAGCTGCAGACGTCCAAATATATGATAATTTACATCAGATCAAAAGCCATTTTCTAGTAATGGGTCATTAAGAAAAACAATACAAAAACAATATATCCTTAGAGGACATGAGCTCTGAAGGCAGGGCACAAGGTTTCCACTTCAAACACTGCCGTCAGTGTTGACACAAATAAATACTTTCAGAAACAAATCACACTTTTTGTTTTGTTTTGTTTATTTAGGTCCCCTGAATTCAGTGATTTCCTGAAGCGGTGCCTGGACAAGAATGTGGACAACAGGTGGAATGCAGCACAACTTCTTCAGGTACCTTTCTCCTCTACGTTCACACAACATTTTTACTCTCAATCATGAGACCTGTTTCAGGCCCAGAACGACTCTGAATGCCGCAGTACATATACCAGGTCTGTATGTGTCACTGTAGCGCTGCTACGCCAAAACTGGAGAGACGGCGCTGAGCATGTCCATAGGGCATGTTCGCTGTGTACAAACATTGTTTGATTGAAACTTTATTCAAATAAGTATACATTACAATGTAAACAATCACACAGAGACCGAATGCAGGGAAAATCCAGTAAAAGATATACAGAAAACAGATCATATAATCTTCATACACAAGAAGTCGGAGACCGACGGTGGCGAGAACGAAGATAGGCAACGGCGAAAGCAAGCACAAGAGAGAGGTGGGGTTATGACAATCTTCCCAAAGTAGTCTATTGGTTGTCTACACAAAATCACACAGGTAGACAACAAAAAATTGCATTTCAGTGCTCCCAAAACGCTATTTTTGTGTAGATAAAATGCCGAAACGATATGACGAGAAAACTGGTGGATTCACCTAGACTCATTTCCATGTGGACAGCCCCATGATCCTCTCTCAGTTCCTCCAACCCCTCGCTCTCCGTCCCATACCCATATGTCGCCTGCCATCCAGAGTGTGTGTGTTTGTGTGTGTGTGTGTGTTAACCTGCTCTGTGTCAGACACCATGTGTTCTGATACTCATCCCTCTGTGCCTGAGCTGACGTTGGCAGGGCAGGATATTCTTTTTCCATTGGCTTTAAGGTGCTTGGCAAAGTCAGAGCCACTTATACCCAGAGAGGCAGCATCAACACATCCATACACTAGACACTAGAAACGGAGCACGACAACTCTACAGCAAGAATTGTTCTATGAAGAAGAAGAATTAATGGGCCTGAAAATCCAAAATGGTGGTCTGCCACCAATGAAGGTCTTGATATCAAAGAAGCTGCATATTCTCAGGCCAGCGATAGAATATGTGCAGCAGATTTCCAAGCCGGCAAAGGTGAGGCTGAGATGTGTTGTGTGTGTCGTATCTATCTTTGACACAGAGTGAGGGAGGCTCCCACAGAGAGACTGAGTGGCAAAGGAAAGACAGATTGAAATATAATATAAAGCCTGTGTTGTTTAATAATTGTGTTGCATGTCAAATAATTGTAGTCTGAGCAATTTAGATCTCCAAATCTGTGGGATTAAATCAAACCTTTGAGCTCTTGTTACAGCAGGTGAAATGATTACCACAGTAAATACTATGCTTCAGGTGGTACCTTTGAAATCAGACTTAAATTTGTGTTTTGCACAGCATCCATTTGTGTCCAGTGTGACTGACAGCAAGCCACTGCGAGAACTCATAGCTGAGGCAAAGGCCGAGGTTACTGAAGAGATTGAAGAGCACAAAGAGGAGGAAGAAGAGGAGGAAACAGAAGCACATCTGGTGGGTAAACTGACATGGGTTGTTGATCCACTGCTCCCTCCACCAGTACATTGAAATGATTTTCTCTATAGACTGAAAAACAATAGGTTTGATCCATGATTTAAAAATTTTAACTTTTAGATTTTTAGTAAAGGCAGTTGAAATACGATAAATTAGATATTATTTACATTATATAGATTAAACAATTCTATAAAAAAAATACATTTTGGAATTTGACCATATTTATAGTAGGGGCGTAACGGTACATTGATTTGTCCTGAACAGTTCAGTACAGGCGTGTATATTTTCAAAATATGTTCATTGGTAACCACGCTAACGCAGAGCGCAAACTTAATCACATTTCTTAGTTTCACCCGACAACGTAACAACGTAACAAATCGACAAGTGTTGCAAGTCGCCGTTGAGCCGTTAAATGAACTGACTTCAGCATGAACATCTATCGTTCTATGCCAGAGGTATCGAGGTACATACTGAACCATGACTTTTGCCTACTATTACACACCTAAATTATAGGCAATTTCATTGTTTGTAACACACAAAATTATCCTTCATTTAACATTAATAAGCCAAAGGAATAAACAAGGTATCTGAAAGGTAATAAATGTATTTTAAGCATTGATATTTTATTTTAGTGGATTTACAGTGTATTGTCGATACACTGTAAATATATCTATCTATCTATATATATATATATATATATATATATATATATATATATATATATATATATATATATATATATATATACGGATTTGACTGCTATTTATACATGTGCTTCCTTTATTCAGGGCCACAAACGTGCCCCATCTGATGTCAGCATCACCAGTTCAGAGGATGAGAAGATCCCCCTGTCTCCCTCCATCTTGGAATCTGTCCCTGAGAAGGTTGAGCCAATTCTGCATGTGCCAACACCCACTGATATCACTGTGGCTAAGGATGTGGTGGACAGTAGCTTTGTGGAGGAGCCAGTGACAGAAGAGCACACAATGCAGGCTGAGAATGCAGTGGGACAGCAGAAACATGTGGATGAGGAGCCTTCAGAAGCAGAAGGAGATGTTGCCTCACCTCAAAAAGAGACAGCACCAGAGGAACAAGTTAAAGAAATGCAGCAGCTGGAGATCACTGTTGTGGATGAACAGCAAGTAGACACAGCCCAAACCACCCCAGAGGAAGCTGCTCAGGAGGACAAGGAGGAGTCAGATACACTGACCGAGGAGGAGGAGGAGGAGGACCGGTACAAACATCTAAAAGTGTCACTGACACTACCAGAGCAACATAATATTGTTTCCAACGAGGAGAATGGAGAGAGGCCCGGAGACAATGATAAAATAAATACAGAAGATGAGAAGAAGGTTCCCGACAAAGCAAAGGATGAGAAAGAGAGAGATTCAGACTTGGGAAGTGGCTCCTCTGCAGTCAACAGCAACACAGAGCTCAATCTGTCCATCTCCAGCTTTCTGTCCAAAACTAAGGAGCCTGCATCTGTTTCCATAAAGGTAACACAGAAACACAAGTCCGTAAGCTATATTAATGTATATATAAATAATCCAGGGGGTGGCCATGCTGTTTGCCAGCTGCCATTAAACCAAAAATGCAGAAGAAGCAACATGCAGGGTTCACAAGTATGATAACAGCTGGACTGGGCATTCTTTCAAACCTGCTGCATTATATCCTAAACTTTCTGATAAACATTCCTTCATTTACATCCAGAGAATGCTTTCACTTCAGAAAAAGCTTGACAATTAAACAAGATATGTTAATTTGTGTTGGGGTCTGTAACGGTACTGAAGTTGGCATCCAGATTCAAATTTAAATGTCAGTCAGTCAGTCATCATCTAACCGCTTTATCCTCCACCAGAGGGTCGCGGGGGGTGCTGTGCCAATCTCAGCTACATCGGGCGATAGGCGGGGTACACCCTGGACAGTTCGCCAGTCCATCGCAGGGACACACACAGCTAGAGACTACCATGTGGCCTCAAATTTAAATGTGTCGTATGTAAATCTGAAAAAATGGCATTTGAAAATCTTAAAAGTGTAGTAGACGGGAGCATCAACATTTCTCTGTTTCTCTTGGTCTTTCACATACACACACCTGTCTGTCCATCTGTCTCAGTCTGGTCAAATCTTCGTCAGTCATTAAAACATCCAGAAAGGGTTTATCATCATAATACGTAACAGTGTGTCAAGCTTCCTGCACCTTAAATCCCTATAGATGTCTCTTGATATGCACTTTTTCTCCCCAGGACACCAAGTGTCATAAGAAGACACTGAAAAAGACTCGCAAATTCATTGTGGATGGAGTGGAAGTTAGCGTGACAACTTCAAAAATCATCACTGACAATGACACCAAGAACGAGGAGATGAGATACCTGAGGTATTCACCCTCCATATGTATCTTAGTGGTCAAGTGTTAAAGGTCTTTTTGCTTCACATTACCCTTTCAGGGGTTATTGAAGCACTTTTGGTTAAGAATTGCTTCAAGTCTCATAATATTACTTCTCTTTGATTCTTTCTTCCCCGTCCTCACTTCCCTCTGCGTTTCTCCAGGCGTCAGGAGCTGAGGGAGTTGCGTCTCTTGCAGAAGGAGGAGCAAAGGGCACAGCAGCAACTCAGCAACAAACTCCAGCAGCAAAAAGAGCAGATGTACCGCCGCTTTGAACAAGAGACCACAGTATGTGTTTTAACCTTGTCAGTCAAACATGCCAACACCAAACAGGTCATGGTCAAACTGGCGACCCTCAGGTTATAGACCTGGTATTAGCATCTGTTATGTATGTATGTATATATATATATTCAGAATGAATCACATAGTTGTTAAATTATGGGGATAGAGGCCAGGGACTGTTCAGTAATCCATCCTGGCTTCTCAAGTGTGTTTTTTGTGACAAGGCATAGTACTTGTGTAGTAAGGGATGACTTTAGAAGTCATGTAGTTTAGATTTGGTTCTACATGCAGCCTCTTTTGAAGTTGCATAACATGTAATGAGGAAATTTGGAAACGCCTCCAGGAAACTGTTGTCATAGGTTCCTGAACATGTTTATAAAAAGTGACTCACTCATTGTTAAGTGAAGGTTTGCTTTGTCTTTCTTCAAACAAAAACCTGAACAAATGTCGGGGGGAGAAAAACGTAAAAGACAATAACTCATCTTAGTGTAACTTTGTTCTTCAGAGTTTGCAGAATGTGTCACATAAGAGTATGTAAAAGTGAAAAACTGTGTCAGTTTGTCGCAGCAGGCTGGAGCCTCAGTTCAGTCTCATGTGCACTGCAGCAGCTGAAAACTGTCGCTGTGAATAAAGGCTTGTTTTTATTCACTTAATTTCTTCTGCCTCTTGATATGTATATATTTTGTCCTTCACTTGAGAATTTCTCCAGTGTGCAAACACCATGACGTTGCTGACCAGACATATTTCACGTCTGAAGCCTTTTACACGCTAAACTTTGTTCAGACTCGTTTCAGTGACACAACATTCTGTGTCCATCAGAGCAAGAAGCGGCAGTATGACCAGGAGGTGGAGAATCTGGAGCGGCAGCAGAAGCAGACGATCGAGAGGCTGGAACAGGACCACACCAACCGGCTCAGGGAGGAGGCCAAACGTATCAAAGGCGAGCAGGAGAAAGAGCTGTCCAAGTACCAGAACATGCTGAAGAACCGCAAGAAAGAGGTTAGTATGTGGCTAAATTTATGTCTGCTACCCACTTATAAGGACAGCTTGTGAGGATCATAGTTAAATTAGGTTGTCTGACATGTGATAAAGTGATAGACTTTAATGAGAAGTATATCTGATCTACTGTAAAGAACCTTGAAGGACAGTTACCATCTTGTCCCGTGTTTTAAAATAAATGTATCCAAGAAAAATAGGTATTCTAAATTGGAAACTAAATAGATTTTGTAGGTCTGTGGTGATACTCAGTCTTTGGTTTGGGATGAGCTCACTGTTTTGAACAGTACATGCAAAAGGGTCAGCACCTGGTGAAAGTGTTGTTGTGCCATCAATAAAACAGTACAAGGAGGAGTCCAGTATTTACATTTAAGGGAGTTAAGTTTTACTATTTGTCTTTTTCATTGTAATTTCTCTCTTCATGTGTTGTGACATTAATGCAGCAGTACGGACCTTGAACATATTGTATTGTACAACACTTGAGTGCTGTATTGGAGCATTTAATGTTGGGTTCCTGAGCCAAGTTGGCTGGATTCATGTGAATGACAGGTGGAAAAGTGGTTGATCCCACTTGTTGCTGTTTAGTTCATCAGCTCAAGCAGATCAAGACGGCAGGAAGCCTGTAGGTCAAACACTAACTGACACACTTAGCTGGCCTCCTAAAGCCTGTCCCATGCTCCATGAATGCTGCTGAGATGCTTCCTAAGTGTAGAGACATTTAAATTAGGAAGATCTGTGTGTTTTCTCTATCCCATGGTTGTTGCCTAGTTTTGCCCTCTGTGTCTGCTAGGCATTACTCTGATGTGGTGGTATTCAGTGGTTCTTTGTAAAAACTAGGAATATTCCATTATTCAATTGATTATAAAAAGACCATCAGTTAATGTGACTATTCGTAATTATATTTGTAAAGATGCAAAACTGAATATCCATGGATGATTTTATTGATAGAAGAAACATCTAATATCTAAAGGTGTCAACAGCAACAAACATTTGGTCAGAGGTCTTCAAGTGTGTTTGCAGTGATGAAATGTACTGCAGATGTTTCTTAAAATGCTTTCACTAGCTCTCATTCGCCGGGGTTTACAATAATCAAATATCCAACAAATAATCCTGGTGGATATTAGAAGAGCATTTTTGCTCAGAAGGCCCATCCCTAGTAAAACATCGCAGCTGGTGAGGTCACGAGAAAAACAGATTTTAACCACATAAAACAAAACACCTCCATGAATTTGACATGATGATTATGATATCATAACAATCTGCTTGCCTCTTTGTCTCACTGTTGGACAGCCGTGTCTAAATGGAATGGACCTTCCTGAACCAAATTCCATAGCAAAAGTCTGCATTTCTTTTTTTACCATGCAGGAACCCAGTAGTGGCTGGAATCAGTTTTTTCCCTTGTTTTCAATGAGACTGAGTGTTTACGTCTCAAAGTGTAGTCAGTGCTGAATAGGTGCACCTCACACAACCACACTTGAAAAATGAAGCGGAGTAAAAACACTAGAAATGCCATCTAATCTAATCCCGCTCGTCCAGAACGCCACCACTCACACACACATATCGCACCTGTGTTGCACTCCCTCCAACGGCTTCCTATTTGTTTTAGGATTGATTTTTAAACTGTTGTTGTTGGTTTTTAAAGCTCTTAATGGTTTGGCATCATCTTACCTCGCTGAACTCCTTCACACTCCATCCTGAGCTCTGAGGTCTAACAACAGGGTTGCTTTTAGATGTGCCAAAAACCTGACTAAACACTTGGGGTGCTTTTCCTTAACTGCCCCCAAACTTTAAATCACTTTTAAAGACCCACCTCTTCTCCTTGGCCTTCACTTGACTTTAGGATATGAATAGTCAACCAGGACACCTCTACTTAGATTTTTACCATTTTATTATTTATTTTATTTTATTTTATCTTTCATTTTACAATTTTATTTTTTTCTTGTTTGTATGTTATGTGTATGTTTTATACCTTGTTGCTGTGACTTCAACTCTGTAAAGCACTGTGGTCAACCGTGGTAGTTTTTAAATAAAGTTGTCTTGACTCATGTGTGTACAGGAACAGGAGTTTGTTCAGAAGCAGCAGCAGGACCTGGACAGCTCCCTGAAGAAGATCATCCAGCAGCACAAACTTGAGCTTGCCACCATTGAGAGAGACTGTCTCAACCACAAGCAGCAGTTTCTCCGAGGTAGAAACTAATCTCTCACCGTATTTACTGTCCAGTATTGGGTGATTGAACACAGTTACTGACAACTGCAGCATAACTTGACACTGGACAGATGATGCTGCATGTGTCATTAATTGCATAAATTCTATAATAAGCAACTGCTTCAATTCATGTTTGCCACTTTATGAGTTGAGCCTTTTATTAATGGATTTGTTTGTTTTGTTTTTTGTGTCCCTGCTGTCTGAATCTAGTTGTCAGTACATCAGTCAACCACTAATCAAAAAAACCTGAACTATCCCTTTTATTGCGTCTGTGAAGCCTTGGTCTCCTATGCAGTCACTATTAAGCTTCATGTGTTTGCACACAGCACGGGAGGCTGCCATGTGGGAGCTGGAAGAGCGCCATCTGCAGGAGAAGCACCAGCTGTTCAAGCAGCAGCTCAAAGACCAGTACTTCATGCAGAGACACCAGCTGCTCAAGAGACATGAGAAGGTACTTAACATATGATGCTTTCCATTTAGATTGGAACTGGGAGTGGCATCACCCCAAAGTTCATTTAAAAAAAACAGGGACTCAAAGAGTATCTTTTCTACAATTGCTTCCATTTTAGCAATATAAAAAATAAAATGAAACACACGTTTCCATCTGCATTGTTCAGTGTGACAACAACCAAGGCTCTGACACTTCCCTCCACCTTTTACATTTTTGTGTGTGTGTGTGTTTTGCAGGAGATGGAGCAGATGCAGCGCTACAACCAGCGTCTGATCGAGGAGATGAAGAACAAGCAGACCCAGGAGAGAGCCAGACTGCCCAAGATTCAGCGCAGTGAGGCCAAGACCCGCATGGCCATGTTTAAGAAGAGCTTGCGCATCACCATAGCTGCCATCACCCCCGAGCAGGAAAGGGAGAAGGTCAAACAGGTAGTGACATCGACAGCAGCAGAAATAACAATAAAATGCTTTTGCAATGACAGGATACAGTCAGGTTGAATTATGTATGAAAGAAGTTCTCAGGATATTCAGGTTCAGAGCCTGGGAAAAGAAAAGAAAAGCAGAGCTGGCCAAGAGCTCACGAAAGATGAAGAGAAGCTTAGGTTAATTTTCTAACATCCATGCTAACTTCAGCACTGATGGAGCAATGCACCTTCATTGACATGATGTTTGTGAAGTGTGAAAAACAGGTAACAGGAACTTGAACGACTTTAAAAAGCTCAGAACAGATCATGAAAGGAAAGCACCTGGTCTGGACTTGAAGCAAGCGCCGCATCTCAAGCATGTTGGTTTCCTCATTTTGCTCCTTGATGAGAAGATGGAGGTGATGAGAGCACATCTTACAGGACTGGACCGCAACAGCTGGGGCTGCCACACGCTGATCTGTAAGATGTTAGGGTACACAGACCACGACCAGGAGAACACGGATTGAGGTCATCGACAGAGACACTCACATCTCAGCTGACTATATTAACTACAGCACTGCTCATTTGCACAAGAGATGGAACAGCGATGGAAACCAGGGTTTGCTCCTCTCCTAATCTACCTAACCAGTCTGAAGCTGTCCCTCAGATCCAAAGTTCACTTCTTCGACTCTCAACTGAAGATTTCCTAAACATGCAGAGCGAGCAAATCGACAAAGAATGTTAATCAACTACCTGGAGATCTTCTTCAACATGGATGGGACTGTGAAACATGGCTGTTGCCACATTTAGTACTGTTGATAAATTGATAGTTAATTGATAACAGTAATTGGAAGCTGTGGAAGTGAAGGCGGCTGAATTGCATATATTAAAACATATTTAAATGTTTCTTTGTTCATATGCCCCAAACTGATTTAGTTCAGATTTTGTCAGTAGCACTCTCAGTCCATCTGCTTCTACAGCAGTATTCTTATAAACTCCACTCTTACGGATCTATTTAGAGCTATTAACCCCTCTTCTAGACAATATGGTTTCTATTCTGACATAATAGCTATTGAAGGATCGGTTATTTACTGGTTTCAGGAAACTGCAGACCGGTACGCAAACCAGCAACCTTCTTGCTTTGAGGCAATAGTGTTCGCCATGTGCTCCCGTGTGGCCGCGCTTTAATACCACGCTACTTAAAACAATCATTTGTGTTAATACTATTTCAGAAAATGCCAATTTATTCTCAGATTCTATGGGCTGCAATTTAATTTGCTTCTCACCTCAACCAAATAAGACTGGGCTAGCATTATTTGTTATTTCAGATCTACGCAATTTGTTACATTTAAAATGGAATAAAAAGCACACCTGTTTTATTTTTACAAGATTTGAATGTCTTAGCTCTTCCCCTAAAGGACGCTGAAGGTTATTCTAAGAGCAGCTATGTCAAAACCTTTTGATCCATTAATGAATACCTGAATCACTGCACTACCCAAACCCAACACAGATATGACTGAATGAATAATTTACCACCCCTCGCTGACTATTGGGACAACATTCACTCCTTGGTCTCTTCTGTTGTCAAACTTGTGCCTGTATTAACAGAAAAATGACCAACATTACTGAACAACAACAAATTGTGAAGCCTGACTCCAGTGTTTCTTCCAGTTTGCAGCTCAAGAAGAGACGAGACAGAAGAATGAAAGGCTCCACCAGCAGCAGAAACATGAAAACCAGATGAGAGACCTACAGCTGCAGTGTGACGCCAACGTCCGAGAGCTGCAGCAGCTGCAGGTGAGCACTGAACTCGCAGCAACACACAAAGACAGAGAGTAACGTTCACCCGTCTCCTGAACCTCACTGTGTGTATGTGTGTGTGTGTTTCAGAATGAGAAGTGCCACTTGCTTATTGAGCATGAGACCCAGAAACTGAAAGAGCTGGATGAGGAGCACAGTCTGGAGCTGAAGGAGTGGAGGGAGAAACTACGACCCAGGAAGAAGGTGAAGCGTCGTCGTTAGTCTGACTCCTGTATATGTACACACAACTTAATGACACACACTGGTAACACTCAAGTCTATCTTGAGGTAGGTTCCCATTAATTGCAGATTCAAAAAAATAAATAAATAAACCAAAAAAAACTGCCATCCTATGCACAAATGTCTGCTGTAGAGGTGGAGCGGTTCACAAAATGTGTGTCCATATGTATATGTATTCATTCATTCATTCATTCATTCATTCATTCACACTTGCACTCACTGTACAAAAAACATGTCACATCTATAGCTTAATAATCTATGATTGATTTTTAAATCAAATATTCTTAAGGAAACTGAAAGAATGGAGCAGCGTGATTAGACACCATTTTACATCAAAGTCATGTGACATTTTTTAACAACTAGAGGGGAGACATTGCTGCATTTAAATATGCTTTTTATTCATTTTGCAAAGAAAAAGCTTAACAACTGTCTTCTCCCTCCTCGTGCTGTCTGTTGTCCACATTGGGTCTCCGTATATGAGTGAACATTTTCCAGGTGTTGTTGCCAGTGTGAGGAACATGTGTATAGTTTTGTCCACCACATCCTCTAACTCCTGCTCACCTCCCGTCTTCTGTCAGCACTCAACGCTTCACGCCTCCACCTTGTCCCAAATTAAAAATTGGTAATATTTCACTGGGTTATTAGCACAACGCGGAAGGCCCAATTACATCCGTCTGTCTGTCCCAAACGCCATCTCCGTCACTGCTTCCGTACATCTTTTTAGTTGCTACATCATGAACCGAGCAGACTGGTACACATGTGCCCTGAACCATGACAGATTTTTGAACCTGATCTGTAGGCACCACTGTGCTTTCCTGTCATGATGTCATGCCCCCCCACCACCAGGGGGGCACACACCCCAGTCTGGGTTGGGAACTACTGTATAAGTAAGAATCGCCAATGGAATTATGTGAAATATCATTATAAATATTTCAATGTCTTTTTCACAAAAAGTTTGACTTTTTTTCCACTTGACCGGCCCCCTGCTGACCAAACTAGACACTCTGTAGCCCCTAGGTCATTTGGGTTTGAGACCCCTGCCTTAAAGCAAATATTGGGACGTTGTTTCACAGAGATGTGCAGTAGGTGGCACCAAAATCCTTGACAACCTGAAGACGTAAATAAAGCTCTTTTGTTGTGATGTGCCGATTTCACCTCCCTCCAGCGTTAAAACTTAAATATGATACCTTTTCTTCTGGTGTTTTTAAGTCTTGCATTAAAAACCAGCTGATGGAAACACACACTATGATCGTGTGGTTGTATGAGGTTGCCTCATGTGCTTGCTTCCTGCTTCCAATCCATCTTTATTTGTAAAGCACTTTAGAACAACCACAGTGAACCAAAGTGCTGTACAGAACAATAACTTCAACACACAATAAAATAAAAGGCATAATGGCTCACAAGAGGCAATAAGATGCATCTAAAACAACAAAAATGAATTAAAAGACATAAAAACATAAATGAGTAATATCAGTTATAAATGAGCATTAGTGTAGTAACCATGTTCTCCTGTGTGTCCTGCAGGCCCTGGAAGAAGAGTTTGCCAGGAAGCTCCAGGAACAGGAAGTGTTCTTCAAGATGAGCGGAGAATCCGAGTGCCTTAACCCGTCAAGCCAGAGCCGCATCTCCAAGTTCTATCCCATCCCCACTGTCCACTCCACTGGATTATAGTTCAGAACAACTCCACACACACACACACACACACACTCTCATGAAGACTGACCCTGTGCTGCCTTGCCCTCGTCGTCTGTCAGTAGATGTCAGTAGTTTTTCTGTCTCTGAGCTCCTCAGTCTTTTTCCTCATTGTGTCTAGTATTTACTCCATCGTCGTCATTTTTGAACGAGAAATCCAGCTGTCGTGTTGTTAATCATCTCACACCCACTGAACGTGAATCATTTCTGTAAAGAATCCAGTGCCTGTAGACTTTAAATCAAAGTGACTGACTTTTTTTTTTGCTGCTCAGTTTTTCTCTATTTAGACTTTTGCACTATGGATTTTTATGCTGTTTCATTTAGATACTTTTGGAATAACAAACCTGTCATTTAGAATAGATATTCAAATATAATGTATTTCAGATGAATAGGACAGAGGAGATTTGTTACCTCATCATGATGATGGAGTATATTTTTATGAAAGTGTAGGTTGTGATGCAGTAGACGTTGCAGTAGCTTGTCTTGTGTTTTATGTCAGTGTCAGCAGAGACCATTGCTTTCTTTTCCAAATGTCTTCCTGTTTCAAACACTTTACACCTGAACGTTACCTTGACAAGCAACCAGAACCTGAAGTAAACCATCACTGTGTATGATAGAGCAAGTGTGGAGATGGTGAAGCCTTTTCCTCCTGTAGGTTTGTCAGTCTGTACGCTGCATGGTCCCTTTTTGTTTTTGCAATTTTTACCTCATGGCATAGAGTTGTTAATCCATTGCTGCCTCACTCCGTAAGTTTGTTGTCCATTTTTGAATGCAGCAGCAGAGCCGCAGTTTCCCGTGTCCACTCGAGCTTAAACACCGATATTCTCCGTGGATTTTTGGTTCAGGGAGTGAGCGGTTTACAAACTGCAGTTTCCAGGCAGAAAAGGTTGATATATTCATTAGACTGTGGAAACATTGTCGCTCCATTTATCTTTTGTTTTCTTTACAGTTGACACCACTTTATTATTATTACCAAGCAAAGTGTTTGCATCTATCGGAGTTAGTTCTTCAGGGATGAATGAAAATTCTGTGTTTGTGAGGTGAGTGCGCAGCTTTTAGCTGAGCTGCAGTCACAGGTGATGATATGTCCTTTATATTTTATTTTCTTTGTTTTTTCTTCAGGATCTGTTTTGCTACCAGGTAGTTTCTTCTTTTTATTGGAATTATAATACAAAGAGTTTTCATTGATATTTTAGCGAATAACCTTTGTTTACTATAAAGCTGTCGTGTTTCCATGTTTAAAGATTTGGGTCAAACTTGTGAATTGTTTTATTTGACTTTTTTTCAAACATACAGTGCACATTTTTATTCCGACTGGAAAAATCTGTGATACTGCATTTAATACAGTTGATGCAAAAAAGGAAAAAAGAAAATGAGCTGACTGGCTCTTGACCTCTGATTGGTCACAATTCTATCATCATATTTTCTCTGATTGTCTTTAAAGTCAGTCGTGTATTTATTACATACCAAAACACAACATACATACCAAAATAGCTATTTATATAAAATGCCCCACTGTGGCAGACGCCACAGCTCACTCCGCTCTACTCAGCAAAGATTAGCATAATCAGTCATTTGTGGATTCATTAAACTGTAAATTGATTTTGTGTTGACAGAAAAACAAATCTGCATCCATATTCAAAAAAAACATGCATTAAAAAGTGTGGTTTTTAGAATGCCAGTGTAATGTTGATTTGTATTTTGCTGTAAATAAACAGTTTTGCTCTTGGATTCAAACAAAGGTTCAGTGAGTCCCACACCGTGAAATTAACTGAAACACACTGAATAAAAACTCGTCAATACAGTGGAAAAGACGAGCTAATTCAAGGCTACAGTGAAGTCTGTGATTTTAAGAAGACAGCAGTAAATTTAAATGGATATAAAAGTATTGTGTGTGTGTGTGTGTCACCACATGCTCGATGCACCATCTTTATTTACACGCCTCTCAGTACAGACTTGATTCAATGGTCCACATGTGTAAATGGTGGCTCTCACACACCAACACTCCTCCTCCTTTCAGACATCATTGTGATTTCTCCTGAAAAACAACACATGAGATTTGTTTTCAGATATCGTCAGATCACATTCATGTGGAAATAAATCAGATCTGTGCATTTGTGTCTACAGATCACACATTCTCATGTCAATGTGACTTTCACGTCCTTCAGACTGTGTTCAGACTGTGGCCAATAGTGTAAATACACGTGTGCATTATGATCACTTGGACGATGAGGGTTCAAACAGTGGAATCATGCTGAGGTTTCATGCCTTTCAAACAAGGATTTTCTAAATGTTTCTAGTAAATTATACTTTCACTTTCGTTTCACCCTACTAACCATTTTCAGGCCAGCTGCCACGCCCACCCTGTGGTTTGTCTTATTAGGTCAGAATTGGGGGTCTGATAGGATATAACGATGGTTCACACCTGATGCTGTGTACACGTGATCCGATCAGGTGACAGACCCCGCCCTTTACTGAAATACACACTGATGTCATGACTTTCGAGATGACAATCCTAATCCTAGTTGACAGAGGGTGTGAGGTGAGGGGTCACACCCTGGACTTACACACCCTTCACTCTCACATTTACACCTATGGTCAATTTAGAGTGTCCAGTTAACCTCTGCATGTGTTTCTGACAACAAATAAATCCGACATCTGGCCTCTGATTAGTTTGAAAAAGTGCTGGTCAGTAGACAGGGGTAAACTGTCGTCAGTCAAGCATTTCATGAATGTGGTGTTTGTCATCAGATGTGAGAGGATCACTCCGGACAGATGTTAAATACCCTGTATGATCCAGGGCTGCAGAATTTAAGCAAACTAAAGTGAGCTCTGACCCGAAACTAACAATAACAACTGACCTCTGTCCCCCTTTGGTCCCTTGGGTCCCCGAGGCCCAGGAAAGCCTTGATCACCTGTGGACAGACATTACAGTCATTATTCAGGACATGGACTATCTGCATGGAGCGTCACTTACCATTCCCACTCCCATTATAAGCCGTCTCTTTAACTTCCACTGGTCGCTAAGGCTACTGCTAGCAAGTCAACATGGTCGACATCGTCTTTTAGTAGTTGTGTTAGTCGTCGTTGCCCTGAAAGATTCAACTAAGGCCTAAAATGAAAAAGACGTTAACATTTACCATCAGTGTGGTACATTTGAATGCAGATTACACACGGTAGTCACGGACTGTTTCAGTGCTCCCGAAAGGCTGTTACCGTGTGTATAAGAAGCCGATACAATGAAAAAGCAGACTGAGACACCTCAGACTCGTTTTTGTGTGGACAGTCCCTCAAAGTTGAGGCTGAAGGATTGTTCTAATGTTCAGGATGCTTGTGGTTTTTCTGTATGACAAGAAGAAGTAAAATACTGTGATATGTGAGTATGAAAACAATTAGTAAAAGTACCTCTGTCTCCTTTTGGACCTGGGAATCCCATGTCCCCTCTCTGTCCTGGTCTCCCAGGTGCTCCTACAATGGCTCCATGAGCTGTGACAAAAAAATTAGATTGTTTTCAGAAGTTCTGCTGACTTGTTGTTTAAATTTCATTCATTTATTGTTACTTTACCTTTGATGTATTCCACCAAGTCAGTGACATTTGCATGGGAACCAAACACTCTGCTGTATCCTGGTGGACCTGGAGGACCAGGTGCTCCGGGTGGACCTTGGATGGCGCGTTCGTTATGACTCCGCTCGATATTACGAAGCCCGCCATATGCTGGAATATAAGATCCGTGTCAACTGATTCCATGACCAGTCGTCTTTTACAGTATGGCATCACAGTACACTTACATTTGATGTATTCCAGCAACTCTGTGGCATTTCCATATGAACCAGACCATCGAGTGAGTCCTGGGGGACCCGCGGGGCCAGGAGGTCCCGGAGGTCCTTGAAAGATTCGACTGTTGTACTCGCTCACGATATCACGCAGCACACCGGCAGCTTTAAATGTGAGAAAACTTGAATTTCAAGACAATAAAACAATGTACCGACAGACATAGAGGAGAGGAGGAGTCAAATCTCAGCTGAAGAAACTGAACATTCAGTACTTTTCTTTTCATACTACAATCTGCTCAGACCTCTCTGTATCTGCACTGCACTGATCATACAGCAGAGTCAGTCTGTAATCACACAGGTGACATCCACTTACATTTGAGATATTCCACCACATCTGCGATATTCTCCTGGGAACTGACCCTGTGGCTTTGGCCAGGTATTCCAGGAAGTCCAGGAGGTCCTGGAGGTCCTTGGACAACACGTCCAGAGTCTCTCAAAACATCACGGAGCAGATCATGGGCTGCGTGTGGAAGACAGTCTGGTTTAATACGGCAGTTAACCTCAACTCATTACCTGTTTCGGAACCAACAACCTTTGTTTACAAATATAACTTTTGACTGGCGGCCTTATATTTAATATTTAAAATGTTTGTTTTAATCGATCTCACTCTCATATTGACAACTACAGTCAATTTAGAGGGTCCAGTTAACCTCTGCATGTTTTTGGACTGCGGGAGGAAACCGGAGAACCTGGATCGATTCTTCCATCCGTCCAGCAACAACTACTTAACCGAGATCGGGTCATGAGGACAGCAGCTCTAGCAGAGAGCCCCAGATGTCCAGTGCTGTTGAAACTGGTGAATTCTGGTCTCTTTTGCTTTTTTAACATCGAGAGGTCGGTGTTTAAAAGGCTGGTAGAGCTGCAGTATTTTTTCCAAATATGTTTCTACCTACATTTAATGTAGTCAGCTACTCTGGCAGCCATATTGGAGTAGGAAACAGCATCCAGGTTCCAGTCTGTGGCACCAGCCCCACCTGGCTCTCCCTTGTGTCCTGGGGGTCCAGGAGGTCCTGGCGGACCAGGGATTCCAAACATAGCTCCTCTCACAGAGCCACCTAGAGAGAATCAAACATAACATGACCTCCTATATTGAGTCCGAAACACTGTGAACAGCCACTTTATGTCCTCGCAACAACACATCCCACATATATGGATCTATGTGCTCGTCCGTCTGTCTGTCCATCACAATCGACCTCTCAGGTAGGTGAATTAAAACGTACTCTTGTAGTGTTCCTGTTGTTCAGGTGTGAGCGACCCTCTCTCAGCACGTTCAGCATAGGAAGCCAGTCTAGTCCTTTCATCACCGTGGCCCTCAGAACCACTGGGGTCAGGGCGACCTTGAGAACCTCTGAAGGCAACGCCTTTAAGAAGCAGTGGATGGACAGTTGAGTTATTTGTTCTGTGAACTAAAAAAAAACAAAAAAAGAATTTCTGTCAAACTTACTTTGAAGGTAGTCACGAATATCTGAGGTGATGTAGTTCCCAGGTCCCACTGAACCAGGTGGTCCTGCAGGTCCGGGCGGTCCTTGTACACCAGGGAAACCTGGAGGTCCAGGCGGCCCCTGAGGACCCATGATTGTTTGATACCCAGCTAGTCAGAAAATCAAAATCAAACATGTGTTACAATAACGCTGTTGATCTATTGTAATTACTTGATACTGTAGATAGTTCAGGTTTTTTTCAGGTTTAGTTCATGTTCACTCGCACTTGACCTGTTACCTCATACAGTCACTTAACCTGATCTATATCTTTGAGGTAAACCTCACAACACGGGGCTTAATGGTGGGTGGGCTGATTTTTTTATTTACTTTTATTTTGTGTCTCTTACTTGATAACACGTTTCCAGGAAGACCAGGAGACCCAGGAGACCCAGGAGGTCCTGGTGGTCCAGGGACACCTAACACCCCCCTGTCTGGTGACAGAAAACCAAGAGTCCTTCTCATCTTTGTTCTCTAAACAAATCACATTTGAAAAGGTGCTAAAGTTCCTCTCACCGTTCATGAGGCTGAGCACCTTTTCAGCAATCTCCTGTTGGTTTTCTATGTTGATATAGCTGCCAATGGTTCCAGTTCCTGGATGTCCGGGTGGACCGGGTGGACCAGGTGGACCAGCAACAAATCTCCTCACATCCTCTCCTGGGCATGAACACAGTCATATTGTTTGTTTTCAAGAGCTCGATATACCGTCATATAAGTTCAATGTGAATATGATGACAAACACATGATGACAAATAGAACAGATACAAAATTCACTACACGTGATCACCCTCAGATGACACTTACGTTGTAGTAGGTTGATGATGTCGCTGGTAGAGATGGCACCAGGAGGACCTGGGGGGCCAGGAGGACCAGGAGCCCCATTAAATCCTCGACCTGAACCTAAATACAGAAGGTAAAGCTAACAGAAAACATTTTCACATCTGGTATAAAACAGTTGATCCTGTGTGATAACTGATCATACTTTGGATGTAGGCGAGGACTTGATTGGCCACGTTGTCCACCATTCCATCCCCTGCATAACCTGAGGATCCCGGAGGACCGGGAGGCCCTGGAGGTCCAGCAGGTCCAGCTAGATACTCCCTGATTTGACTACCTGCAAGTCAGGAAGACATGGTCACAAACAGATCACATGACTTTGGTCTTTCACAAGAGGAGTTACATATTGTCAACCAAAAAATAGACACCCGGTTGCAGAGCTTACTCTGGAGGTAATCAGCAATGTACTGGCTCACATCATCTCTTCCCCTCAGGCCAGAACTGAAGGAACTATCTGGTTAAAAAAAAGACACAAGATCACCGATTTAATGTCACATAGACAAGCAATCATACTCATGGTTGCTTACAATAAGAAAAATAAACGTCAAGTCTAAACATATGTGATATAAAGAGTTAATACTCATGATCTTACCACTAGAGGACGCTCCTGGGAATCCTGCTGCTCCTGGATCACCTGAAATAATGTGATAGAATCTCAGGCTCTGGGCTGTGTAAATACATACAACATGAACTTTTCCAGTGATTTTTATGTATGTCATTTAAAAAAGATAGATATTAAAAAAATAGATATTACTTTGGAACCATTTATTGTTATTAGAACATAAAATTCTAAATGCTTTGATTCACTGGTGCATCCATCTGTGCGCAGCCTCCACTGAATTCCATAATTCATTGCTAAATACTCTTGGTAACGTCTGCAGACACTGACTGTAGAACATCTCTGCATCTTTGGGTGACAGCTGGAAGTGACCATGCATATATTCAATTCATCCTGCCAAATTTATGAGGCTTTCCTGAAAGGCATTATGGGATTTTGTTTTCATAAGGACCAAAAGAACACACAGAATGTGACTATTTTTCAAGGGAGAACATGAAAACTCTACCTCTGTGTCCTGGAGGACCTTGTGGGCCCGGTGGACCCGGTGGGCCCCGAGATCCAACCGGACCTGGGAAACCTAGAAAGCAAAACACTGACTGATCAGACTGAAAGAGTTCAGAGGTTTACCAATGTGAAAACACACAATACAATAGATATCTCATTAATACATCGATAAGTTTGAAAATAAACAAATCAACAGTAAAGTTCACATACCAACACCTGGTTCTCCTGGAAGACCTGGCTGACCTGGTTCACCTGAAACATTGTTGATTTTGTTTAGAAAAAAAACACGACAGTCATAAACGACATGATGCATGAATTGGTTCGCTGTTTTTCTCACCTTGGTAACCACGTGGCCCTCTGTCACCTAAAGAGAACACAGAAATAGATAAAAGCAAAATAAATTAAAGTGGAAAAGACCAACTTGAGCTCACAATTCCCTAAAATACAGTCAGAAAACTCTTTTAATGCATCTATTAATGAAGCTACCTGCTGAACCCTGCAGGCCGGGGGGACCTGGAGGTCCTGGTGGTCCAGCAAAGAAGGTTTCTGAAGAGGGAAAAATGCTTCAGACAATGCCAAACATGACATGTACAGTATACATACAGTATACAGTAAGTTTTCTTTACTTTAACCAACCTGATGTAGGCACAAAACTACCAGGTTCTCCTCTCTCTCCTGGGGGTCCAGGAAAGCCAACGCCTGTGAGGTAAGAATCGCAAGTTAATAATAAAAAATTATTACGAACGAGCCAGTCCACTACAGCTCTGATTACCAGAGCTGGTAGACTGGCTCATTCTGCAGAAACTATGAGGTTTTTGACCACAAAAACAAGCTAATATTTGTAAGTAGACCTCCATAATTCACAATTCTAGTTTGGAAAGATCATTCAATCCCTGCTTTGATGAGTGCATTAACAGCCTAGAAGTTTTTATGCAAGGTTAAAAAAAGTGGATTGTTGAGTTTCATTGCTAGTTCCAATACACAATAGATGACCTGAGACAATCTGAGACAAAATTTAAATGTGATTTCGTGAATTTAGACACTGCACATTCACAAACCACAATTAACACTGTTATGTCTGAGAGTAGTGATGCTAGCTCGTTGCTAGGTTGTTAATCAGTCACAAACTCTCGAGTTCAACACTTTTGAGTTGATTTATTTCCTATGGAATTTCTCCCTTGGTTTAATAGTTTTACACTATAATTGTGTTAGACTTTTGAAATTCTTTCTGTCTTTCTTTCTTTCTTTCTTGTTTACCTGGCTCTCCTGGAGGACCTCTGCGTCCTGGAGGACCTTGTGTGCTCTCTCCTAGACAACGGTGACAGAAACACTTGATTCACGCTCAGTTGGATCTAAGAACTTAAGCATTAAGTTTAAATTGAGAATACCATAGGTAACAAAGAGCTTCCAACGTACCAGGATGACCCTGAGGACCAGGAGGACCTGGAGGTCCTGGAGGACCAGGCCATCCTCCCGCTGATGAAAGGTCTGTCAGAAATGGAAACATTTTACAGTGTAAATTATATTAGCACCACATAGCGTCAGAGTCATTACTGTAAATGGAGAGTACTCACGACCAGTTCGGGTGGCACTAACAGTCTCTGAACTTGTGACGCTGATGCCGGGCTCACCAGGTTTACCTTGTGCTCCTCTCTCTCCTCTGTCTCCCCTGTCTCCTTTCTCCCCTTGTGCTCCTTTAGGACCTAGATGATTGAGGCAGAGCACCATCACAGGAACAGCCACCTGTCCACTTATCTATCCTCACCAAAATATATTCTACATCAGTTTCTCATTATTTATCAGAGGCGTTTGAATACCAGGTTGTCCCGGGAGACCAGCAGGACCAATTGGACCAGACAAACCAGGGGCTCCAGCAGGGCCTGGAGGACCAGCAGCTCCTGGAGGTCCAGGGATGGCCACAGTATCAGAGCCAACTAGAAACAACGAAGAAAAAGACATGAAGCAGGCAATGTACACAATCATGATAATCAACACAACATGGACACGTTTGCAGTTCTTACTTGGACTGATGACTTTACCAGGCAAACCAGGTTCACCTGAAAATTAGCATTATATCAGACCACAAAACATAAAGAGGCAAAGTCAAGACTGGCTAGAAATCCTTTCCCTTTCCCCTGATGTTAATGATTCATGATTTTTGCCTCTGATCCGGCCCTTGCTGCCTGACTACCATGCTCTGACCCAACTCCGGCTTTAAATAGGAAAGTCTTCATTAGAAAGTCAGAAAATACCTTTAGCACCAGGGTGTCCAGGATTCCCAGCAATGCCTGTGGTAATCAACCAGAAACATATTTATAAATGCATTTATATTATAACAAAGGACTCTACCATTGTACTGTCTGTTATATTATTGTAGTATCATACCTGGGGGTCCTTGAAGACCGGGGGTTCCTGGAGGAAAAAGCAACAACTTAGTTTTCATGTCATTGTTGTGTTTTCCCTTTTTGTTATTGTGATTTACATTTCAGGTTGAATGTATATTAAATACAAACCAATGTTATGATTTTACAACTGATTAAGAATACTGCCACATGGACAGCATCGAGGTACCTGAGGGACCAGCATCTCCAGGAAGTCCAGGTGGCCCTCTGACACCAGGAAGTCCCATTGAACCAGTGTCACCTGCAATTTATACCCAAAAACCTTAGTTAACAACAGGAGAACATACTGCTGCTGAAGTTTGTATAAATATCAGCGTCACTAGCTATAACCACTCAAATAATGTGTCCTGTGTTTTACTCGTTGGTTACACAGCAGGGGAGTTGATGTTTGTTACTCCGGCTGTGATTTAATGCTGGTGGTTCTTGTCGTTAGACTGCCATATTACACAGAGAAGTTCACTGACATGCTGACATGGGCTTATTATGTGATTAATTATTATTAAGCACTGATCCAAAATCACTATCTACAGTCTAATTCATTTCCATTTCACCATTATGACTATTTTTTTCTGATCTATCCCAAATTGAGGTGAATTACAGATAGTGGAGCTGTAATTATGACTCGTCAGATCACAGTCATAAAGAAGCTGTAGATATCTGATGCATAAAAACAGAATCTGCTTGAAAGGGATACACGTTTGATGGGTTGTATTGACATGCTTGAGATAATATGATCTTTGGGGAAACTGAACTGGGGGACTCCTGCTGTACGACTGTTCTTTGCCATGTCATTGTAGTAATGCCAGTAGTCACATGACTCTGAGAGCATCATGGGAAATTAAATTAGGACGATCATAACTCTCCTCACCTGTAATTCCTTTAGCCCCCTTTGGTCCAGCAGGGCCTTGTGGTCCCATTTGTCCAGGTTGACCTTTGAACCATGAAAACAGGAATTATCTAAAGGCTCCTTTTGAACTTTAAACATTCTTTTGCACTCAAGCAACGTCAGGTTACACCTTGTTTAACCTCATGTAAGTATAACAAGATATAACCTTGTTATACTAACATAAGGTCTCAACGTTACTATGTAAAGTGCCTTGAGATAATGAATGTTATGAATTGGCATTATACAAATAAAATTTAATTGACTTAATTTCAATTTAAGTGTACAATTTAAGTACTGACACAAGTATGAATAAATAAAAATATATGTTTTTTCAAATCACAAATGAAATCTTCCGAGCAGAGTGTGCAACACTCACAGTAGATATTTATGTCAATGAACATGTCAATGGGACAAAAACAGGATCATTAAAGGAAAATGGCGTTTGTAATTGTCATTGATGGGATGTCAGAGCCTGATGAAAACTTACATGTGTTATAACATGGGTCTCAAACTCAAATGACCTGGGGGCCACTGAGTGTCCGGTCTGATCAGGAGGGGAAGGCAATATGATATATGATATCAGTGACGATATTTCAGGTATTTCAAAATAAAAGTGTAACCCAAAAGAGACCTGGTTGGAACAAGGGCCTTTCTGCATGGAGTTCACATGTTCTCCCCGTGTGTTTTTCCACCTTCCTCCCACAGTCCAAAACATGCAATATTGGGATTAGGTAGGCTTAGGCAACCCTCATATGTGGTGGTTAAAGCGGTAGAAATGGACGGATAGTCACAATAAAAATGATGGCGCAAAATGAATCTGTAAATTAAAAGAAAACAACCAAAATAACTTATTGCAAATTGGAGATTGCAAGTGAGACCTCTGCCCTTTATGCTTTAGAAATAAGTTTTTAACAAACCTTGTTTTTATTCCTTACAGTTTTCTGCAGTATTTGTCATGATCTCATTCACCTCAGCTCACCAGCCCCTCCTTCTCCTCGCCTGCCTGCCAGCCACTCCCTGCTCATTAGTCCAACTCTCCCCACCTGTTGCACTCAGCTGCCTCTGATCACCAATCAACCCAGTATATAAGCTCCCCTCTCAGTTCACTCAGTACCAGAGTAGCCCTGCCCGGGACCTGTCATTGCCCTTGTGTGGGCTTGTTGTCTTGGGCCGAAGTTCTCTCTGCATGTCGCAATATGGAGCTCAGCCTACCAACTAGTGTGTGTGTGTGTGTGTGTGTGTGTGTGTGTGCGTGCAACACACACCAGTCTGCTTCCCCGTCCATCTACGGCAGACACGCTCCGTCCTCCTCAGACAACCAGAGTTCTTCTTTTATGGTTTTGTCAAAAGTGGTCTGGTTAGAGATTTTACAATTTGTCCCGGAAACAAATTGTGTTTGAGGCTGAGAGTTTGTAATCCAAGGTGAATTCTGTCATTCTTCATGTATTTGTATATTCACTATTGTTTACACTGTACATTCATTATTTATTAAATGAATCAATGATGTGTTTATTTTAGACAGAAGTAGTAGATCACTGCTATAACCAATCAGACTTTAGACTGGCTGCATTTGTTTGATTATTTATTTACAAAAAGATCATTTTTATAAATCAGAGACATTGCTCTGATTTACTCATCCTGAAATATATTTAAGCATAGACCAAAAAATAATTGTTATCTTTTAAAATAACATTCATCAAACCCACCTGAGGGTCCACGTGGACCCCACTCTCCCTGCTCTCCTTTGGTCCCTGGCACTCCTGGACTTCCTCTGTCACCTGCATTTAGAAGGTCAGTAAAACCTCTGTCCATACAAGAGTTACTTACTTACTGTGAATAGGCCAACAATGAAAAATGTGACAAGAACCTTTAACTCCTGGAGCTCCTGCTTCACCCTGGTAACCCTTTGGACCAGGAGAACCTGACAGACAAATGATAAACACATTTAATAAAACTGCTTTCAGTCACTACAAAAAACAACACAGACAAAATATGAAGCTCCTACCGGGGATTCCTGACACACCGTTATGTCCCACGTCACCTGTGTCAAACAAGGATAAGTTTCATAAATAATAAATCAATAAATGTTGATTTTTAAACAATATTTTAAAAAAATATTCTGTGATCTCTCTCGTGCTGTAACATGATTGCAAACCACTTAAATAATAGCCATAGCATTTTGAACCCATTAAATCAAAGTTTACAGAGTTTGGCGACACTGCATTGTATTTTGGTGACTCTTTTCAGGGACGTTGCACTTTGCAGACGGTCCCTGCGCTCTGGTCTCACTGACGACTGGACATAGAGATCAATGTAGTTGCTCCAGCTGATGAAAACGATGCACATACTTTATATAGATAGTCTTCTGGTTTCAGAGTGACCCTCTTACTTCCGGCAAAAAGCCTGTCGCAGTCACTTCCGGCTTACGCATCCTTCGGATCACATAACTTGTGTGAGATGGAAAAACTGGACGAAACGGGAAACGCTCATTTTCCATTTTATTTAATTGACGATTGAACGAATGACGCGCAAATTGAGCTGTCTTTAAAAGTCTTTTAAGTAAAAAGATTTACAATTTCATCATAACCTTTAAATTTACCTTTTGGCCCAGCAGGTCCAACGACACCAGCAAGACCGGGACGTCCTGGTTCTCCTTGAGATCCTGTAAAATCAAGCTTCATTATCAAAGGTAAAACGAGTAACCTGCCATTGATTTAATGTGGGGAGAGACACAAACTGTACTCTGCCTTTCTCTCCAAAACCAGGTGGTCCAGTCTCTCCGCGGGGGCCCATCAGTCCATCCCGGCCCCTCTGACCTGGTGGTCCCTCAATACCTTGTTCACCTGGTCACAATGAAGGAGGAACTTAGCCCAAGACTCTTCCCTCTGCCTCATAAAGCAACAGAAAACAAGTGAAACTGGAAATTACCTGCACTTCCCTTTGGTCCCCTCACACCATCCAATCCTGAATGACCCATCTGCCCAGGGGGACCTTCACAAAAGAGATGTTACAGAGCGTAAACAGATAGAACACACAGTGGGTCACTGTTTTCAGTGTCTCTGTCTTACCTGGCAGACCAGGGAAACCGCTTTCCCCTGAAAAACACACATTTTTATTGGATGGTTCCCATTTTAAGAGTTTGATTAGAACAGTCCTGGGGTTTTGTGTTTATGAAATTAGGATTCATAACTCACCTTTTTGTCCTATCGCCCCTGGGTCGCCTGTAACAGAACAGCCAAACTTATGATATACACTGGCATAAAACCCTTGAGTTGAACTAATAATAACTTTTTAAATCAAACCGATAAACTGGTTTCATAGAGTCATTACTCCAGGGCTTCACTTACTTTTTCCACTACCACAGTGAACGTGTAATGATTGCGGTTATTATAATATTGTATTTTAATATTTGTGAATTTCTTGCCACTGTATGTGACCTGTATTCTGAAGTCTGCTAGGATCTGTGCAAACATACCTTTGGGTCCTGAATCTCCTCTCTCCCCTTTTAGACCGTGTGTAAGTGTTTCTAAAAGACACAACAAAGTTATAATCAGTTATAGTTGCAGTTTTACAGGGTTTTTTTTTCCAAGTAGATCCAGTTCAATCTCTGGTGCATCCTCTGCAGTAAGAACTGGCTCCAGAGGCACATTCAGCTCTGTCAGCATTATTTGTCAATATTACCACAATCAATAAACCCTCTGTGTGTGTGTGTGTGTGTGTGTGTGTGTGTGTGTGTGTGTGTGTGTGTGTGTGTAGTTCAGTCTGTACCTCTCATAGCATCTGAGTGGAGTTCAGCCCTGACCAGCTGCTGAATGGTCCTCTGCAGGACAGCACTGTCCTGTCTTGGCCCGCCTGCACCACCCACTCCTGACCCTGCAGCTCCCAGGTTGATTGTGTTGTCAGAGCGGGTCAGGCCACCAGAACTCCTGCCAATGTACGACGACTCCAGTGGGTCGACGATGTTGATGCCTGAGGAGGCTGACAATCGGCTGGACGTGGCTGAGGCCGTGCCCGCGCTGGCTTCTAATGCGTCGACGCGGTTCTTGAGACGCTTCACTTCTTCCCCTTTGAAACGCGAGAGAAGATGGTGAGCATGTGAAAAAATCACCTCTTCTTCACCCTCATGAAGGAAAACCTGTTTTATTCTCCTACCCAGAGCAATGAGCCCAAAGAGGAGTCCGAGGAGGAGGAGGAGGCCGAGCAGGAGGCCCAACAGCCACTTCCACCAGCTGCAGCAGGAGCACCAGCCAAAGCCAAATTCATCTTTTTGAATCTCTGACGAAAAAGGTCAGATACAAGAAACAATAAGAAAAGTTTATATACTTAGTCTTTCGTAAATGGTCTTCTTACATGCCAGGACAGCAACAGTGTGGTAATAGTATAGTCATAATGTTGAGATAGTGAAAAAATGTTATGGTACTATTAGCTTATATTTAATGTAATTTACAGCCTGGTAAGAATAACGTCACTAGAGTTGCAAGTGTGTGGTTTTGTGAGAGAAAAACTTGCTGAAACTGGCAAATCACAAAGGCCTCTGTGTAACCCTGGCCCCATCATTTATCTACAGTGTTCCTCTTTGTATCTTTGTTGAACCTGATCTAACTGGGGAAAAGGACCGATAACACTACTACGCAGTCCTCCCCAAGGTCGACTCTAGGTGTCAGTCTTGACCTGACGTCTCCCCCTTTTCTCCAAAACCTTAGATATGCCATAAGTCTGGGATTCACAGGCAGAATGACAGAGGATGCCCAACTGTTCACATCTCGTTGTTCAGTGACAGCATGGTTAACTGTTAGTCCCCATTCAGTGTGTGTGTCCACATTGTTTTACATGTGTGAACAGAAACCTAATTTCTTTTTTTTAAATCCAGACACACACCATGGGTCTGGATGTCACTGTCCTGGCCCAGGATCCACATCAGCTGTGATGAACATGTTGTTTACTTGTAATCATGGATCTTAATACAAGATCTGAATGAAAATCTGACAGTAACTCCAGGAGAAACATAGAAAGAGTATCCCACAACATTTTTATCCAATGAATGAATGAATGAATGAATGCGTTTTGGCAGTGAATAAATGCCCCGCCCCCTCACAAACAGGCCAATCATCTGTAACAGGCCATCACTGACTGCAGCTTTAACTTCTATTCATATAATTTATGTTTGTGTTTACGAGTACATTTTATATATTATTATTATTATATATATACACTGTACCTGCATATGTGGCCTTGTCCTTTTTTGCAACTTTCAGCGCTGAATCATCTTAAATCAAAATCAAAATGAATTATATGGCAAACAGGAAGTGCACTGTGTCTTGTGTAATATATGAAATAAAACTCAATACAACTCGTCGAATTACATTTAGCGTCTGCTAGTTCGTCCATTGTGCTGGTTGATAACTTCTGTTTCTTCAGGGAGTCATCAGAGTAGGACACTAAGTGAGAACATATTATAAAACAAGGCATAAACAACAGTGGATTAGCATTACAAATCATAGCGGTAGCAGAAGTCCTTTACTTTGCAGTATTTGCTATTACCAGCAGAAGTGAGAGGTGCAGCCGAGCTGATGAACTGCTTCCCTGTGTCTTTGGTCATGACCAGCCTCTCTGTCTCCTTTTTGATGGGCACGTTCTCCTTCTCTATCAGCACAAAGTTAAAGTCTTTGCCTGGAGCTCCATCAAAGCTGGGACTGCTGGGCCTCACTGTAAGAAACAAACAACACAACATTCACAACTCAACTGGTAAGGATGCTAAACTATTTATCTAATGCAGGGGAGCCTGAGCCACATTTAAACCTGACATGTTTTTAATAAGTGGACTGTTCTAACCAAGGGTGCAGGTTTGTGTATATATGCTGGGGACATGTATAATTGTATTTTATTTTGTGAAAATGCACCTGTTCTTTGTGCTGTGTTTTTTTTTCTTACGGGCCTTAGAAAGCTGCCTGCTGATTGGCTACTGAGTGACAGCTCAATGGACCTGAAGCTTGGAATTGCTTACTCTATTGACGTCATTCTGCTCTATAAATACATTTGAGTTGAGTTGTTTTGACCCAGATTTGCACATACAATAAGTCTGTTAGTCAGCCTTCTTTCACCTGCACAACAGAACAAAAAAGAAACATCCTGTCATTAAAGGATGCTGAAAAGCTTGTTCATGCTACTATTACATCTAGGCAAAACTACTGTAAGCCATTATTTACAGGATGCTCTAAAAAGTCTCTTTCTAGTCTTTCGTTGAGTACTGATCTAGGGAACTAGGATAAGAGACACCACTCTAGTGCTTTACAAAATTTAGAATATAATCATTTATTGTCACTGAAGTGATCTGAAAATTTGCATTTGGTGTGAACGTAGCATTAGGCTCTGACAGTAAATCTATGAGAAAATGATTTCCAGAATCAATTTGACCAATCAGGAGCCAGAGCTCTACACGGAGGCCTCCCTGTGTGACCGCATGTTTGGCGGTGGAGCACTTATTCACTATGAGGTTATAGGTTATTTGTCAGAAGCTAATGCTAACAACAGCAATGGAAAAGAGCCAAAAGATGACATCGCTGACAACAGCTTTAATATGCAGCTGTGATATATGCAATATATTCAGTATTGTAATCTGTCAATCTGCCATTATATTACATTACTTCTTTTATACGGATGTTGTTATTCCTATTGGCATCTTTGCAGGCTGCAGGATCCAGATCCAGTTTTGAGGCTATTATTATTATTATAATTCATATCACATCATCACCCTTATTATTATTATTATTGTTATGCTATAATTAAAGTTGATATCAGTGTCATCTTTATCAACAATCTCTGCTGCTGCTATATAAATGACATTGTAGTTCTATAAACATGTCATCACTGACAGAATCTCTTTCTTCTGTCTCTGCCTCATCAAGTTTTGTATTTCAAGTCAGTAGATAATGTATAAAGTGCACAGCATAACAAACACATAAATAAAGGCAAATGTTTGAATATTATATTCCATCCATCCATCCACTATTGCTTTATCCTCCACAGGAGGGTTGCAGGGGGTGCTGTGCCAATCTCAGCTGACAGGGCGATAGGCGGGTCACACCCTGGACAGTTCACCAGTCCATCACAGGCCCACATACAGAGACAAACAACCATTCAACCATTCACTCTCACACCTATGGTCAATTTTAGAGTAATTTACCTAATCCCCATATTGCATGTTTTTGGACTGTGGGAGGAAACCAGAGAACCCAGAGAAAAGCCACACACACACACACACACACACACACACACACACGGGGAGAGCTCAAACCCAGGTCGTCTTGCTGCAAAGGCAAGAGTGCTAATCACTACACCAACCATGTAGTGGTTACCTAACCTAGGGTTACCTAACCTAACCGTGTATCATATACAGTATCTTTCCAGGTCTCACCTGTGGTTGTGCTTATTCCAGTGCCAGAAACATTTTTCTGCACGCCATAAACTGTGAGGAGACAAGAAGACATCTTCAATAAAGATCAATACAACTGACAGTTTTATTTAAAAAACAACAACAATTAAAAAGCTCATAAAAATAAACAACTTTAAATATTTACCTATCTGAGTGCTGGTGCCAGTGGGAGAGAGAGCAGTGGGACTAGTACTGACCAGATTATTCTGAACACCATACACTGGAACAGAGAAAAGCAACATTGTCAACTGCTGTCGGTGCACAGCTTCAGATGTGAAACACATGAGGGTGGTGAGATGAGGTGGAGGAGAGGCTCACCAGTGCTGCTGGGAGATAATCCACTGCTCACATAGGGAGAGCTGAGTGTCAGGTTGTTCTGAGCTCCTGGAGAGGACACAACCATTAACAGCTGCAGGAACTTCATATGTAATGTACGATTGCATTAATTAGTTTATTAGGCCATGAGTATATTGCTGACCTGACTGGTAAAGAGTGGAGGAAGTGGACAGATTGTTTGGGTTGCTGCTGTAACTGTAACTGCTGCTTACTCCTCCAGGCCAAATGCTGCCATAGTGCTCTAGAATGAACAGAAGAAACATGTTAGGCTTTAAGGAAGCATTTGTCAGGGTCCTCATTGTTCTCCCACTTTTGACATGCAAATGAATAGATTGAGTGGAACGTGAACCTGTAGTCGTGGAGCTCTCAGACATGGTCCTGGCCTCCACACCAGCCTTCCTGGGGATGGGCAGTGTGTTGTTGGGGGACTGTGTGGGGCTGGTGCTGGTGGAGTGGTTTCCTCTCAGCAGACGCTTCACATCGTCCAGCTCTGTCCCTGCAGGGAGCCACAGAGGAACATTTCCTTTTACCTCACACTGCTGTCTAGATTTAATAATTACAGGATATAATGTAACTGAACTCTGTAGTAACAGATCTATGTATAGACATGGACAATGCAAGTCACACTCACAACTTGCTGGTGGAGAAGCACTCTGAAGTCGGGCTCTGATCTCACTCTCTATGAAAAGACGACATGGTCACTGAGTGATCATGAAATGGTCATGTACTGTTGCACGAGTCACTGAATGCCTACCTCTGCTCCGAGTTCTCCCTCTGGTGGCAGAACTTGAAGTTGCAGTTGATGTGCCTGCAAGAAAACACATTTACATGTGTGAGCCGAGGTGGTGTACTTTGCCATTGTGTGGGATTTACATAAATAATGAATTGTCCAAGTGCTGATTTGAAATTTTGGTCAAAAAGAAAAGAAAATGAGTTGTTCACTTTTGCCACTCTGAGCATAATCTTTTGTTTGAAACTAAACTGTAGAATAATCCGGAATCTGTTAAATAAAATAAATGATTGGATTAACTGCTAATGGGTGTCATTCAAACCTATAAGTGATGGGCATCTTTTGTATGTGAGACTGAAAGGATTCAATCACTTACTGTACACCTTCCTGTTATACTCAGGGGAAGAGTTTGTGCTTGAGCTGTCTGAAACACGGAGATCAAAAACAATCACATGAACCTTCAGTTTACTGTTTCTTGTTCAACTCGTGTAAGTGCTGACCAATAACCAACCATCGAACACGTCGGAGAGAGCTGCTGCCATCGCGGTCGTGCTCTTCTTCTCTCTTGCAGAAGGCGAGTAAGTGGCTGCAGAGGACGATCCTCTCTTTCCAGATCCACCTGAGCTGTAGCTGGTCTTGGTCACTGTGGTAACACCACCGAGACCTCCATCCCTTCTCCCCTCTCTGCCACCACTCACAAAACTAGAAGACATGCCGGAGGACATTCCTCCACCTGCCCCAATCTCTGTCATGGGTTCAGCAGCTCCTACATTAGTGAAGCTGGTGCTTCCAGAACCTCTGTTTAGTCCAGATCCACTGGAGCTTCTGGATGATATCGCCACAGAGCTGCTTGTGACACCAGAGCCTCCTGATGCAGATCTTCCACCTGACTCACCTGCACTTAGTGAAAAATCACCTAGGGGGATAAATAGCACATGGGGGGGGGAGGGATTGAGATTAAAGCACTCAGAAAACTGCCCACTGGATGGCTCACATCCAATTGCCTGCAAATCCTTCTCCAGCTCAGTTGACAGAACTTGACAGTCAAAGTTAATGGTTGACCTTTTAAGCTTGAATTGTTTTTATTAAATTACATTCCCAAGGAAAGACTCAGCTTGTCTGACAGCATACTGTGCCTGCACATGTCCAATAAGACTCTTATTCATAAAATATTTCCCTGACTGATTTACGACACAGGCGTGAGAAGTGTCCAGGGTGTTGATCCACAGATACATGTCATCTCATGTTTCTGAGATCTATTTACTCATCCTCCTCCTGCTGGTGATCATTTTGCCTCAAATACTTGGCAACTATGTCACTTTGGAAATGTAGTAAGTAAAGTAATAAGTAATAAGTAAAGTAGTAACATCATCTCAGATTAGACAATTTACTTAACTTTTCAGACAGTTATTGTACAGGAGTATTTTTTTTGGGTGAAGCTGACATAAACATAATTGATTTGATCTCTCTCTCTCTCTCTCTCTCTCTCTCTCTCTCGCTGTGAACTGGACTGTGATTGGTCAGTTACTGGTATGATATCATGTTAGACAGCCTATGCCTGAACTTAACCATAACCAGTTAATGTCTAACCCCACCCTTAACCATTACAACTAAATGCCTAACCAAATAAGCCTAAACCTAATTCTAACATTAACCCTAAAACTAAAGTCTTAATCCCCAAAAAGCCCTTAAAAGTTGTGAGAACCATGAGACGTCCTCAGTCGCTCTGGTTAGCATGTTTTGTTTGGTCTTCACAAAGACAAACATACAAGAACACATTGATTGCTGCACCGTGTTTACATTGAAGAGCGGAGAGCAGAGAACAATGAAGATGCAGGAACACACACACATCTTACCTCTTACTCCAGTGCCTCCAGCACTCCCAACATTCCTGGTTGTGGTTAGCTTGTCCATCCAGCGGTATCTGTTGAAAACGACAGGGTGTATACAGGAAGAGTGTGTGAGAGTCATGCTATGTGAAATACAGGATTTTCATTATTGGACTGGAGTAAACCAAAGTCACATTTGGCTCTGGTCATATTTCTCTCCTTTGAAGTCATATATGCCATTGATTGAAAGGGTTTGCCGCGTCATTGTATAGAAACGACAGGAGGCTATTGTTCGCTTGATGAATGTGTCTTTCCTTGAAGGCCCCGCTGTCCTTTTATGTCACAAGGAAAGACACAAAGAGGTGAAGCGCTAAAGAAACGTAACTACAAGAGATCTGATATGATGTATCTGCACAGCAGGTGGATCCTACTGTAGGCAGAGGCAGGTGTAGAGTAAATAACAAAATAATTATTGTATTATTATGAACATTTATGAGGACATTGTAATGTGCAGTGTTTACTATCGTTTAACCACCTACAGAACCAACAGAACACAATTGTGGGTTGTTTTTACGAGTTTTGCTTTGGATGTGGAGAGGACGTTGAGGATCAGCAGCCACACAGGCTACACAGCAGGAGCAGCAGCAAAATCCCTTTAAATACGATGTCTTACCTTAGACTATCGGCAACAACTAGGTCCAAGCTCGTTCCTGCAGCCTGAACTGTCCTCACTCAGGGCCTCTCAAAGTTTTTGGGTCTGGGGACCCTTACATTTCCCCTTAAACTCCTCTCATAATAGTAACATATGCTCCAGCCTTTGTATCTTGTGTATTGGGTTAAAATGTGGATTTTTTTTCATCATCATCAACTTAAATGTGTCTCTCAATTATCTGTCACTTTCTAATGGGAACAGCTTTATCCAGCTGTGTTACACATCTGTTTATCATAGATCAAAACACATCCATAACCAAAGAAAACTTCAGATATCATTTACATGAATGCCTCTGTGCTCAATCTCTCCTCTTGTTGGATGCCATCTATCATGGGACGCTGAGATTCATGACCGGCTATAGGCCCCTCACACGCCATTGCACCGCGTCCTCTCTGGTCAGCTGCTCATCATTGCATTGGTACAATTTCTTTTACTGTCCCCTCTGTCTACACAGAGCTCGGCAAAAAGTCATTTTCCTAAAAATTCTTGTATAGTCACTGGAGAGGACATCTTTGGGAACTTGCTCCTGCTCCTAGCTTTGTAATCTCTTTATTCACTTGACATTTTGCAAGTTTAGGTCTCTCTTGAAAATGACACCCCGGGTCTCAATGGGATAACCTGTATAAATAAAGGTCAACAAGAAAAGACAACCTAAACAAGCTGTCACACTTCCCACGTTTATAAGCAATTTGTTATTACGACACGATTACCTGCAAACACATAAATGTCAGGTTAAAAAAATAAATAAATGAGGGCCAAGGGCTTGTTCAGTTTTATTTTTTTGTTGCACAGATCCAGGTAAAAGCAGCTGTACGTGTACAGTCAGCCAGTTGGCTGAAAATCTGTTTTTGTCAAACACTAACATGGACCTTTTTGTTTGCCCCTGGGCTGCAGCAATCTTCTCAAAACTCAAATATGCTTTTTTCCATTCAGCGCAGCTTTTAGCTTGAAGTGACTTGTCTTTTGGGGCATGTTTTCTCAGCCTCAGAGAGAGAGAAGCCTCAAGCTCAGGAGCGGCAGCTGCTGTGGGCACAAACAATGTTTCTCCCAACTGGTCACGCAATAAATACAGCCTTCACCCACAAGATGGCACAGAAGCCAACGTCTTTAACCCTAACACTGTGTGTGCACATGTCACATCTATCTATCTATCTATCTATCTATCTATCTATCTATCTATCTATCTATCTGTCTATATGTCTGTCTGTCTGTCTGTCTGTCTGTCTATTTATCTATCTCTCTATCTCTCTCTATCTATCTATATATACTCAATTAATTAAGTTGATATTCCTTAGATACTTTTTATTGCATTCCCTACCATGTGCTCTATAATTTTCATTGCTAATTTACATTATATCTTTCAGCAAAGCAATAAACTTGGATGACATTCTTCATTACGGTTGTAACTTGTACTTGGTACCAGGTATGAACATGCAACATTAGTTAACAATATATATTTATATATGCATTAACAATAGGCAGATAAAATCATTTAGTTAAGCTTTGACTCACCTCTTATATCATTTGTGCAAAAATAAACCAGCCGTCTGCACCCATCAGAGACAAATAATCACTTTGTCCTCTTCACTTTATCGCATTAAGTCCAGGTGCAGACTGTACATGTGCCTGCAGACTTTATGTATTAGCTTTGTCTGATTCATAGCTTCAGTCAACAAGTTCCAACACGGTGGAAGGGGCCGTGTCTTCGGCTGAAGACACGCACCTGTGCAGAATGTGTGCAGAAAATAGCCATGGGGCTCAGTGAGTGAAAAACGAAAACATGGAGAGAGTGAATGTGGTTGAACGATTTGTGTAACGCCCCTGCATTTATTACTTCATTTATGTGGAGATCAGTGTAGATGGATGTGTCTGGTGACTCATCACAGCACAGGAATATGACCTCAGATTCACTGTGTGTATGCAAATATGTATATTTTTCTTTGAAACTAAGACCAGACCACATAGATATACATTGCAGGCTGAGAGGCTGATGGTCATACACATGGACCAGGCTTACTGTGTCCCAGACAGAGACTTGATTGATGTTTGGAGTTGTTTCACTTTTATTATTTTTATTATTATTACTATTATTATTATTATTATTATTGTTATTTCCTGAACTTAAATCTTTAATAGGTGACAAAAAATGTTCAATAGATTATTTTTGCTGATGTCAAACTGGTTCCAGACCCACGTTGATTTTGCAACTGTCATGCCTGGCTGATGTATTTAAAACACAAGAACAACTGTATATTTCTAAATTTAAATCAGAACATGTCCATTAAATCTATCACTGAAAAACTGCCTTCCATATGTAACCCCCACAAGTTCCTAGTGAATATTTTGTATTATTGATAAACTACTGCACTTAACATTAACATTAGAATAATGTATATATGCTATATATAATCAGTATAAACATTTTTGAGTCAAAGTTCACATCAAGCTCCTCCTCCTCCTATGCAATGCTCATTTTCAAAAATATTGTAATTCAAAACTGCCACGATCCTGT
The DNA here is from genome assembly GCF_019176455.1 of Solea senegalensis. Classification (NCBI taxonomy): domain Eukaryota; kingdom Metazoa; phylum Chordata; class Actinopteri; order Pleuronectiformes; family Soleidae; genus Solea; species Solea senegalensis. The sequence goes on from NC_058026.1 coordinate 15,467,918, forward strand.
ACATGGACCTGGAACTTTGTTTTAAATATAGTCTTTTAATTCTTTTGGAGTTTAATTTTTGGCTTGTGTTGTGAGTTTAGTCATTGTTGTTTTTTGTGGATTTCCTGAATTATTTTGATTATTCCTGTTATGTTTTGACACTCACCTCAACCAATATTGGCTATAAATTAACCGCAATTGTTCAGGGGGTTAGTGTTTAAAATACATACACGTCACATTTCATTAGATACTACTTACCGATTTGTATTGCATTTCAAACGTTTATTTCACTTGCTGCCATGTTCTTTTCTGTTTTTTATAATTGCGTCTAAAACCTGTGGCAGACAAAATGCACTGTACTGTCTACTGTGATTTCAAAACAATGACTCACATTCTGACAATGTCCACATTACACAGTCTTAATGTGAAGACGGATCTGACCATTTATACATGGAAACACAATAATTCAGAGGTTAAAATGAATTGCACCCCACTTATTTAGAGATCAAGGCGATAAACAAGTGTTTTAATATTTAGACACATAACTAAAAATGTGTCACATCCAAAAATCACCAGACCTGTGTTTGAAATATGAAAAGCCAACACTTAAATGAAGTCATGTGTACATGAAGGACGTGCACATTTGGATCCACATACTTTAGCTGCATAAAATCCAAACATTGCATCACTTATTTCGAAATTTTCCAACAACAGTTTTCTTTTTTGTAGTTCTTAAATTTCTCAAATGCAACAAAGTAGTTATATTGAAATTGAAAAACTTAATACATAGAGTTGTTTTCATTTTATGGGTCAAATCGGTTTTGTGGCTGCAGAATTATTCCATTTGGGTGTAGAGGGGTCAAAAATTGCTCTTCGAAATACTGATACGGAGACTAGGTTCCCCTGGTTTAGTAGTAGTTAAATCAAGCTTTGATTTAACCAGGATTAAATGAAAAAAATAAATCTCAATTGATGTATTATAAGATGACAACAGCTGAAATAAAATAATAACAAAAATACAAGGCGATAATAAACATAGTAAATGTGTGTAGGTTTAGTGACATCTAGAGATAAGGTTAGGTATTGCATCCAAATACCTCTCAGCTCAGTGTATAGAGTAACAATGATGTATAAAGTACTGGAAAAGCACATAATTAATAAAGTCGCCTATCAGAATACTACATGAGTCTACATCACTACATCAAGAGAGCCTCTTGGTAAGTGGCTCAAATCAGTTGTTCCTTGTTTCACTTAGAGCAAACGTCTCAGGACATGGTAAACACAGCACAGACTGTGTCACTCATATAACCACATTTTAGAAAAGCTCAACTATTCTTTTCCCTAATCCTAACAGCCTCAGATACGTACGAGTACTGATAAAATTGAAGGGAATCTGAGCACACATGTATAAGAATTCATTTATTTAAACATTGTGTTGGCCATTTTATGTTATGTTAATAATGTAACATACAGGGTTGGTTGACATCAAATACAAGGAATTTCCAGGAACGATTCCCTCAAATTCAAGGACCAAATGTGCCGATACAGCTTAAGATAGGGTTAAACTTGTAAGTGATGGTCCTTGGGATATTTGTCCTTGTAATTAACTCTCTCTCTCGCTTGACGTTACTCACTTATTGTTCTGCAAGGAATGTCACATCAATGGCGTAGTCATATCGACTGGACATGCGTTCTATGTAGACCATCAAGCAATGAAACAGTAGGTGGCGTCATAACAAAAAAGGACACATTGGTGGTGGGAAACATTCTAGATATCAACTCAACTTCTTGCACAATATTCAAGCACTTTCAATGATATTTCAATGTATATTTAGGGTCGATTTTCAAAAGCCTTCAAGGGCTTTGTCTTTTTTTTCCCATTCACAAACGTTCAAGATTTCAAGGACCCGGGAGAACCCTGAACATATCATGTTGCTTTATGATATGATGCAACTTGATACCATAAAATAACCTGTGATAAATTTTTAATATTCAAACACAATGGCAGGTTATACACACTCCAAATTTACACATTATAATAACAATCTCACACAAAAGAACAGATTTTCTCTTGGCATGAAAAAATATCCAGTTCCAGTCTGTTTTTTGCACTGATGCAGTTACTTTCCCACGTCTCCACTCCCAGGTCCACTGCTGAATAACGTGCTGATGAAGTTTTGGATCTGTGTGCTGTATGGAACAAAGTCCTTCTTGTAGACCATGACAGTTTTGCTGTGAGCCGTCTGGTGGACGAATTTATTTGGATCTTCGGGCTCTTGAGTCTCCTCTTCGTTTCTCACTGCAGTAGAGGAAAAAAGTCAAGAGTACATTGATGTTAACTTAATATTAAAATAGTTAACATGTCTGTCTTTGTTACTGTCTTTTTTATTTCATGCGTATTACACAGACTCATGGAACAATGAGTTTCCTACAAATTGTTTGCGTCGAAAATTGTTATTACAAATATCCTGAATATTATAGTTCACCACTACAATCGAATCATTTGTTCTTGGCCTGTGACGAACATGTTATGCTGCTCAAAAACACACACATGAATGTGGCAAATAGTGACAATAATGATACTTAGGGGAAATTAAAGTCAGACTTGGCACAAAGTATTTACAGTACGCTAATAACTGTTAGCTTCTGTGTGTGACACTCACCGGACATGCCCTCATATCGACCCGTGTATTTGAAATAACCGTATGAAACGACCATGCTCCAGATACCAATGGCATACGCCGCGGACACTCTTTTATTCCACTTCGCTAAGTCTTTCAGCTTCATGTTCTCCGCCGCTGCTGCTGTTGCGTCTATAAAATGATGATATTTGTGACTACAAGTGTGTGCCTTCACCTCTGAGGACAGGTCGCCGCCATGTCTGACGCAGTTTACAGTCAGTAGTCAAACCAGGTTAGATGCGCTCTACCGCCACCAAGTGGACTGGAATGTGAGTCAGCCGGACAACAATACATGTGACACTGTTTGTTCTTCTTCTTTCTTTGGTTTTATGGCGGGGGCAAACAGCTTTAATGTGCACTACGCCACCTACTGTGTTGGAGTATAGACCAAAGTACTTACCCCTCATTATATTACGTGTACTGTATCTCTCTCTCTCTATATATATGTATTTTTTTTTCTATACACCAGAAAAAAACAATAGTAAATAAATACTGACACTGTCCCAGCTGTGCTGCCATTCTTTAGTGTTGTGACTTCATATACTGTTGTCCTGTTTAAGTGCCTGTTTGGCTGTTTTTTCATTCCCTTTTATTCCTCTGTGAGCTGGTATCCACATGAATGTAATTTATGTGTAAATTCTTGAGTTTGTACAATAATTCTTGGATTTCATTAACCAAATCCTAGTCTGCTTTGTGAAATATGTCTCTGGTCATCCAAGTCGTTAGGTGACGCTGTAGTCGCCTAAAACAGCAGCTTCCAGTACAACAAGCCAATATATAAGCAATAGTCATGGATATATCAGATATATCACGTTAACAATTGAGTTCCTTTTAACTTATTACATCGAACGGTGCTTTCTGTCTTTGAATCTTTTTCTTTAATCGTTTTCTCTGTTGTCTTGCAGTACTTTATGTGTATGTGTGTCGTGCGCTGTGACCGCTTGAGGGCGTCGTTGTTCCTTTCTTTGGACGTATGTGAGCTCGTGCTGTCAGTTTGTTCAGACACAACCAAACAAACCAAAACAAAATGAAAGCTGTCATTCAGAGAGTCAACAAGGCCGTGGTGACAGGTAAGCGGGTTCACGTCCAGTTATGCTTCTGATGTCAGTGAACAGAGAACAGCTCTCATTCATTAGCCTAGCTCACCATGCTCCTTACCTAAACTTAGCTGGGTTAGCATTAGCACTCCCAGCGAACTGCTTTCCCAGTACTTCACTCACTCCTCACTCTGTTTCCTGCAGTGGGAGAGGAGCAGGTCAGTTCTATAGGACGGGGTCTGTGTGTGCTGTTGGGTTTATCCACCGAAGACACTCAGAGAGACGCAGACTACATGTGAGTAAAGCCCACTTTCCACCAAGCCACTCAATATAGCGATATTATGTGAAACAAGATATGGTCTTAGATTTTGGCTGTCGTCATATCGTGATGCTTTATCAATAATTCTCACATTTGTAATATAATACATGTGTAAAGTACACGAAATATTATAACACATATTATATATATACATATATACGTGTGTGTGTGTAAAAATACATGGAATCGAAAAAAATTACATTTAGAAAAAGTCACTTAATAACACTTAAGTGTCAGTCTCCTTTGAGAAGTACAAACACCTCAAAGAAAACCTATCATGAGAAACAAACTGTGTGCATCTTTATTTAGATATAAGAGATTTATAGGGATATAGCCTAAAAATAACCAGACATTGTTTAAGAGCCAAATGACCCAGTCCTACGACTCAGTCCGGTTCAGTTCTTAACATTACACAATTATTTGTATTTCAATTGTCAAATGTTTACAAGGGTATTGAAATTAGGGCTGTTTATATACTGATGAACATTTTCTGCATTAGCAGAGCACAGTTTAGCAGAGCACAGGTGGCAGTCTGCTCTATTCTTGTCGTCATTGTTTATCATCAAGTGTTTCCAAACTACTGACATTACGACACATCCACTTAATGCCACATACCTGCTCAGCTCACTTAAAAAGTATGTAAAGTGGTATCAGTTGCAGCAGTATCGAGCAGCAGTTTTACAAACACAAATATGCGTACACAAGGGCAGCTTTGGATCCAATACTGGTTTTGGCATCAGTGCATCCCTAAAAACAACCAACCTAGGTCAAACATTCAAAGTGTGCAGTTTACAAACATTATGTTAATATTACTGTAAAGTGATGCACGTTTATTATATTAAAGGCAACAATCTTCACCTATCTCTGAATCCTAACATAAACAGGAAGTGGATGTTTCAGTGCAGTTCATCGGACGACACTACACTGTTTTTCTCCTCATGTTGTCAGAGTACGCAAGATCCTTAACCTGCGGTTGTTTGAAGATGAGAACGGTCGAGCCTGGAGCAAAAGTGTCATGGACCGGGACTTTGAGGTGCTTTGTGTGAGCCAGTTCACTCTGCAGTGTATACTGAAGGGCAACAAGCCAGACTTCCACTCAGCCATGCCTGCAGAGCTGGCCCAGCCCTTTTACACCAGCATCCTGGAGAACATGAGAAGTATCTACAAGCCAGAGCTCATAAAAGGTGTGTCAATGTGTTCATGTCGTTGACATCTGCAACACATGTACATTAAGACCACTTGCCTGTTTTGTTCACCATTCTTGTCCCCTGCCCCCTCTGCTGCCACTATGTAATTACTTGCTGTTATATCTCCTAGGGGTGAGATGGTAACTCAGGGCAACCAAAGAAAGGAGAGAGCCTGGGGTACAAGTAACTCAGATGTTTATTTTATGGAATTTTCACAAAACAGGATAACACAGGTGGATGAGGGTAGGACCGAGGGTTTATGCCAAATCAAATGAAATCAACAAACCAAAAACAGGCCTTTCTCTCAGGCTGTCGCTAACCATGACACAAACAAACCAAAAATCCCTCACTGACTTCTCTTCAAAAAATACACAAAATCTGTTCTTCTTCCGTACTTCTTTTTATTAGTACTTCTTTTCTACAATTGTTTTTTGCCTTGTTGTTATGCATTTTACTTTGTAAAGCACTTTGGTCAACCATGGTTGCTTTTAAATGTGCTGTAGAAATAAATTTTACTTGACTTTGTTGTTTATTCTTTTGCCCCTAGATGGGAAGTTTGGAGCCTACATGCAGGTCCAGATCCAAAATGATGGACCTGTTACCATTGAACTGAGCTCACCTGCTGGTCCTTCTGATGCCAGACAGGTATGTCATTGAGTGTGAAGGTTTAATGGGAATCTGATGGGAATAAAGAAATCTAAACTCACGGTCAAGCTTTTTTTTCTTGGGGTTCTGCCCGGCCGGTGTGAATCGTGTCTGTGCATTGACTTGTATGTAAAGACTGTTTGTCATGTCCTGAGACGTCACTGTTTCTACACCTTGTGTTTTCAGCTGTCAAAGCAGGAGAAGCAGCAGCAAAGGAAAGAGAAGACGCGCTCGAAGGGGCCCTCAGAGTCAAGCAGGGAGAAAGGTGCCCGTTCCCGACAGGACACAAACGCCAGTAGTGGAGCAGAGGGTGACGTGTCTTCAGAGAGGGAGCCCTAGGTTAGCAGGGTGAGGTCTTCAAGGAAACCCACAAAAACATGCACTCTAACACACGGACAACAACACTGCTTGCTTGGCTTTGTCGCTGCATATTTTAATGATCGTTGATTTTGCATAGGCTTTAGACTCTGAAGTGAAATGTATGGATGCCACGATGATAACATGATGAGACCAAAATGACTGAATTTAATTTTTTCACTTCACAGCAGTGAAACCAATTTAATCAGGAAGACCTTCGTCCCCAGTGACTTACACCTGACTGTGGACTGTCCTTCCTCTTTGGAAATCAGGAAGCATCAAAAAAGCAAGCTGGCAAGGTGTAACAAAGTGGGAAAGAGGGACGAGAAGGTGAACATTTGTTGCATAGAGAGAGAACAAAGAAGATATGTGATGGAATGGAAATCAGGAGCTATATGATGCGTGGCTCTTTTTTATCTCCTACTCCTATTTCCACACTGTCTTTAGATTCTTGCTCCTTTTCTCCGTCTGTCTCTGTCTTTCTTTCTCTCCAGACTCTTTCAAACTGTCTCACTCTCAGTCTGCTGTTCCTGCTTCATCTCTGTTTAGGAATATGACACTTGGCTTCTAGTATATGAAGAGATCTTTAGGACAGCGTTAACGTAACTGTCTTGTTGTTGGTTTTTATAGGTAATTATGTTTTATGTCTCACAGACACAGCACAAACCAATGATCTTATGTTGTCATTGTACATTTTTACAAACCACAGATAATGATGTGACTTGTTTACACGTCTTTGGTTGTAGAATTGCTAGAAATGAGGGTTAATTTAAGGCACAGAAAGCCTAAAGACGTGGTTAGGACTAGTTTAAGTTAATGGTTTTTTTTTTCTCCTAGAAAATTGTAAAAACGACGTTTGGTCTCAAACTGTGGTCTGCTGCTAGGTGAACGTCTTGCTCTCAGTCTTGACAGTGATACATATATATATCTATATGTATGTGTGTGATAGGGGTGTCACAATCTCCATTGTAAATCGAATATTGATCGAAACGACGTCACCATCTCGACCTTCAAAAGCACAGGTGGTATCGAGGATTTAACCATACAAAAAAGAGCATAGTAAAGTATAGTCCAGACCAGATACAATTGAGATTTGGCGTTAACATAACTCCAAAATTGAAGTATAAAGGGATGAACTGACTCTTTCTGTTAGTTAAACACTGCTAGACTCCTTCACTATGTAAATATCACATTAGACCAATGTCGGTGCAACAGTGTCTCTATTTTCCCAAATAATGAATGTAAAGCATCTAATTCACTTCATTGCTACTGATGGTGAAGCTATGAACAATCTGAAGGGGTATCAGTGTTTACACATGAAAAGCCTCAGTGTCTGGGTTTTAGTTTGATCATCAGGTGATTTACACACTGCAGGATGATCCTGAAGCAATATGAGCAGTGTGACCTGATTTGTCTGAAGTTTGGTTAAAATGAAGCAGTTCATTTTAACCAAACTTCAGACAAATCAGGTCACACAAGGTAAAACGGAATGTTCTTGCATGCCAGGATTTATTTAGTATTTTTTTGGCACGTTAATAAAATATTCTCGAACTGAGACACTGATCATCCAGTATTTTTGGGGTTTAATTTTAACATCAGTAATTGTTCACACGAGTAGATTATAAATTGTTTGATAAACAATACCCTTAAATTTTACACAGTTCTTTGGATTTCGTTAAACTCGGACATAGTAAGGCAAACTAAGAATGATTTTTGTTCAAATCCTGTTTGTGACGCTAGATTGTTACAGAGATTTGTGTGAGACACAAAGGTATCCTTTCATATCTGAAGGAGATGGGCGAGGCATTTAGAGTGTGAGCCAACAGTGAATATCCACTTATCCTAACCTGGTTAGTTATTCTAACCTCAGTCCTTTTCTTGGCCCTTAACCCTAATCTCAATCTCTGGCTTTTTTCTTTTTTACCCCTTCACTTCTCTGAATACCTAAAGGCACCAACAGTATGTTTACATACTCTCAGATGTGAATGTCTGGCTGTCTCTCAGCAAAATGTGACACTTAATTAAACCCTGGGCTGATGACAGTGATTGAATGTTTTAGTATCAACTATAACCGAGTGGTGCTTTGGCCTCAGTATGCTTGTTTACTTGAGGAGAAGGAAGAGTGAGAACCATGTGCTTCTCAATTCAAACTATCAATGGCTCTCCTTCCAATCTCCCTACTCCTTACTGTGTTATGTGGATGAAAAAACACATAAATGCGATGTTTCTAGTGAAAGGTGTGGACAAAGTGATGAACTGCTCATGAGTTTACTGGCAATCGGGGTGCACGACCACGGCTAACTCATTTTTTATTTTTTCTACCATGGCAGATTAGGATTTGTGTCCTCATGTCCTCAGGTTGAACCTAGTAACACAGCATTGGCTCGCTATGCCACTGTACCTATGACACTTTTACCTGGCCGTGTCCATTTTGCACACATGAACTGCACATAACTACTTTAAAAAGCACCAAAAAAATTTATTTTTGCCTGAATATGTGACCGATAAACACACACCCCCAGGATGTCCATAAAAGGAGTTGGATATTATTCCCACAGCTAATTACCATGGGTGCAAATAAGCAATAAGGGTTAATTTCCAATGTGCAGCTGCCGGCAGTGACGTACTCCGCTTGATTGTTTACATAGTTTGAAGTGCACATCATCAGTGCACAGCATCCAAAACATCAACATGTGTGCAGTTGAGTCCCTGGGAGGGAATGAGGCAATGTGAAAAATGCAGGAAAAACAAGACAAGTTGAAAACACTTTGCTGCAGTGTTGAACTGAGCAGTTGTTTCACTCAGAGGTGTGAGGTGAAATGCTGACAGTTATTGAAGTGAATCCAGTGTTTTGACCTTTTCTTAATGCACAGATGCAGCTGCGACACATGTGGAGAGCTTTTTAGTAGTGATAGTAGCAGTGATCACTCCGCCCACATTGAGTAGGTACTTTTTTGTAGTGGAGATGCAACCTAAACCGTGCCGTGTCATGCTGTGCCGAGGCGAGGCGTGGCAAACCGGGACCATAGTGGAAAAGGGCCAAAAGTGTTCGGTTTGTGGAGAGGAGGAACACATGGTGAAATCCTGTCCAGAGTGATCCGACTCCATGTGGTCCAAACGGTAAATGGTGCAAGAGAGTTAAAGAAAAGAAGAATGATTTACCAAACAGGCAAAATGAGGACAATATTTTACCCTTTTTTTTTTTCTTTATTACATAATTCCATGTGTTCCAGTATTAATCTACAATTAATTGAGTGGGCGTACCGTGCCCCTCCAGTAGATGGCGCCCTAGGTAACCTATGTGGCCTCTACCTAGTAGAGACAGCTCTGTGTGCAGGTGACTCACAAGTTTTGTCTCTCTTTTAAAAATGTTGGCGCTGCCTTCATAGTCAGCCATACAGTTCATCAGGCTTTCATATAATTAATACGTTTTTAATTCAGTAACCTCATATGTGTTTGTGATTCAACGTGATTTAGTTTTTATTAATTTTAGTGTAATATGGAGTATTTTCCAGGTGCAAGATTCAAAAAGGTCATAATAAATATTGTGTCATTAAAACCGGGCAAAATATGCCATTTTAAGAGTTTATTAGGACACATTAACAATCAACCAGTTTGACAAACCAACTGCGTCATATTGCACAATCTGATTGAATCAGATGTGGAGAGAATAAAATATCCTATATATCCTATATAATATATCCTTCACAATGCACAATGATGGAATTATTTTAATTTGATTATAATAAAACCAACTATGATAATAATAATAATAACAACAATAATAATAATAATAACACATTATTATTCCTGAGTTGTTAGGGTTAGGGTTTTTATAATAATAGTCGCAGCATTTATTTAAAAATGTATTGTGTGTGGGTGGGTGTGAAAGGTTGTTTCAGTCAAACAGGTGATTGTTTATTTGTTTAAAAATATGTCTCAATATTTTTACACAGTTTCTGGTGATTCCACCTTCTGCCACCGGAGTCGCAGTTTCTCCTCTCTGCCATAAATGTGTGTGTGCATGGGCCAGAGTTTCCGTTTCCCATCGAGTTTGTTTTTTATAGATCCCAAACCTTGTATAGACAGTGGTATATGATGCCTTCTTAAGTGGGTACACAAGCTTTAAAAAAAAAAGTGGCCCCTGGCCACATGTATAGTGTAGAGCAGGGGTAGGGAACCTATGGCTCGCGAGCCAGGTGTGGCTCTTTTGATGATTGCATCTGGCTCGCAGATTTCGGCTTTTCAGATAAAACATAAAATATTATCACTTGTTTTAATCCATCCATCGATTTTGGAAGTGGAGGAAACGCAAGTGAATGACATAAATGCAGCACCGTTCTATTCCCTGGCTTTGGATGAGTCAACAGACGTAAGTCATTTGTCGCAGTTCAGTGTGATTGCAAGATATGCTGCTGGTGACACACTGCGCGAAGAAAGTCTTGCTGTTCTGCCAATAAAAGGGTCCACAAGAACCAGAAGTCGCATTAATGGTGAGTATTATAACAACATTATTTAAAAGAATAAATTCAGAGGCTTATTATACTCACATTTAGTTAAATTCAGTCTTAAAATATATTATATGGCTCTCACTGAAATAAATTTGCAAATATTTTGCTTTCATGGCTCTCTGAGTCAAAAAGGTTCCCGACCCCTGGTGTAGAGTCTAGTAGAGCTGCTCTGTAGTGAGACAGTTTCCTACTGTAGAGACATGTGGCATATCTCAGTGTGGGGGGAGAAGGGAGTGGTGAGTGGAAAGTTGACTGTCTGCTGTCTAAACACACACATACCACCACACCACACTCAAACATGCGAGCACGAGCGCTAATGCAACGTGGAGTAAACCGTGTCATAGCTACTTGCAAACATGAAACGCTGTCATTGTGTTTTCATGCCGGCATTCCTGTGAGTGGAAGTGGGTGTTAGTGTGCATTGTAATATCTGTCGTACTGTTGAGTGCTGGAGAAAAGAACTCCTGAGCTTCTGAGCCTCGCTGAGCAAACTCATACTGTGTATTTATGAAGGGATGGAAACCTATATATTTAAAGACCATAAAGAAACTGCCTTGACCGCTTTTGTGGAATCTGGGCATCACACACATGTGAAACACAAACATGTTGTAAACTGCTTCCGTATCACAGTGACTTATCACCTCATCTGCCTCCACAGAAGGCTTGGAGGGTGTTGGGGTATTAATAGAAGTGAAGCTCTGAGCAGATGGAACTTATTAACTGCTGCATTGAATGGCAAATCTTTATGTATCTGTCATATTAATATGATTCAACCTTTTATCCATGCTACTTTGGCCAACTGTAAAGGTTTATATAGACATTGTGGTCATATACAGTATTTGACTTAGACTTTTGACTGACTGAAAGCACTGATTGTTGTTTTCCATGAGTTCTAGGAAACATTATTCGGAACATACACATTCCCAGACAAATGGACTGGCGTTATCGCTCCTTTACATGATGCTATCATTTTGAAAAGCCAGCTTTTGGAGCAGTTGGTGAAGTTTTGACAGCAGCCGTGTTCGACATGGCACTCACCTGCCAGGATATTGAGCAGAAATCCATCACGATGATAATATCATCTATGGATATTATTGTTCTTAGCTTGCAACTGTTGTACTGCTGACTCATTTGGTTAGTTTACCTATCGGTAAATCAAAACAAATAACATCAGACACCACAGTCAGTTTCTGAACTCACTATTGGGGCAGCAGTGGATCAACAACTTCATTGTGATGGGTTTTTTGAGTCAGTTTTTTACAGAGCGAAAACAAATGTGCATTTTCAGTTGAGAACGGGTGTCTAACAGTAAGCAACATAATCTAAGACTAATCTAAGAATCAAAGACTCCATGAGCCTTTTGTTAAGTGGCTATAATGTTATGTCATGTGTATAATGTGTCTTTGTGTCCCCGCTGGCAGCCATGTCTCAAGCTGGTTCCCTGGCACAGAGGATGTGAACAGAGAAGTCAATGAATGTGTCTATATCACTTTAGACATGCTAAAGATCCATAAGTAAGGGAATTAATGCTATGTTTTCGTAAAGGTGCAGCACTTTTCCACCCCACAGCACTACTTTTTCCTCGTGACTGACCTGGGTAATGTACAATGAAATTGCATTATTGAATTCTTTTTGTCAAAACTGGCTTACTCAGGTTGGGCTGCATGGTGCATTCCTGCTCTGCAGCGTCACATTCTAGTTGCTCACGTTGACCGGTTAAAATACCACAGGCAGAGTACACTCTCTAGATATCGGAGGATTTTAACACATCTGAAAGTGCTCTACCAGCAGTCTGCTACACTCTGCTTCTTTCCTGCATGTCAACAGGTCATGCTTCTATTTTTAGGCAGCAGGAACAGCTGACACCAGACATATATAGCAGTCTCTATGCATTTATATTTGGAAGTTGTCAGAATAAATCCTTAGAAATAAGGTTTGCGACAGCTGGAAATTCACAGATCAACAGTGATCAATACTGAAATCACTCAGTTGAGGGAGCCACGGTGAAACGCAACTCAGTGTAGAATTATGAGAGAGGAAACCAGAGCAGGAAGAAGGAGTTGAGGAACTGGGAGTGTGTGTGAATGTCCTCCCACTCTGTGATTTACATGGTCACTCCCTCTGTATGTCACTGGGTGTGTTTTGGGTTCTAGTGAATCAGACCCAAGAGACACGGAGCTGAACTCACTGCCTTTTTCCTTTCAAAACTAAAGACACAAGTAAGTAAATACAAGGGAAAGAGGGAAAACTCAAAAGTTAATGGTAAACATTTGGTTTGTTTTAGTGAGAAATTGTTGTGAATACTTTGTTTGATCATTTACTTCTGTTCTTTAACTGTGCATTTAGTTTGAAGACTCTTGGAAACTTTTAGCAGAACTATAGCCTTAACTTGTAATGTTTGACTGTATGTGTGTCACAGGGTTCTGGGATTCCACGCCTCCCGCTCTCCCTGTCGCTGTCAAAGTCGTGCCCTCAGCCCCCGGCAAACAGGAACAGGGAGGTTGGGGGGGGGGTCACACCAGAGACACATTGAGCTTTATAGCGAAAGTGTGCCCTCTACCCTACGGTGCCACACTCCTCCACCTTTCTTTCATCAGGAGACAATACACTGCTCCATCGACCCACTGTTTCTCCAGACTCCTCTTCACATGCTATCCACTCCAGTAGTAACCCACACAATGCGAGGGAATCGTTTGTGAGTCCCCTGACCACCCCCAAAGGGTGACCCACAAGGTCAAACTGAACGGTAAAGCACGGACCCCACCCCCTCGCCCCCCTCCCCCGCACTTGATGCCACGCCGGCGCCCTGCCCCACCCCCACCTGGACCTCCACTAGCCACCACCAGACACAAGAGTATGCCAGAAGCTCCAGCTGTGGCTGCTAGGAAAGAGCAGCCACCTGCAAGACGTCCAGCACCTGCTCGACCACAAATGGGTGCCAAGCACGGCAGCTTTACCAACGGTGCCAGCTCACCAATGCCTGTGCCTTCAAACCCACCACCCCCAAGGCCTAAAAAGCCCGATCTCGAAGCCCATCGCTGCCACATTGCACTGGAGGATGAGACCATCGCCAGAGCCCTGTCTCGTGCCAGGCTGCCACCGTGCCAGTCTCCGTCTGCTGCCCCTGCTAATGGGCAGATAGCTATGAGCCCATCTAGTCCTAACAAGAGGGGACGCCACCGGCTCAGTGACATGAGCTCATCGTCCTCCTCTGACTCACTGGAATACTCCAATTCTCCTGAATTCTCTCTGGGCCTGGCCCCGAGTCCATCTGCACACCTTAACCATCAAGACCCAGTGGAAGACAGCAGTGAGGAGGAAGAGGATGGGGAAGAAGACGAAGAGGAGGACTATGGGGTCGGCCTGGAGACTGATCTTGAGATGCGCCTACGTACATCCTTCAAATCACGGAGACGGAGGAGGGTTGGTGTGAGTCTTAGTGGAGGGTCCTTTATTCTCCCCAGGGCCTTGAAGAGACGCTTCCACAAGGTGAGCGGCATGCTGAGCTCCTTCATGACCCCAGAGAGACGGGTGGTGAAAAGAATTGCTGAGCTGTCCAGGAACAAAAGCTCATACTTCGGTTCCCTCGTTCAGGACTACATCAGCTTTGTTCAGGAGAACCAAGGCTGTCACACATCAGGGATGGATTTTCTCCAGACTCTCAGGCAGTTTATGACACAGATGAAGGCGTACCTGCGCCAGAGCTCTGAACTGGGCCCACCTATAGAATCGCTCATACCCGAAGATCAGATCGGTAAGCCTACGCCTCATGAGGCTTTGTTGTTGTGTGTCCTGACTTTGTGAAACATCTGCTCGTCCACACACGGGCATGTGTGTGTGATGTGTTAGTCATACACCGTCTCTGACAGCAATCGCTTCCCTACAAGTTTTCATTCCAGAGAAATATGACCACATCAGGTTCTTCAGTGACTCAGTTCACTTAGGCTTGCCATTCTTTTGGAAGTCAGATGTACTTGTTTTCTACATTAGTCTGCTTTATTATCGGTGTTTAGTTACAAAAATGCCATTGTGCTGTGTCCCATTGAGTTATTCTTGGCGTCTGCAACAGGTAACATAGGCTCAAAGTGCCCTTGATTCTCAAACGGAACAAAAGTTTTTTTAACCGGGCCTGAGACTTGAACACACCACCACACGATCTTGTTGCATTTGGTTGCGTTTTTGAGGTCACAAATGTAAAAATAACAGAAGATTATAGACGAGGAGACATAGACGCAGTACCATGAAAGGGCTTTCAATGAGATCATTGTAGACGAGAACATTTGCATTAATATCTAAGCTTGTCATTGCACACATCTCACATCCCTATGTTTGGAGACAGAGAAGTGATTCACTCTGGTTGAGCGAGCAAACCACAGAATCTTTGAAACACTAGATACATCACATGTGGATCATGTGAAAGGGATTTGTTTTGTTGTGTAGGAAAATAATTGTATTTCACTCCAACTGGAGCCATTATCAGTGGTCCAACTGTAAAAATGAGAAGCCCATAATCAAAGGCATTAGGTCCAGTTGTAAACCTTTCCTATATATACTTTTCATGACATAATCACAGGCAATGAGTTAAAATGCCTGTTTCAGTTTTACATTTTAGACACAGAGGAGAAAACGTGGTGTAAAAAGTTGTGTTAGTGACTCTATAATGTATATGTAGAGTATTGGGGAAATGGCTGGGTGTTTATTTAGGTGTGTCTGTGCAACCCACAAATTCCAAGCATTAATTTTCCCCTGGAAAACCAAAACCAAACTTGAGACTTGTGTGCAGCAGGGTAGACAGCCTGATGTCAGAGACTGAGATGGGTCTGTGGCTGAAAATGTGACATTCGGAAAAAGAAATGTGTCAATATATCGATTCACTTTGACTCTGAGCTAGACATTTATAGTATTGGTACTGTAGGGACTGGAATACAACATTGATGTTTGTGAAAAAGGGGGGTTTATGACTCACAGTATATGCATCCTGACTAAAGCTGTGGCTCGACAAGAACAAACAAGGAGCAGGAAGACACAGGAGAGATTTCTGGGTCAGAAGATTCCCCAAATGTGTGAAAACATGTATCATACCATCTCCTACAGTTTATTGCATTCGGAGGAAGCCCACGCTCAAAAACATTGCTCAACATACAAAAGAAAAGCATTTCTGGTAGGAATCAGGAAGTGTGTGTATATATATGTGCCTGCTTTTTTATGCTTCATCAGATTGTCTGTAATACCCCCTTTTTGGGCCTCTGATTCACGACTGTGTTATTTGTCTTATCGGCACTGTATCATTAAGGGTCCTCCTTTGACCCACAACACAGTTGAGAATGGACACTTGTCTGTGCTGTAGCTCCAGTTCCAGTGTTGTTTCTACGGAATCACCACAAAGGCACAGATTTAGTGTTTTCCCCTAGCTCATTGCATTAGCATGACATAAACAGCCGAGGCGTGGGACGCTTGTGCGACATGAACGGTTGTGTCAGCATTGCCCGAGGACAGTGAGACACAGTTGTGCGTGTGCCACAATGCTGGACATAGTTGGGGGTAGGCAGGAAATTGTTTGAAGCCTATGGACGTAGGTCTGAGGTACAGACGTAGCCATTGTAGGAACTAAGTGCTATGTCTGAATGCATCTCAGTTAAATAAATGGTTAGTTTATCAAAGAGCGTTGCGTTTGAGTGGGATCCTCTTTGGTAAAATACCAGAGACTGTCATGGTGAGACACAACCAGTCTTAACCCGTAGAACACAGAACATTTCAGCTGCTTTTTTCACAGGGTATACGATTGTGACATAATAGAGCATATAACATCCTTTTTTTCAGCACAAACCAGGCAATCTGACCAACTATATAAACACACCTGAGCAAAAAGTACTCAAAATGTTTAAAATCGGATTGAATTTGTGAAATTTGGAAATATGTCACAGCTCAAAGCTCTATTTTGTGACCTCTGCACAGTTATTGCTCCTTTAAATCACTAAAATGTGAACACATAAGAAGACGTAAAAACCCTGCATTTCCAAGCCTGAATATGTGACCTATAAGCACACACCCCCAGGATGTCCATATAAGGAGTGTATTATTCCCACAGCAAATGACCCTGGGTGCAACTGTGGCACAGATCCGTGCTGCATGAGCACTAAGGGTTAAAACCTTTAGCCTTATTGTAAATATGTAATATACCTGATTAAACCTGACATTTAAATCTTTGAATGTCAAACCGGGGTTATTTATTTATTCCGTGTTTCTAGTTGGTGCAATACAAGAAAAAGAAAAGAGAGAATGTTGTATAGGGACGTGAGTAACTAATGTTTTCAATGTCCATTCAGAACATTCAGAAAATACGCAGCTTTGTCCTTTAAATGACCCATTTTACCTTTACTTTAAGGAAAACATTCAAAGAAAACTTGGATTCTGTGTGGCCACTTTCATTTTAGACTAAAGAAACACATCATGGTCAGCTGACTTGATACATGTAGGTTCTTCAGTAATAATATGTCTGCACGACAAAAAGGAATCGTCTGGATTTTACGAAACACACACACAGTGCAGTTTAACGTTTGTTAATATAATTTCATTTTCTTCCTGTGTGTGTGTGTGTGTGTGTGTGTGTGTGTGTGTGTGTGTGTGTGTGTGTGTGTGTGTGTGTGTGTGTGTGTGTGTGTGTGTGTGTGTGTGTGTGTGTGTGTGTGTGTGTGTGTGTGTGCGTGTGCGTGTGTGTCTCATACAGACCGGGTTCTGGAGAAGGCCATGCACAAATGTGTCCTGAAGCCTCTGAAGACCATGATTGAGGTGGTTCTACATGACTTTCAGGTCAGGAATTGTTTCATGGTTATCATTGCTATTACATCAGGAGTTTTTTTTTGCCAGAAAACAGTGATCGCTGCACAGATGGCTGTGTTGGTACACGTCTAATAATCACACTGAACATTTCATTACCTGATGAATAATCACACATGCACGCTCTGTCTGCATAAAACAGATTTTTTTTTGGTCACTTTCAATGTGTTTACGTTGTTAAGTGAATGAACAAATCATAGCAGGAGTTGGATCAGATTTTTTGTGATAATCTAAAAGATCTGATGTTATACGCGTTACCACATGCCTCGGGTTACCATCAGTGACTGGCTTCCTGCAAACTGAAGCAGTGAGTAATGAGCTGTTGTTATTTGCACAGGAATGCAGATTGCTAATATTAACAAATAGCTAGCTCCCAGCACAATATACAGTAGACTCCAACAGAAATCGTCAGTGTGCATCTTCTTCACGAGTAGAATACCACTGAGGATTCTAAACACCAAAGACACAAAATAATGGACTTGAATTTACTGGTGGAAGCAGCAGTGGATCATCAGTTCCTGTGATTGTCTCTGGACTTTGGTGTAAAAGTGAACGGTTTACAAAAACTACAGTTTCCACTTGGAGAATGCTGACTAACAGCAAGATCGGAATCAGAATACTTAATTAATCCCCGGGGGGAAATTGTGTTTGTTCCAGATGCTCCGTGAAAAGTAGGACAGAAATATAGCAAGCGTGGAAACAAGAGCTGAAGATACATATAAAAATAAAACAGTAAAATAGGCAATGAAATGTAATGAAATAAAATATACAATAATAAAGTAGACAATCTGGAAATGTATACAATATACAGTGAAACAGTTAGCGTAAGATGAAGCAATGATCATATAGCCACAGATATCATATCATGCACTTAAACTGGCATTGGTGTTCTGAGTGTTTTTGTGCCCGCAGGCAGTCAGGTTTTTAATGAGAGTGAGGCTCTGTGTCTCAAACAGGTTCCAGGTGTAGTCAGCACTGACTGTGTCAGCAACCGCAGAAAGACATGGTCTGTTCACTCTTAAAAACATTACATTTTAAGAGGGAACAATAGCACTTAGTACTACCTTAAATCTTTCAGAGATTTTGCTATTTGGCTGACGGCTGTAGATTCAAGTTTGAAGTACAGCTATGATTTACTTTTGGAGGGAAAGTGAAACGGCATAGTTCCTAGAATGATCCTTTGTCCCTCTTTGTGTTTCTCTCTCTCCCTCAGGTGAGGAGTGGAGCTTGGCAGCAGCTTAGAGACAACCTGGCCTTGGCTAAGACGAAGAGGCCACAGGAGCTGGGCGTGGATCGGGTTCCTCCTCCTGACTCTGTGGCTATAGAGAAGATCCGCCTCAAGTTCCTAAAAATGAGTATGATGTACTCCCCAGAGAAGAAGGTGTCTCTGCTGCTGCGTGTGTGCAAGCTCATCTACACCATCATGCAGGATCACTCAGGTATTGTGTGAGACTAAAACTCCTTCACAGTGTAGTCTGTACCTCATACATGACTGTTGCTTTTCCATTATTGTTGCTGCATCTGTAAACGAGTCAGAACCTGACCAGCACACACCCCTGCCTCTGCTTCCTTCCAGGGAGGATGTATGGTGCAGATGACTTCCTGCCAGTGTTGACTTACGTGCTGGCTCAGTGTGACATGCCTCAGCTGGACACAGAGATAGAGTACATGATGGAGCTGTTGGACCCATCTCTGCTTCAAGGAGAGGGTAGGTGGCGTAGATTTGCCCAGTGTACAACATCACCATACCTACCATACTGCCCTGTACTCCTTTGTTTCTTTGTGGATTGCAGGTAGTTTAGAATGCACACACACACACACACACACACACACACTCGCATTGTACAATCATACCAGTCAAGACATAAGAATGAGACGTTAACCCTCACAGATCTGTGCCGCAGGTTAATTGGGAATAATCTACAACTCCTTATATGGACATTCCGGCTTTAAAAATGTGTTTCTTTCGTCTTCTTATGTGTTGTTGAGTCAAAGTTATGATTCATTTAATATCACATTTTAGTAGTTTCTTTTTGTTCATAAAAACGGGCCAAGTGAACGTTGACGTTCACTGACGTATTTCCACATTTCACAAATTTTAAACATTGTGAGCACTTTTTGCTGAAATGTGAAAATGTGGTAATATATATAATGATATAAGACATTCTGCATTCTTATAGCCTGTATAAACTGTACGTTTAAACATAGTCATGGAAAAAAAGCAGCCAAAATGCACTGTGATGTAAGGGTTAAGCAGCATTAAAAGACAAATGTCTCATTATTGCAACCGTGGTTCTCACAGTGTATCCTGAGTTCTTTAGTGTTCGTGCTGTTAGGTGTGAGGTTATTGTCCATCAGCCTGTTTATTTCCTCACAGTATTGGCTTTCCTTGTTGTCAGCCTCACCACTGTTGTTGGATGTATTGAAATACAGTCAAACGTGTCTCGTGAATACAGCATTGAACCTAGAACACAGCCCTGTGGTGCCCCACTGATGAGAGTCTGAAGACTGGCAGAGTGGTCGGAACCAAGACTGGTCTGGACTCTCAAAATGTTTCATGATATTGGGGGTCAGTTCTACTGGTTTGTAATCATTATTATGTTACTCTGTTTGGGCACTGGTATAATGATGGCAGGTGGTTACAGTAGCAGATTAAAGAAGAAATATAAAGAACAGTATGAATGAAACCTGTGGATTTTGTTTTGTACAGTATTCTTACTGCTAGAGGAATAGTATAGAGTGGAATAGATTTGTAGGGAATTAAGATTGCAGCTTCTTGAACTCAATGCTATAAAGAAGAAGGAAAATAAAATGTATAAATATGAGAAAAAGACATATAGAAGTATAAAACAAGTTACCAGTGACATAGAGTGGCAAACATAGTCTTAACATATCATGGGCATAAGAAGATCTGTTTTATTTGTTTTTTTCGTGGTGTAAGCCTCAGTAAGCGTGAGACTGTGGCGTGTGCACACTGGAATCTGTGCACATCAAAGCATCGCCATCATTTGTCTTCTGAGCTCATGTGAACTCAGTTGTGTTTTCCAGGAAGCTTCATTGAGTCATTCATCTCGACACAGAGATGGGAAGGAAAGCCCTTTTGCGAGTGGAAGGAAATTCCACTCTGTGTTTGATATGAGAGCAACACGCTCAGAGCAGAGGCAGAACCTTTTCAGAGTCCGCGTCAGCCTGTCTGGTATGTTAGCTCAAGTGGACGTGGTTTACCTCGTGTGAACTTAACAAATACCTGAAACAACACATACGGAGAACACATTTCTACCTGACATTTATGGAAAACTGTGATTACGTTTTGAATGTGACTGAGTAGTGTCACTTGCTTTCATGTGTAGAAAATTGGCCACGTGTAGCTCATTCTTCTACCTCTCCTTTCTACCTCAGGAGGCTACTACCTGACCAGCTCCTATGGAGCCATGGCGCTCATCAAGAACTTCCAGGAGGAGCAGGCAGCCCGGGTGCTGAGCTCTGAGACGAGGAACACTCTACACCAGTGGCACTGTCGGCGCACTGCCCAGCGTTCAACGCCAACTGTGGATGACTTTCAGGTATCACGCCTGACTTGAGCCCATCTTGAACATTCAGGCAGTGAGTCAAAGTCACACCAATAACAGTGCATACAGCATCAGACAGTTGCATGGAAGGCATATGTACAGCTTTCTACCATCACAGCTAACTTTATTTTTTAGCACAAAGCTCCCTCTTGTGGAGCATATTCCAACTGCATGTGAATTCTCTCTTCGACTGGACAGTAACTGTCCGTCTGTTCTGCCTGCTTGTTTTGATTCAGTGATGATTTCTTTGAAACCTTTCTATCATTTCTGCCCAGTTGTAACACAGGGCATGTTGTGTCTCTTTACAGAACTATCTCCGTGTAGCTTTGCAGGAAGTTGACACAGGCTGCACAGCCAAAACCTTGCTTGTCCACCCTTACACCACCACAGAAGAGGTCTGCTCCCTCTGTACTTACAAATTCACAATTCCCGACCCTGAGAACTATGCACTGTTTCTGGTCACTGAGGACACCAGCCAGCAGCTGGCCCCAGACACGCATCCTCAGAGTATCAAAGCCAAACTCCATAGCAAGCCCCTAGCACAAGTCTTTCATTTTGTCTACAAGAGGAAGCCTAACTGTGACCTCCCTGCACCTGCAATCACACTTCAAGGACATCAGAAAAAGAAACCTGCATTATAGCTGTGTTTGATACTGAAAAAATTCAAAATCAGTCCGATATCACTGCGGTACCGGCCAGTATATCTCAACCAATATCGATTCTTACAGTGGGGGCCTGTCCGTGGGTTGTTCTACAGCGCCTGCTACGGGGTGTGTTTGTTTATGTCTTCAACACACAGAGGAATCCTTTCATTTTAACTGATATAACCCATTTCACACAAAAACTGCTGATACAGCTAACACCTGTAAACAGAGCAACAACAAACTAAACTATAAGTTACTCACAATAATCCACCAGTCAAAAAATATCATAGAATAAAGTTTGCAAACATGTAATCTGCACACAACTATGACGAGAGAAACTCTACTTTCCTTTAGTCTGAGGTTTTTGTTCAGAAACAATAATAGATCTGAGGGAAAAAATTCAAAAACTTCTATATTTAACAAACAAAATTTCTACCTTATGTTACAGAGAGTGATATTGTAACATAACATAACATAACTCATAACAAGTAATATGTAACAGCTTGTCCAACACTGTCTACGGCTCTGAATGCAGAAAAGTCAAAGTAAAGTCATTAAAGTAGCACATTTTATTAGTATTTATTAGTATTGTTTGAATGTCTGAACACAGTTTAGAGTCAACCAGTCTGCTAAAATAAAATAAATTATAACCCATTACTTATCACCATAACCATACTGTGTGCGAGTTACCTGGACACTCATTAGAAATGACTCGGCCAGCGTCCTCTGTCTCTGTGGCCCCGTCTTTCACTGGGATTAGATTAGATTAGACTCGTCCACTTTACATTTTTTCTCTTTCTCATGCAGTTTAATGCGTTTAGAGAGATTAGTTGTGTTGCCACAGAACTGAACAATTTATGCCAACTTTAGAACTGATGCTCTTGACTTCACTGAGTCACGTGACTTCACTGAGAGCGAAGCAGGAGGGAGGAACAGTGAGAGAGTCAGAGAGAGTCGCTCTTCTCCCCAGACTGTCCAAGGAAAAAGAACGATTTACTGAATGTAGAGAAGAGAACATTAAACATAAGTATCGATCTCATCGTGCTAGTATCAATTGATACTGATACCGCTTTTGGTATCAAGAGTATCAATATTTTATGGTAGCCTGGAAGTGCAAACCATTATTGCAAAATGTGAAACACTTTTACAAATCCCAAAACAAATGAACAAAAAACATAAATCTGACAGTATGATATGAATATCAACGTTTATGGTCCTGCACAAGCACGCTGTAAAGATATTTACAAATAATGGAACGAGTCACACCGAATAAGCGCCCTTGTACGTCGAAGAGCGGGCAGTACCAGAAAGCAGTGTGGAGAATACTAACATTATGCCTTCATAGATTTACAACAAACTCCTCTGCATATACTTGACACCTGAAAAGCTCTCTGAGGAACAGCAGTGGAGACGTTCGTACGAGCAATCTGAGCAATTTGGTATAAATATTAAGAAGAGAGAAAAACATTATTGAGGTTTTTGTTTTGCCCTCAACAACTACGTTATTCTGTGAATCTGGTAAGTGACTGGCGTTTTTCCCATGGCGATGAGCTTTGTGTTAATTGTGTGATTTGACCATGGCAGTTTGATGAAGGTATTGGTCTGAAATAGCAGTGATACGTTGATATGTGTGGGTCATTTAATGCTCCCTGTAGCGGTGAGTTTTGAATGTTGGAGGCCTCTGTGGCGTTAGAGCGGTGTTTGGGATTGTGCATGTCGACACTGTGAAGGCTGTCTGTGCTCTGATGATGATGGAGAGAAATATTTATATCTGTGTATGTCTGGATTTGGCTTTTATATTGAGTGACTAGTAAGATGAAAATCACAGGTGCAGCTGTATCTCAAAGCTCCCCAGTAAAAGATGAAGCCCCCAGGACCACCAATTAAAGTGCTGCCCCTGGAAAGGCATTGTACCAACACACATTTCTTATGCAAAGATAACGAAAGATGCGAAACTCACAATTCCCAAAACACATTTCACGGATGCTGTTCAGCTGCTTATTGGACGTTTTTCTCTTCATAATCTTATATAGCACCACTTCCTTTCAACCTGGCTTTCAAAATAAGAGCCACTGACTTTGGCCTTTTTTACTACTTCTTATATCAAACTTTTGCCCCAATGTTCACTATATTAGTTAATTCTATAAAATAAAATAAATGTTTAACATCACTCCACAAGCCTTGTCTTGGAAGTTTTAAATATGATCTCTTACTGTCAAAAAAAGAAAAAGAAGAGTAAAAGCAAAAAATAAAATAATTATCACTTCCGGGTCACTTGCAGCATTTGGTACATTCCCTTTCTATAAGGACTGTAGTTTTGTGAATTTGTTTTGGGATTTCTAAAAGTGTCTTATGTTTTGTTCATTTGTTTTCAAAAATGTAAATGGGCTCTTGGTTAGAAATGGTTACGTTTAAAGTTTAGTAGAACAATTTCCTGACTCAGAAACTGTCATATATTCAGAACTCTGACCTCTGGCTTCTGACAACACCTTCATCTCATGTCAACTACTTGAAATACACTTGTCCTGTGTTTGATGTGGTCAGATCATGTGATGAGCTGATTTTTTGGGTTTTTCTGCATGTGCTATTTTATGTTTGAAGTTCTTTGGGTTGTTGGACATGTATATCAGAGAGTAACGTATTTTATCTCCCTAACGTTTTGCCCTAACTGCTGTTATTTGACGTGTTATTTGATTTGAACATACTGTTTGCGAACTCAATGTTAAACAATAGTTTAAAATGTAAAATGTACTATATATGAGAGTTCTAATAAATATTTTTTACTTTTTTTTGCAATTGCTGGTCAATTGGAGCCTTTTATTTCTCTGCAGAGATATTTTTATATTCAAATGTTCTTTTTTCATCACTTAAATGACAACCATTTGTATTCTGATACAATTATTTCTGTACTGGACTCATATTTAATTAACACTGTTAATTATACAAAGCTCCATGCAGACTGTGGAAATGTATAAAATTCTCTACAAACAAAACTTCTTGACTCAAGTGTTATTGATTAGGAAAGTGTATAATCTTTTAAAGAGTAAGATGTTAAATCAGGCTGCAGGGTGTCACGGGAGCCCCCAGGCTTTCTGTTTTTCTTCCGCATTTTGTGATAAAACACTTCAATAAGTTTGCCTCATTTTCCTATCGTTTTATTTTGAAAACCGGAAGTTGGTCAACGCTGTCGTAAGGTAGCGCTGACTTTCCCAGACACCTCCGTGTATTTACCATAAAGTGTGCAATACGGGCGCACTTGAAAGGTTGGAGCGGCTGCCTTGACTCCGCAAACACGACAGACGGCTGCTTTGACCGCAGTAACGAGGGTGCGTGAGAAATATGAGCCGCTGGCATCATTCGCCAGAGATTCGCCTGCCGCCGCCGCCGCTGCCGCTCTGTCCGCGGAGCGCGTCGTGAGGTGTGGCTCGGAAACTCTACGGGGAAGCTGTCAGCCGAGACGACACGCCGAAGAGGAGCCGGGCTGCTGGAAGACATGTCCACCTCTGTTAGGCCCCAGGGCGGCCCTCGCCCACCCGCCGTGCCGCCGCCATACATGTCGGATCTGCCGGACCTGTCGGATCCGCCGGACCTCAGCCACCTCACTGAGGAGGAGAGGAAGATTATTCTGGCAGTGATGGACAGGCAGAAGGAAGAAGAGGAGAAAGAACAAGCAATGTTAAAGTAAGTGCATATTTCTTTGAAATGTTGTCGTGGAAAACACTCAGCAGTGGCCGGTTGTTGATGAGCCAGTGTCAGTTATTGTGATAGTCTCACACCCATCACATCCTACAACCCATCTCCTCCCCGCTGACACCTGAAGATCAGGGCGTGCTGTGATGTCAGGTGCTTTCCCCCAAAGCCACCAACATAAAGACAGAACGTTTAGTAGTGGACAGGTCTGTGAGGATGGGCTGTGACCTGGTGGTGGGGAAGCATTATCCATTCTTCACCCACTCGTTTTCATCAATAGGTTCGGCACACGAACTTTGACATTTTCTGGAGACAAAACATCAGAGCCGGTCAGTGGTGAAGTGTCTGATCCTTGGAGGGAGAGGAGGATGGGGTGTGGCTGGGAGTCTTATCAGGCCTAAACAGGACAGATACACACACACCAGCTGTGCAGGTGCATATTACGACATTTTAGGGCCAATACAAAGCCAAGCTTGGGGGCCTTGTCATACTGAATTTTCATTAATTGCCGTCATCATGAATAAACAACGTGAGTGGAAGCAAGGTTCTGGCAGAGCTTGTCTTGTATCACTACAAAACACATTTCAGAGACACAAATTATTAACAGTATAATGGTCCAGCTGCACTACAAACAAGATGATCCTGATAGAATATGATGCTTTTCTAAAAGATCTAAAAGTATGTCATTCAAATGAGCTCAACCTCACGTAGCTCAGGAGATAACGTCTGTGTAAAAAAAATCACATGGGCAACCTTTATTAATGCGGGAAATAGATGCATACACACCTGTAAAATGTGTGTTATTGTAAGTTGTGGTGGTACTGTGATGGTGGATTAAGTTCAACCTTGTTTTCATTTAAACGAGTTGTCCTGCATACAGTCTACAAAGAGGAAAACCTACGTCTACCATGACTTTAGCTAATACTCAACAATTCCCAGCATTTATGAAAAGTTTTTTCCCCCCAAACAGATGTTGTAGTATAATTAAGAGGAGACGAACAGAGTGTGTCGTTATCTTCAAGACACTACACTGTGTTGTGGTGAAGATATTAGACATTTGCTTTGCCAGTGTTGCAGCTGTCTCACAGCAGAGGACAGCTTGTGTAGAAGAAAACGAGGGTTGTAGCTAATTGTCCACCTTACTCTGGGAGGAAGAATCCACGTCTGTTGTGTGACAAAAACAAAACTAACAATATTATAGCATCACTCGGAATGCACCGATACCACTTTTTTTCTGACTGAATAAAAGAACAGTTACTCAAATATTAGTACTGTGTACAGCAGACATGTCCAAACTCTGGCCCGCGAGCCAATCAAGGCCCTCAGTCAGATTTTGTACGGCCCGTAGCTTTGGTTTTATAATGTTTTATTTATGGCCTGGGACGGAGTAGGACAGAAAATCCCTACGTCCCAAAAAAACAACTTTTCAGTAGCGGGTGGGCAATATAATATTCATGATGATAATAGACAGAATTTTAAAGTAAAAGTGCTTGTTTTGATATAAAATGATGTACACTTCACAAAAAACCCATATTATTTATGATGCACAAAAACAGTGAAATAAATAGAAAACTAAGCAAATAATTATAACTGTAATTAAAACAGCTTAAATATATGTGATTTAATGTATCAATGTATCTCTACATAATGTGTATAACATACAGACATTTACTTCAATGAAAGGCAGCATTAAAAGTAATCTAGGGTTAATATTAATTCAAAAACACCAAATATAACAGGATAACATTGGAAGAAGGATCATTTTACTGAATTGTGAGCTCTTACTCTTTTCATTTTTCAACATAGGCTTTTGCTTGTTGTGGAGAATTTTTACAATTTGATATATGTACTTTTATGTGGATCAAGGGTCTGAACCGTGATAAATATTCTGTATAGTTTATCAATGACCTGAGTGGTAAGTAAGCCTATGTGAGCCACGTTAAAGCAAATACTGTGAAACTAAGCTGTAAGAATCAGCATTGTTGGATTTCAGATAGATGCATTGGGCGATACAGAAATGCCAGTGCACTGGTGCTCGATCAATCAGGAAGGATTTGAACTCTGATGACTTGAAACTGGAGAGTCCCATAACATCCAGAGCTCTATAATCAGACTTGACCTCACTATCTGCACAGACATGAGGTGATGCTGGTTGTACTTTAGCTGCTTTTTGCATTTTCGTGCTTGTTTTATTTACCAGTCTTTTTTTCTCACAGCTGCACTGAAACATGTGACAGCTGCGGTTCTGTTCAGTTCATAATGAGGAATATTGTTGTTGAAAGCATGCATCATTCTACAAGAACACTCTGCTTTCATTCTATTGGATTTCCCACTGCAGTCTTAAGGGGAAGCTGGGCTTTGGTTCAGTCAGTAATGGACAAAGGACAAATGTTTGTTTTTCTTAATCTCACTCTCAGACAAGCTTTGTCGGACGCTGGCATGTCTCTCTCAGTGATGCTGTATCTTTGTTTGTTACACTTCCCTTTTCTATGAGAGTGATGTGGATGTGTGTTATCTGTAATGATCAATGTTGTGGAAAGGTTTTTCTTAAGATGATATAAAAAGAGCTGTCCCTTTTTATTTTACCTTTATTTTATTTTATTTTTAGGGTTCGAGCAACAAGGTTGCAAGAACCCTATTGAAACTGGAAGGATTATTATTATTATTATTATTATTATTATTATTCTTATTATTCCCCCAAATGAATCGCCTTTTTGAGGCCTTTCCCATACCCCAAAACTCACCAATTTTTGTGACCGCATCAATCCTGGTGTAAATTTACGTCTGAAAAAGGTTCGGGGAATGTGCGTCGAAAATTGAATGTGGGAGGGGCCAATAAGTGCGGCGCCACCTGTCCAAATTCACCATGACCAACACAAATATCGCACATGCACGAAATTCGGTACACATGTGTAGTGGGTCAGGATGAAGAAAAAATTACATTATGACCATGATCCAAACCCAACAGGAAATCCGCCATCTTGGGTTGATTGGCGATTTTTTGGCGATTTTGGCGAATTCGCAGCAATGGTATTTGAACTAACTCCTCCTAGAGTTTTCGTGCGATCACCTTCAAACTTGGTGAGGTCCCTGTGGACCAGTTGAGGAGCTCACGGTATCAAAAGTTTTTTCAAATGTCACATGGCGCGCGAGATAGGGGGCGGCAAAGTTCGTGATGATTCTGATGTTTCGCATCAGAAAAACAAAACTCTTATAACTTTGCGATGGAAGGTCCGATCCAAACCAAACTTGCTATGATTGATGATGGGCCATGGCTGAAGACGTCTATGAAAAAACGGTGAAGTTTGAAAACAGCGCCTCCTTGTGGTGAAAGAAAATACACCAAAAAAAAGTTTTTTTACGATTTCGGGAATAACTTTTACACAGATAATCGTACCGCACTCAAAATTGGTGACAACAGTCAAAACACATGGTAGATGATGTGTGATCAATATGACGACGAATCGTTTAACGGTGTTGCCATGGCAACGACGCAAAGTCGGATTTTTGGGACAAAAAATCAAACTGCTACAACTTCGCAAATCCTGGTCCGATCTGAACCAAACTTGCTAGGATTGATGACAGTCCGGCCCTAAAGACGTCTATATGAAAATATTCAATTTCGAAAACAGCGCCCCCTGGTGACAGCAGACAGTATGACGGCTTGTATTTCAATTATCTCCTCCTAGAGCTTTTGTGCGATCACCTTCAAACTTGGTGAGATCAATGTGGACGAGTTGAGCATCAAAAGTTATCAAAAGCTTTTTAAAATATTGTATGGCGTACCAGATAGGGGGCGCCAAAGTTGGAGATAATAATAATTTTTCACAACAGACAATGAAACTCTTATAACTTTGCGACGGAAGGTCTGATCCCAACCAAACTTGCTATAGTTGATGATGGTTAGTTGCTGAAGACGACTGTGTTGCTGAAACGGTACATTTTGAAAACAGCGCCTCCTGGTGGTGGTAGAAAATTCTAAAAAACAAACTGTTACAACTTTGCCAATCCTGGTCCGATCTGAACCAAACTTGCAAGGATTGATGACAGTCCGGCCCTGAACACGTCTATATGAAAATATTAATTTTCAAATACAGCGCCCCCTGGTGACAGCAGACAGAATTACATTTATAGTTTTTGATGCTGCTCCAACAAGGATTGTTGTATCCACTTGAAACTTAGTATGTGGGACCCCAGACCCTTCCTCAACATGTCCGTAAAAGGTCACCTCCCTACAGGAAGTGGAACGCCCGAAACAGGAAGTAAAGTCTTTCATTGTCCGATTGACACGAAACTAGATATGTGAGTTACGGGACCTTCCCTGAACATGTTTACGGAGACGCCGTTGACCGAACAGGAAGTCGGCCATTTTAAACAGGAAGTGCCCTCTAACTTTGCCGTACGTTGTCCGATTTGCACGAAACCTTATATGCGAGTTATGGGACCTTCCCTGAACATGTTTACGGAGACACCGTTGACCGAACAGGAAGTTGGCCATTTTAAACAGGAAGTGCCCTCTAACTTTGCAGTATATTGTCCGATCTGCACAAAACCTTATATGTGACACCAGGGACCTGTCCTGAGCATGTCTGTAAAAGGTCACCTCCCTACAGGAAGTGGAACGCCCGAAACAGGAAGTAAAGTCTTACATTGTCCGATTGACACAAAACTAGATATGTGAGTTACGGGACCTTCCCTGAACATGTTTCCAGAGACGAACAGGAAGTTGGCCATTTTAAACAGGAAGTGCCCGCTAACTTTGCCGTACGTTGTCCAATTTGCACGAAACCTTATATGTCACACCAGGGACCTGTCCTGAGCATGTCTGCAAAAGATGACCTCCCAACAGGAAGTGGAATGCCCGAAACAGGAAGTAAACTCTAAGATTGTCCGATCTGCACAAAACTTGATATGTAAGACAAGGGAACTTCCCTGAACACGTTTACGGACGCGCATTTGACCGAACAGGAAGTCGGCCATTTTAAACAGGAAAAAAAGTGCCCTATAACTTTGCCATACGTTGCCGATCCCCCCCGAAATTTGGATCGACATGTGCGGAGACGCCGCTGAAAATAACTAGTACTGAAAATAACTAGTACCGCGCGCGGTGAATGAACGGGTGAGAGCGCGAGGCACGCGGGGAGCCGTGGCACACGGCGACCCGCGTGGGTCGACTCGAACCCGTTCAGAACCGCGCGCGGTACTAGTATTTTATTGTAATTAACTGAACCAAACAGCGTCACACATATTCACTCATCTTTGAAGATACACGTCTTATACATACATATAGATTACTAACAATGAAATGTCCATCAGATCAAGTCAGGTCTCCATGTATTGATGTACTCACATCCTCTTAAATGTCTCATTTGTCTCTGTTTTCATTTTCATAGAAAATGGTAACCTTGTGCAAATCATTTTAAACTTCGTATAATGATGGAGTATCCGGTTGCAACCACTTCTTTTCAGGGCTTTTTTCCCCTGCAATAAGTAATATTTTCATTTAGTATTTTGTCAACCATAGTCTTCTGTGTAATCTGTGTTACCGTACCCACATACATTATCAAAACATCAAATGTAATGTGATGAAATGTAATGTGTGAGCTGAAAAACTGTTTTCAAACACCTATGAATTTCCCACCAGTACGGCGTAATTTTTGGGCAGTCCCAGAATAAATGGTAATGTTTACCCATATTTGCCCCACACAGTATCGAACACTTTTTCACATTTTCCATTACAATTCCCCCTTTCACGAAACTAAAGAAAATAACACTAAAAAAATACACTGCCTGGCCAAAAAAGAACTGCCGTTTATTGTTGGTAGTCTTGGCAGTTGGTCAGGTCTATGTTCAGCAACGTTATGTGCCCAAAGAATGAGGTCAGCCGACTACCTGAATATATTGATTGACCAGATTATTCCATCAATGGATTTTTTCCAAGATGACAATGCCAGGATTCATCAGGCTCAGATTGTGAAAGAGTGGTTGAGGGAGCAAGAGACATCATTTTCATCACAGAGTCCAGACCTTAACCCCATTGAGAATCGTTGGGATGTGCTGGAGAAGGCTTAGCGCAGTGGTCCAACTCTGCCATCATCAATATAAGATCTTGGTGAAAAATGAATGCAACACTGGACGGAAATAAATCTTTCGACATTGCAGAAGCTTAGCGGAACAATGCCCCAGCGAATGAGTGCCGTAATCAAAGCTAAAGGCGGTCCAATGAAATATTGGAGTGTGTTACCCTTTTCTAGGTGGCAACTTTTCTTGGCCAGGCAGTATACTAAAAAACAGTAAACCTAGAAAAATACTCCATAATAAAACACACTCATCAAACTATTAATCACTAAAGCTAGAGAAAAAACAATAACATACAGGCCATAAAAACTCAGTAAGGCAATACATATCTACAAATAATATGGAGATGAAAAGTATATTGTATATAAACATAAAGAATTATGATCATCATCTCTTATAACAAGGTCTAAGCCTTGAAGATAAGGATTCACCTACCTGAGTGGCCTTTCTCCCTTGGATTCCAGTCAGCTCTGACACCTCACCAGTTTGTCCACCTTGAGACGTATTCAGACCTCCAACATGAAACTTATGTAGAGGGACAGTTTATTGTTGTCAAGGAAAAATGAGGCGTGGCAAAGGGACACATGGACAGTGAGTATGATGTGTCTTTTTAGATTTGAATGTGTCAGAGAAGCAGAAGACAATCATGACACAAATCTCTGTGTTGTTTTATAGAACCCATCCCCACCTCCTGTTTCATTTGCTTTTATGGATAGGGACATTTTAGAGGCCACAGTGAATGGCCTCCCCCTCTTGTCCAAGGCCCAGTGCCTGCAGAAAGCCCAATATACTATATTTTATCTCCAAGTCTCCGTCTTTTCTCTGAGTGCATGTTGCTACCATCTGGTCATAAATTCCACTTGCCCAGATTCAGGACAGACGGATTGAAAATCAAATGTGTCCCCGCCTCCATTGCTCTGTTGAACAATGAATGTTATTTGTTATAGTATGATTTGCTGTCATGTGTGGCTCGTCTGCTGCTGCTGTGTAACAAATTGATTGTAAATATAACTTGAACTTGATCCATCGATCTTAAATTGCTTGTATGATTTTTTTTAAAGGCACCTTTCATGTGTGCTCTACACACCACTTATTAAACAATAAAATGTTATCAAACATACACAAGGATCACATCACTTTAAGCAAGAAATGTTGTTAAATGCATACCACTAATGGGCAACGTTGTATTTGTTTCTATTTTTTCGTCCCTCTCAGAACACTGCACCAGCAGTTTGAGAGCTACAAACAGGAGGTACGTCGCATCGGGGCTGAGATACGGCAGCAGCCGACTCATCAGAAGGACGACACGCCCACCTGTGGCATCTGCCGCAAGACCAAGTTTGCTGATGGCTGCGGCCACCACTGCTCCTATTGTCAGATCAAATTCTGTGCTCGCTGTGGAGGACGGGTCTCTTTGCGGTCCAATAATGTAAGACTCCTGTCCTCTGGCCTTCTTTTTATTCCACCTCCGTCTTATGCTCTTCCCATTCTTGCTGTGATTGAACTGTTGATCCTTTTTTTGCTTCCTGACCATACTTTTGTGAGACTAACGTGTATTGGCAGAATGGCTTGGTACCAGTCATTGGTCCATCAAAACACTTTCTGTCTGAAGTTGTAGTGCTGTTTATTGAGTTTGAACCCCGGTTGGAACAAGGGCCTTTGTGCATGGAGTTTGCAGGTTCTCCCCGTCTGTGTGTGGGTTTTCTCCTGGTTCTCCGGCTTCCTATCACAGTCCAAAAACATGAAATAAAGGGATTAGGTAAATTGGTCACTCTAAATTGACCATAGGTGTGAATGTGAGACTGGATGGTTGTTTGTGTCTGTGTGTCCTTGTGATGGACCTATCACCCTATATCATTGATTGATTGGCACAGCACCCCCCACGACCTTCCTGTGGAGGATAAAGCGGTAGAAAATGGATGGATGGATAGATTACTTTCCACATCCACATCAATTACAGCACCTATGATGTCCCATGTTGCCCGTGACTTGATTGCAGTAATCATACTGTACATGCATGCCAACCAGTGACATTGCTGCTCCCATAAGAACAAGACTAGCACCAGTGAGAGGAAGGGATCTCAAGGCTCAAGGATAAAAAAAAAAAAAGGGTTCAAACTGTAACCTGCCATTCTTAAAACAATTAAGTGGAGATTAAAGCGACTGTCAATACAAATGTAAAAAGGTCATCAAAATACCATTGCAGCTCTCTGTGTTTAACTCTACAGACTGATGCCTCTGAGAGAGGCTTAGGTGCTGTTCTGTTGCAAGGGGACCAGGAACAGCTCTGACCCGTGGCTCAGTCGGAAAACGTTTGCTGAGGGAGCTGCAAAATTGTATTACAGACTGAACACAGAGCGGTGTCTTGGCTTGGACAAATGAAGGACATGAATGCCAGGATCACAAGGTGGTTTCTGGCAATACAGCCTTTTGGCTTTGAAATATCATACAGCTCCAGGAAGTTCAACTCTTCCGTAGACTTCCTGTATAGGATGTCACAAGGGGCGTCTTCAGAAGGTGGGGGAAATGTCACGTAGTGAGCTGTGACACTCACGCAGTACATGGTGTGCAGGTGGCATTTTGCCAGCATTTGAGATCATTGCTGTCCTGACGATGGTTTGTCACTGTGTTCGTACACACGGCCGTTTGTACTGTAATTTTACTCAAGTCATAAAACAGAGCAGGTAAAATTGTACAGGCTCTTAAAAGGAGGAACTGTAGCTAACAGAGAGGGGAAATCATTTAGGGGACACCACTTTGAGTGGTTTATCCTTAATCATTAATTATTATTATTATTATCATTATTATTGTTGTTATTATTATAATGATAATATAATAATTATTATATATTAATCAGATTGTTAATTTATCATTAATGCCTGTCTTGAATTCATTGATTAAGTTCTATACTATGCTCACATACATATTTTTATTGTCATGGCCATTTGTCATCTGATCACTGCTTTTGTTAATTATTCCAGTGTCTCTACCAACATTTCCTGTTCTTTTAACCCGTTCAGGTAATGTGCGTATGCAACCTGTGCCGTAAGCAGCAGGAGATTCTCACCAAATCAGGAGAATGGTTTTCAGAGTCAGGGGTGCGGCCTGGAATGATGGACACCTCCTTGAATGACCCAGCTATAAGAGATAAAAACCAACAGGACAAGAAACTACTGCGCTCCAGGTCCGTAGCCCCAGCCTCTAATGCCTCCATAGGACTAGAGAGGAAGCAGCTGTCCACTGGTGACACTGCTGTCAAGGGTGCTGACACCATGCCAGGCTCTCGCTCTCAAAGTGAACCACCCAGAGAAAAGTAAGACTCAGTAAACACACTACACAACCTCTATGATGAAGTTCAGCTACATGCTGTCACTATAAAATGTTTTATATGTCACATTTGTGACATGATAAGAATTGAAAAGTGGGAAGCATCTTAAACAGAGGAAGCTTTTTTTTTTATCCTTGGGGTAGATCTGTGTGGTAAAGTCTCTGATTAAATCCTATTATTAGTACTTGGTGGTTGAGACTGGAAGAAGTAACCTGTCTGATGTTGAATAGTAGAATGTGGTCTGTGTTTAAATAAAAGTCTTTCATTAGTGCTTGCCTGTGCTAAAGAAAACGGTACACCTGTATTTATGTCTGTGTCCAAATAATGATGCATTTTTAACAACCTTATCCTTCAGGAAAAGACCAGTTTCCCTCCATGAACAAAATGGCAAGGGAGGCATGGGGTGTGGTGGTAGCTGGAAAGCTACTGGGAAGTTACAATTTCAGTCATCCTTGGATGAGCGGGTGCGCCCTGGTGACAGAGGTGAGAGACAGCTGGGAGACAGACGGAGGTTGGAGAAGATCCATTCTCAGGAATATAAGGACGGGGCGGATAACTTAGGTGGTTTAGAAACACATAAAAGACGTCCAGAGAATGAAGAACAGAGAGAACGGAAGCGTTGTGAGAAGGACTTCCAGAATCGTTATCGTAGTGACCCCAATCTGGCCCGTTACCCAGTGAAACCTCAGCGGGAAGAGCGAGAGATGCGCATGCATGCTAAGGTTTCAAAGGTACGCCATGAACGACGACACAGTGATCTGGCAATCAATGAGGTTGGTCTGGGACCAGGTGGAGGAGCCAATGCAAGTGAGGTGCCTGAAAATCTTTTAGTAAAGTTGTCCGGTGGTGGGAGGGGAGACTCCAACATACTGGATAACCACTGTGCCTACTCTGTAGACAGGACTGTGGGTGTCGGAGCAGGGCCTCCACCTAGTGAAGGTGGATTGAAATTAGGACCCCAACCAGTGGGACCTGTCCAACCAAGTACAACATGGACACAAAGAGAAATAGACAAGGATAGCCCGGTAAAGAAAGACTCCCAGTCAGAGTCTTTGCTGCCTTCTCAATCATGCAAAAGCAGGTGCGGAGTCAACAAGAGGCAGATGTCCATTAGTAGCTCGGAGGAGGAGGAGGAGGGAGGCTCCACGCCTGAGTACACCAGCTGTGAGGACCTAGACATGGAAAACATCAGCAAAAAGGGTCAGTGAAAAATATGTGCTCACTCCAGTTAACTGAGACAAATCACATTTAAGGAGCTGAAACAATACAAAATCTTGTTTTAATCAAGAAAAAAGCTTCAAACCGATTAATCGATTCGATCAAAATAGTTGACGATTAATTTAGTACATCGATTAATTGAATAATAGTTTCAGCTCTACAATTTATGAATACTGACATAGACTGAATTTATTGTTCTTTCTGCCTACAGGTGACTGGGACTGTCACCCATTGGATCCTACTGTGTGGCACGTGAGTGTTATACCCTATTCATACTGGCACCATTGCAGTTTTATTCACATATGATCACATAGCTGATTAAAGACCACTCAGCAGGACAAAATCTGAAATAAATAATAAATACTTGCCTTCCTTGTTTATTCTGTCCCTCATCCTTATTATTTGTTTGTGCTTTTTCTCTCCTGTAGCATCCAGTCACATGGCAGCCTGCTAAGGAAGGTGACCACCTGATTGGTCGCATCATACTAAGTAAGCGGTCAGCCGTGCTTCGTGAGAATGGTTCCCTCCTTGGCCTAAAAGTAAGCAGGAAATGTTTCTTCTTTTTTGTGATTGTGTTATGTTATGCTTTTGAAAACTGTGTCTTAAGTGTACATTTTTAAAAACTTCGGGTTCACCATTTATGTGTGGATGGGCAAAACAGCATTCTTTCCTTGTGACATAAAAAGCTGTAGTATTGTATAACGTGTGAAATGGATAGGAACAATTTCATTAACAAGACGTCCACCCACACAAATGGAGAGACCTACTGACATACTGTGCCTGCTCAATGAAGGACGTCCCACAGTAATGGTGGGTGAGGGTCACTTACAAATAACTGCAAAGGCAAGTGGTTTCAAAAATATCCAGACAGGTTTATCAGGTAATAACTGTTAACTTGGGGCCCAAATATATAAAAGAGCTTGTCACAGAAACTGAATTGCATGAACTTGTTGAGGCTTTTCAGCAAGACCATGGCCTCCCCCAGTGTATTTGTGCCTTCGATAGCTCAGTGGCAGAGCGGAGGACTGTAGAGTACATCAAAGTCATCCTTAGGTCGCTGGTTCGACTCCGGCTCGAAGGAACACATTTATATGCTGGCAAAACAATTGTAACCCCAATTCCTCAATTGGTCACAAGTTCACTGAAATTGAAAGAGTAGAAGTCTAGAAGATGGATGGATTGTGTTTACAAAAAGCTGACTCCTTATTGGTCAAGCATGGTCACGTGACGACCGATGAATGACTGTTTTAATGTAGAAATAGTAACACGAATTTGGAATGTGGTTTACTGGGTGGCAAATATGTTCAATGTTCAATACAATATATGATTCACTCAGTTTAACAGTTAATCATGTTCAATCATGTTCCTCCGTTTTCTGCAGGTGGTAGGAGGGAAGATGACAAACACAGGGAGACTTGGGGCGTTCATCACCAAAGTCAAGAAAGGCAGTCTGGCAGATGTGGTGGGACATCTACGAGCAGGTGCCAGTCTACTGAACATATTGTTTAATGTAGGGAAGTACTGGGCATTGTGTATGCACATATGTAAATCAGAGCAAACACAACAAAATAATATATGAACAAACAAAAGCACAACAGTGACACCATCATATCCAGAGTTCAAGCATCTCAAATCATCAAGCCCCAAAACACCACCAAATTTATTTTGAGTCAATATTTCTAAAGACTTGGTCGAAAAAAACTTCTTAGTGTTTCAACAACATCAATCAAATTTACACGACATGGGTCAAAGTAGTACAGTGTGGGGAAGAAAGTCTAAGTCCTTTAACATAACTTGAGAGTTTAATGCAAGAAGACTTTCTGAAATGTTTAAAATGTGTATTTCAGTGTCTTTGAATAGCTTGGTTCCAATGCATGCATGAGGCCCATAAGGTAGGCACATGCCTGCGCCACATCTGCAATGCCAAAAAGGACCTCGAGCACAATCACATCCCTTGTAGTCACCGTCTCACGCCCTGGTTTGGAGATCACAAAAATCTTGATGACACATGCACCAAGTGCCTCTGTCACAGACAACACCAGTAACAACATGCAAAACAGAATATCCTGATATACAGTTGTAACGAAGATAAGATGTACTTTTGTCTAGTACAAGTACATTTAAACTGCATTTGTAGAACTACATGCTTCATTTAACATGTCAAGGGTCTCATCAAATGTCCTCCTGAACAGGTTTGCTGGACAGAGGCAATCAAACAAACAATTAACAGACAACAAACACTTGAGTTACACAAATGTGTGGATGCGTGGTCCGATACATTCAACACAAAGGAAACAGAACACAGTACTATGCCTCTTACTGTCAGCCAATAGGGTGTAGCGAGGTGTTCTCTCCGTCTTCGGGTCCAGTCCAGTTTGGTGGAGTCGTGGAGCACTGACGTCAGTTGTGCAGCTCACAGCGGGAAAACAGCGGCTGATCCTCAGCCTCGTCCGGGGTAAAATAGCTCAAGAGTCGATATTAGAAGGAGGTCTCCGCCGCTCTTCTCTTCTGCAAGGACGATCAGAAGATCGCGGCTGCAGGCCGTCCTGGTGTGGATCCAGTGGGCTGCTTGGCTGAACGCAAAACAAGTTTCTGATTCGACCAGTGAGGGTGAAACACCATTTCCCATGTGAGTCAGATGAAAGAAGCTTGAAGACGAGCTCCTACTGCTGTGAACTTTGGAAGGAGAGGACAAACAGAAGGCGAGCAGTCTTGTTTATACATTCAGCCAGTGAGGTTTGTTGTCCAGCAGAGGTGGCCAATGAGATATCAGGATTCTGCTTTTTAGTACTTCACATGTAGGTAGGAAGTGCAGGGGATGCTGGGAAGCAGAGGTTCCTAATACAGTCCTTTGTCCACTTTCCAATATGACCAACAGAGGCCGACAGAGGCTTGTTGTGTGAATGAGGTGAAGTCTGCCATGTCTGATTGCCTTGTTGTGTGTGTCCAGGTGACGAGGTGCTGCAGTGGAATGGGAAGTCATTGCCAGGAGCAACCAAGAAAGAAGTGTACAACATTATCCTTGAATCAAAGGCCAACCTTAAAGTAGAAATAGTTGTTTCAAGACCTATAGGGTAAGATTAATGTTATCAATATGTATTATAATTAAAATAGTTATTGGTTTACTTTTGATATTTCTCCTTCCTTCATTTAAAAACTCTATCCACCAAATTATGTCCCAAAACATTTTGAGAAAAGTGTATGATTAATTCATGTCTCCTGAAATCCTTCAGATCCTTTTTTCCCTTCTCTGCTTTGCATCATATTAAATATCTAATGGCACTTTACCACTACACAGTTCCAGCAAGACTCGGCTCGGGTTGGCACGGCTCAGCACGACTCTACTAATTTTTTTTGCTTTTCGATTAGCAATAGTACCTGGCACTTTTTCAGTACCTGCTCTGGCGAGGTTCCAAGCGAGCTAAATGTGATGTCGACAGACTGCCAGCCACTGATTGGCAGAGAGTGGCACGACGTTCGACACAGGAATCAAACCGCACAATGCCGAACTGTAGATCAGTCAAAAAGACATACAAAACTTGAAGACATGTGTTACTCTCCAACATATAGCAAGGACTTTTAAAAAACGAAATATTTAACAGAGGAGTCTAGAGTATTCAGTTTAGTGACTGTATCAGACGGAGTCTGCGCTACTGAACGAAGTACTGAACGATTCTGTGAAAAAATCTTAACTTTTAACTGAGTCTAATGATTCAGTACACTGAAATTAACTGCTTTAAGGCCCTGGTATACTTCTGAGCACAGTGCACGCAGAGTCATGCTGGAACTGTATAGTGGAAAAGCTCTGTAAATGTGAGCCAGGACCCACGACTAGGTCCTGGCTGTTTTTCTTTCTTTTTTTTTTACATTTGTTATATTTATTTTGTGAGAGCATTACAATACAGTAATTATTTTCATTTCAAATAACATACAATGGTATTTCCGCCACTCACAATTGAAATCTTTGTATACAAAACACGAAACAAAATACAGAAAGTCAAATGAAAGTATACTTGAGAACTTGAACAAATTGGAAAAAGACAGACGTATATAAAAGAGCAAATAAAGAAATGTCCACCAGGGAGTTTTTTATTTGTTTATTTATTTTTTTTAAATAAAACAATACATACTAGTTGTTAGGCCAAATAAAACATTCAAAAATAAAGCATAAAAATAGCATTACAGGATCATCCATCAATACTTCTGTCTGTTCAAAACTAACCTATCTTACCCATTTGGCCCACAATTTGATAAATATGTTTTTCTGTAGGCAAATGGAGAAGGTAATCTGTTCCATGAGGTAAATGTCGCTTACTATACTTATCCACTCCTGTATTGAGGGCGGATCAGGGAGAAGCCAACCCCTTGTCATGTGCTTTTTTACCCCTGGCTGTTTTTCTAACATGTTACTGATGGCTGTTGTCAAGAGTGTTTCACTCATTCACTTTAAATACAAATGTTCATGTCTTGATTTATACTCATTTTTACAATGTGTTTGTTTTTGCTTCCAGAGACACTTCTAGAATCCCACAGTCCTCCCACCCTTCTTTAGAATCTAGTAAGTGTTTATATGGCCAGGTATATTAGCTGTTAATGTGATTGCCAATTTTAACTGCTATGGTAAACTTCTGGGGAGAAATCTTGTCATTGTAACACATTGTAACACTCAAATCACCCAATTGTGTTGATATGTTGTTTCTATCCATCCCTCAGCAGGCTCCAGCTCCTTTGAGTCACAAAAGTTGGACCGTCCCTCTATATCAGTGATGTCCCCTACAAGTCCTGGGACCCTCAGAGACCTTCCCCTGGTTCTGCCTGGACAGCTCTCTGTGAGTATCTAGAGAAGAATGGATGTAGACTTGTGTAAATAAATATGAATACAGATAGAGTTTAAATGAAATGCCATCTCATGTCTTCTCAGATTAAGCTGTGGTATGACAAAGTGGGTCATCAGTTGATTGTCAATATCCTTCAAGCCAGGGACCTGCCAACTCGACCAGATGGTCGACCTCAGAACCCCTATGTCAAAATGTACTTTCTACCAGACAGGAGGTAATGACATCATATTGATTTGTTTTATTACCTTTTCCTTGTCCTAGTCCTTATCAAAAGTATTTTTTTCCCAAAATAAACTCATTTACTGTACACTTACATGTATTGCATATGTACTGTTTAGGGCCCCAGGCCCAGTGTGGCTGTAATTTCCATTGTCTTCCATGAGCATGGCCTACAGGGAAAAGCAAAAGCCTTACTCCATGTGAGAGGCTGGAGTTTAATCAAAATACAATTGTGCAACCTCAGCTCTTCCTCTCCTTCCTAAATGTGGTTACAGTAGGAGGTGTCTCCAAGCTCCTTTCATCTGACTCCCATGGGAATCGGAGTTGCTGCAAACACACCTCTCTCCTCACCTGACTTTAATCACTGCAGCTTTTATCAAGCTCACAAAGGTTTCGGAGTTAGAGTAACTCACCTCTCCTCTCCCTATATGGCCACAATTGTCGGAGCTGCACCTACACTCTTGCCATCCAGCACTGTAACGATGACACCCAATCTCTGAAGAGATTGTGCCGGTTTCACCCTCGCTGGTCAAGTCAGAAATTTGTTTTGCGTTCAGCCATGCAACCCTGTGGATCCACACCTGGAAGCCTCTGCAGCCACAAGCTTCCAGTACCATCAGTGATTGCAGTTATTTTGAGTCTTGGAATCTAACTTTGTGTGTTTACACATTTGCTCTAGTGACAAGAGTAAACGTCGGACTAAAACTGTGAAGAAGAGTGCTGAGCCCAAGTGGAACCAGACATTCATATACTCCCATGTTCACCGACGGGACTTCAGAGAACGCATGCTGGAGATCACTGTCTGGGACCAGCCCAGAGTGCAGGAGGAGGAGAGTGAATTCCTGGGTGAGGTGGGTAACCACATGTGAACCCCATGCTTTCATTCCTTTTGTATAAGTTGTCTTTATTTCTTTGTATTGATATCATTTGGGTTTAGTTCTCTGGATTGGATATTTAACTAGTAATAGTTTAGACAACTACATGATCACTCACTGTCATCAGGGTATTGCAGAAGGCAATGGGACCCAACTGAAAGGGGGCCCCTGAAATGACTGCCAGATTTCTTGGCGTAATTATTGGCTCAGACCTGAATTTTAACCTAAAAAACTATCACATTGCAAATACCTTCCTGTCAAAAAACTGCTGAAAAAACTAATTTTCAGCAGACTAGATTATTGTAATGGTGTCTTTACAGGTCGTAACAAAAAAATCAATCAGGCAGCTGCAGCTGGTCCAGAATGCTGCTGCTGTCCTGACTAATACCAGGAAACTGGACCACATCACACCAGTCCTTAGGTCTCTACACTGGCTTTCCGTGAGTGAAAGGATATATATCAAAACCCTACTCTTGGTCTAAAAAGCATTGAATGAATACAGAATATACATCCTAGAATTAATATAGTAGTTCCCTATGAAGCACCCATGTCATGCTTTTATTTATTCTGTGATTTTCTTAATGGATTTCTATGCCCTTGTAAAGCACTTTGAGTTGCCCTGTGCATTGATTGTGCTAAACAAATAAACTTGCCTTGACTTGCCTTTCGAGAAAGCACCACCTAGTGGTAACCCAAAATGTAAACATTTGATTTATGGTCAGAATTACTGCAACATTAATTGGATCAATGTGAAACTCACTCAGGCAAATCTAAGTCCATCCAAGATAACAACATGTGATGCCACTCACTTCGCTGTTGGTTCTCGGTGTCAGTATCTTAACTATCTTTTTAATATAAGAACTATTCCTAATTCTTCTGATGCTCAGTTGCTAAACTACACCGTTTCTCTTTCGCTCACCCATCCTTGCTCTCTCAGATTTTGATAGAGTTAGAGACGGCCTTGCTGGATGACATACCTCGCTGGTTCAAACTCCAGGCCCATGACATGTCCTCCATACCTCTACCCGAGCCATCTCCGTACCTTCCACGCCGACACAGGCATGAAGACAGCCCCAGCAAGAAGCTGCAGAGTATGTCTGGTTAAACACAGTAAATGTACATGCTATGTATGTCAATTATTTAATGTGCTTGGTAACATGTCCTTTATTTCGATGTCTTTCTATTGTTGAAGGAAACTGAGAAACACAACCTTACCCAGTCTTGTATGTGTTTTTACATGTGTTTTCACACAAAGCCACACCATGAATGCAAAAGCCACAACACAAATACAAAAGCCACAACACAAATACAAAAGCTACAATCAAAATAATAAGGTAACACTCCATTCACGTTAATCCTGGGCTGCAAATTTTGGATTACAATGGTGTGGTGTGCACTCTGCATTGTTCTGAGGTTTAACAGTGCACTTTACTCTGCAGTGAGGCTGCAGTGAACACTGCTTCTCCACTTAGCTGAGCTGAGCCATAGAAACACTGAAGCACTGAACTACTGTACTTCTCTGAAGGTGCTTGTACAAGAGGTTGCTTATACCTCAGAGTGAAAGTTTAGACCAGAAGCTGAAGTGCACTTTTTACCGTGCCTTTAACAATGGAGATGCTGCAAGATTTGGATGGTTTGAACTCCATTTGTGCCCACTTGCAACGGTCTTCTGGTACATGGTTTCAAAGATGCAATGACGGTCAAATCATCCATGTACACCTGGATTGTGGAAGATGAAGGCCACTCTCAGACCTTTTGCCTCTCATTACCCATCGAGA
The DNA here is from genome assembly GCF_019176455.1 of Solea senegalensis. NCBI lineage: Eukaryota > Metazoa > Chordata > Actinopteri > Pleuronectiformes > Soleidae > Solea > Solea senegalensis. The sequence continues at coordinate 15,511,708 of NC_058026.1, forward strand.
TGCACAGATGATAAGCTCCATCGCCAGCGGTGAAATAGTGCAGCCTACCATGATGCCTATATCCAGACGTTGTCAAATTGTGCAGATTCTGAACATAGGTCTTGACCAACTCTGCAATGTTTTTGGGGACGTGAAAGAAATCAAACGCCGTCGACAGCATCTTGTGAGGAACCAATCCGAAAGCCACACAAAGGTCTCTCCGTTTTTTCTTGGCAGTTTGTCTTCCTCCGTGGTCTTGCTCCATTGCTTCCTCAGTTTTCTTCTTTCCTTCACTAACCTGTCAAGTTTCTCACTGCCTACTGGATTTGAGTTGGGTTGAAGTTAGTTCTGCCTACTGGGTGTCTTCTCCTTCCCACCCTAAATCTTTCGACTCCATAGTTGTAAATTATGGTTCCCATGTTCTCCAGTTTTCTTTCAACTATTCACATCTGTCCTTCTATCAAGAGGACAAGGTCATAGTTGATGGTTTCCCACACTTTCTTCTGGCTGGACTTCTGGCTGGCCACAGAATTTGAGGTTTTCCTCGTTCCATCTTTCTCTCTGCTGCTGGCTGTGGCCAGTTGGGCTCCAGACCAGAGTCCACTAAAGGGTTCAAGGAAGACTGCGCTTCATCTGGGGGTTTTCTTGCCTCTGGGGTTCACTCAACTGATTTGGCCTTTTCTCAAGGCCTCTTGTCGAACTCACTGAGGCACTTTTTTTTGCCTTGGTGGATCTTGAGGTCTTGCTCATGCCTCTTCCTGTAATGGCACTCCGACCAATCAGTGGACTGCAGAGTGACGACATCACACATAGTATTGGCACAGCTAGCTTGGAACCTCGCCAGAGCAGGTACTACAAAAAGTACCAGGTACTATCACATGTGAAAAATAGCGGCGCTGCATCAATTCTGAACCATCTGTAATATGATCGAGTAAAAAAAATAATAATAATATACCATGACATTAAAACTGGTTACCTATTTATAATGTTGTGGCTGATTGTACCACATTCTCTGTATCACTATGGCTGGTTCAGTAAACAAATAACCCCAAAAGGTTATGAATTTGATAGTCACATTCAGTAAAGGTAAAAACAGTGCAGGCAAATCAAAAACAGTTTGCATCTCAGGCATGCTCACATGACTAGTTATCCTGTGTGCTCACTAGTCATTTTCCTTTAAGACATCCTACTGTGATGTACCACAGTCTGTAGGAGAATGGCACGTGAAGTAGTTTTTAGTAGTACAAAGGACCCTAAACAAATGTCTTGTATGTACCCATATTTTAGTTTGTTCTCATGCAAATCCATGACTTGACCAAAATGTTCATATGAAAATGTGTGTGTCTGTGCGTGCGTGCATTTGTGCTGGATCTCTGTATGTGTGTGGTGTGTGTGAACTTGCAGAGCATAACTCCAGGGAGAAAGAGCACAGCAGTGTGCTGGATGTCCCTGAGCAGCAGCGACCAATCCAACACCGCTCCCGCTCGGTGTCTCCTAACAGACAGGACTCCTGCAGGGCCCGATTACGGCCTGTACGAGTGCCCATGCAAAGGTCAGCATCAAATAGTGAACTCTCATTTTTTTATGACAATGTAGCCTATACATAAAAGCTTATATATAAAATATATACAAGCTTTTATGTACAGAAATATTATATATTTGACATGGAGAATCTATAATTCAGATTATGCATCCAAACTTTTTTTTTTTCCTTTTTAATCAGATTACTGTGTGGTTTACAACAATCGTATTTGTGAATGTTTGTATTGAGGCTCATAATCTTATGATGTAAGGAGTCTTTCAACATCATGCACCCTCACCCAGGTGACCCACCTGGAGTTGATCAATGTGTCCAGATAGGATTACCCCACTCACCTCTGCTGCCTTGGTGACCAGCTTGATAGCCCTGCACTTGCTTGCACCTGTGATGCCAAGCTTACTGTAGGCCCTGCAGAGGGACTGACCAATAAATCATTCTTCATTCTTCCACTATCTCAGCATATTATACCCATATATACAGATAAGCTATCTTAGCTAACGTTAACGCTCGTTCCAGTAGGCATTGCTGAATGAGCATGTCATAAAGTAAATTTTAATACCTCAAGGTTCGATGTGAAAATCAATGGCAGAGAGAAACAGACGTACTGGCGGTTTGGGAGTGCCATCGTTAATACTACAGACACGTGTGTGATTTGTGTAAAAGAAATTCACCTGTAGCAACATATTGTGATGTTTTGTTTTCTCACAGTGCCTGATAAAATCATGTTTTGTCCCATCCCTGGTCAGAGGACACCATTACAGTTTATTTTTACTACAGCCCAAGATCTATTTACCTGAAGAAAAAACATAAAATTACAAAATATTTGTGCTTTCATCAGGAGTCTGGATGAGATGCGCCAGAACAGCCAGCCCTACCCCCACGACCACAACAACCACTCGGAGGACCAACGTTCCGGTGACTCAGATTATGAGTACTCTGAGGACAGGTACCTTGTTTTAAGCACCACATGGGAAGAAGATTGGGTTATATACATGCATATACTGTATATACAGTATATGTGTGTGCAAATGTCACAGGGCATCACCAGCTTTGTTGTTTTTATGTTTGCCGAATTCTGTGATCATTGGCATTTGGATTGGAATGATGTGACTGAGTCTTACATAATAGCAAGCTGTTAATGTAATATTATAAATATGATAAACCTAGCAAAATAGACCCCTTTTTTACAGCAAATATCTTTTTGACATGAAATAAGACAAACACAAGTGTTTGCAGTAAAAATAATAAGGGTTCCACTCTGTTTAAGGGAGCCAGGGTCACGCTACTACTCAACTGTACTATGTGTCTTCTTCTATCCCCTTATTATATTATATCCCCCCTGTCCATGAATCTTCTCTGTTGTCTTCCTCTTCTCTTCCTGCCTGGCAGCTCCATCTTCAACATCCTTTGTCCAATATAATCACTATCCCTCCTTGGCACATGACCAAACCATCTGAACCTTGCCTCTCTTTTTGTTGGCTGTTTGCCAGTTCACTAGTTTATGCACAGTAAATAAACTCACGCTACTTTTTTTTCACTGGAATCCACATTGTTGGCTGTATTCTTAACAACACCAACCACCTCAGTGTGCCTTAGATGCTACCATCCTGAAGTGGGCTGCCAGGTTCATTTTTCACACTACTAATACTACTAAAAGTTGGAAATATACGGGGTTTGTTATGTCATTCTATATTTTCTGGTTTCTCCCATTCCCGTATATTAACTTTTCCTGTTTTCCTGCCTGCCATTTTGTGTTTTTTCTCAAACAGTGAAGTCCCGGAGATGCAGCGGTCTATTCGGGGAGGGAGTGCAGAGTGCCTGCATACAAACAGGTAAAACAAATTTAATTAAATAGAAGAAAGAAAGAAAGCGAACCGTCAGATGTATTTTGCACAATTTAACCAACATTTCACCCTCACAACACCGTAAAAACCAAAAACTTAGTATTTCCAAAGCAAATACAGCATTCTCAAGACATCCTATATTTCTGCTTATGTTCTGCATAGCTCAAAATCATATTTGATATTAATCTATCTCATTAATAGCAAATATGATAGTTGTGGCACACTGAGGAGTTAATGTCCAACTGTTCACTCATAACTGTTATATTTTGTTTTTCTCATGCCTTGCTTCATGTGTATGACCTCACAACCAGGTACATAAGTAGACTCAGCAATACACTCCCCCCCAAAATGCCCCTGTTAGTAAATGGTATCCATAAAGACATTTACAGGTAAGTATTTGTAATGTAAAAGGCATCTTTGTGAACCCTCTCTCTTCATTCGTCTCACTTTCCCAGACACTTGTGGAGTTGTTTGGTCTAGTTGCAGAAGTGTTCTCTCAATACAGTAAATGTCCACCTGTCCCCACACTGCTGTGTTGCTTGTGTTTCCTGTGGTTGATGTGTTGCTTTGTTCATAGTCCTGCTTTAGCTAATGCTATGTGCTGGTTTACCTCTGAATTATGAAATCCTTTAAGGCCATATCTGTGCATTTACATTTTTAATGTTGTAACATACTGAAATGTCACTCCAGCTTAAAAGAAAACTACAACACAAGGGTGGAATCAAAGATGGCTTCTTGGCCACATGGCTGCTGTGTTTCTTTGTTAAGGCCACTTAGAGTATGTAGGATGCAGGTGCCGGGTTACACGAGAGGTTAGTAGCATGCACACTAGGAAGCATTAGTAACATCATATTAACCTGGATCTAGACAGCATGTGCGCACTGAGTTAGCTCAATACGACATTTCAAAAGGTTAAACAGTTTATGCTTAACCAATTCTGCTGTGCTATGCCCAGTTAAGTTAGCACTGTCAGAATGTACAGTATGTGTATGTACGTGTGTGTGTGTTTGTTAACGTACAGCTGTGTTTTGTGCGTGCGTGCCTAACCATGAAGTGGCCATTGAATGAAGGATGCAAGACATGAATAAGTGGCCTTAGTGGTAGAAATCCAGGTAACTCTCATCCAAGCGGGATTTTAAGTCACTGACATACTGGGATGGCTTATTTGTGTTGGTGGGCAACCCAAGACCTGTGTCGATTGGAAGTTGTGGTTGATTCCTAAATATTAATTCAAACGTTCATGTCTTGTTGTGCACTAGTAGTCATGCACAAGGGGACAAAGTCCTTCCAGTGGAAGGACTTTTCAAGCTGACTTAGTGCCCCAAGCATTTGATCGAGTGGTTAACCTCTCAATCGGGATCCCCCTGGGATAGTATGGGGTAGTACAAACTTTCTTGATACCAGTGAGTTCCTTAATGGTCTTTGATTCAAAATCTGGGCCCTGGTCACTGTGCAGTCTCTCTGTAAACCCATAATGCACTATTAAGTGTCCCCAGAGGCACTTTGCTACAGTGCATGCTTGCTGGTTGGCAGTTAGTACAGCTGCTGCTTGCTTTATGAAGTGATCATTTATTACTAGTACAGTTGTGTTGGACTGATCTGAGCTCCAAGGACAATAAATCCATAAACACTAGTGTGAGGGGAATGCAGGTCTATATACTCATCAATCTCTGGAGGTGTTTTGTGGCAATCGCTCTCAGGTCTTGACCGTTTCTTCAATAGTCAAATATGTTTTTGGCCAGAAAAACCCTAACCCTTGCCAAATCCACTGTACGCTCAATTCCTAGGTGGCCCATTTCATAATAGAGGATTCCGTTGTGCTTCACAATAAAATGAAATAAAATAATCAAACCCTAAAATACTAAATACAGAACAATAATAAAAAAACAGCTTTTGTTTTGGATGTTTTTCCAGTCTCTAGCCAATAAAAACTCACTACCAGATGATCTCCAGATCATCCAGCCAATTCTCCTCTAGTACCAACAAGAGCAGATAGATAGAATGTTTTTTTTCTGAAGTACCCATAAATGAGAATAAACCTTAAATATTTAGTTTTAGGTGCACACCATCATGTTTGTTTCTTACAATTGTCTCACAACACGACAGCATAGCGTTTCCCCCTATACCATGTCGAGCTGGTTCCCATGGCAACTCACAATCTTCAGTCTGAATGCTCTCACAGTGCAAAGCAGCCGAATGAATGACTGATGGTGTTCTCATTTCTCTTTGTATGTGTCTGTTTTTTTTTTTTTTTAAATCTTTACCTCTCTCTTTCCTCCACATACTACATTGTTCTCTACGTGTCATCCCTTTGCTCTCCCACATTATTCTCATTCTTGCCCCCTGCCCCATTTCTGTGTTGTTTTGATGCGGTGGTATAGTGACCTGCTGCCGTCCCTGGACAGAGTGAGGAGTGCCAGCACCACTTGTCTGAGACCAGACACCTACTTTCACTCACCTGGCAGAGACAGGTACACAAGAAAAAATTCATTAACTCAAAAAGCGATAGGTGTTGTTGTAAATGATGGCCCTCATTTATCAAAATTGTGTAGAAACACAACAGAAATAAAGTGATTCTGTTTGTCAGCATGAAATATGGGATCAAACTAAGTCAGAAAGCAACAGTGTGGAGAGAAGTCACCACTGCGGTCAACAACGACGGTGTTGACAAATGATTCATAGTGTACAAGTCATCATATATTAAAACATATTGCTACATCGGACCTCAAAATCGCCACCAAAAGCGTGTAACTGTGCTTCAGCCAGACTTAAGCCTGTCAATGACCAACCATTTTGGTATACATACGTTTGATAAATGAAGGTCTGGTGAGGATCGGGTCTCTGAGGATGGTTGTCAATACCAGAATTAAATAGGGTCTATGTGATAGCACCCACAAAAATCCTGAACTAGCATTTTAAATCCTGTTACATTATTGCTCCTGTAACCCTAAACCAGCTATGATAGTATATACCAGTTGTGTCTTTTCCTCTCTCCTTGTCCTCTTTATGAACTGACAGAGCACAAGCTCATGGTCCAACTAGGACATCATCAGGTCACAGGGGCAGGCGATTGCCGCAGCTCCCTTCAAAGAGCAGCAGCATTGAGCAAGGTATGTGTACTGGCAATCAAATCTGGTGAAGATGTTAAAAGCTTTTTTCTGAATTTACATACATATATCCATCCATACTAAACGTCATTCTCCATCTATTAAAAACGTGATCTTGCTTCCTCAAGATACTCTGTAGTCTGATTTCTTTGTTTGAATTATCTTCATTTGTTTCATGTTTTTACTCTTGTCCCAGCCCTTGCAGCAGGGGAGCAAGCCTGCCACCTACACATGAAAGTACATTCCTATTGGCCTTCAGCCTCCCACAGCCCGGACACAGCCCTCAAGACCAAACAAGAGGTCAGTGTCTGAGTCTATTTCGTCCTCCTGTTCTTGATAAATCCTACAAGTCTGTTTTTCAGAACCCCTCATTCACACCTTCGTCTCTGTATGTAGATGTATGCAGAACGGAGGCATTGCAGCGAAAACATCTCAGCAAGATCCTCAGACAGTGATATGAGCGATGTCTCTGCCCTCTCTCATGCAAGCAGTGCCTCTGGCCTCAGTAGCACCAGCTACATGTCTATCCAATCAGAAAGACATGCTGGACGCCTCGGGTCAGTGCTCGTGGTCTTGTTGTTCTTGTGTGTGCTCATGTTAGATGTTGTAGGTGAATTTGAGCTTTCTGAAATAACAATGCGTGATTATGTGTGTAATGCATGCTTATCACTGTGTGCCTTTCTTTTTAATGCACGAATGATTGCATGTTTCTGCCCGGCATGCCCTGACTCCTCTATCCACATACGCGCACACGCATGTACATGAATACATGCTGAATGGTGATTGAACTCAGATCCTCGTCATTAGAGGAGGAGAAAAAGGAGAGGAGGATGTCATGGGGGTTGGACGTGGGCAAGAGGGTATCAGGACTCTCTGCTGAGTTGAAGCGCAGGAGACACACTGTAACAGGAGATACCAGGGTGTCCAGGTAAACCTCATTTTCAGACAGCAGCACACACTTTCCACACCTCTGATCTGAAGGTTTAACAAATCCAGGTACAGATATGATCTTACTGACGATCATCTGTGTGATTCGAAGTAATTCGTTTTGAACGAATCACTCAGAGGTGACTGAGCGAATCCTCTCACTGCGAGGAAACGGTACTAATAGAGTCAGAGTCAGAGTCAGATGGTGTCCCTTCATTTGCCAGCCATGACAGAGGATCTTTGAAATATCTCAGGAGTAATTTTGCCCAAAGACCCGTTACAACTATATGAGAAAAAATATTTTACCACTCGGCTAATGAAGGTATTGGAAAGAGTTATTGGAAAGATATACATAAAGCAGGTATCTGATAGGTGCATTGCTGGCAGTGGCAAAAAAAAAGGCTTTGACTAAAAGATGAATGATGGGGGCAGGACCTACAATAATATAACAATAGCTGCATATTTAATGGAAAGATTACATTATCTCTTTACCTAAAGATGGACATTTCCATAAAGCACCAGGAAAGATGGGTACAGTTTATAGAACTTTGAGACATGATTTTGTCAGGATAGTGAATTAAAGGAACATCCAATCCACATTAATTAATTGCATAAGGGATTCCTCTGGGATTCCAATTGTGCCACTGTATATTGAAATGGAATTGATCCGCTGCAAATTACTTTAATTATTGCTCATTTATTTATTTTGTCCTTCCTCACCTGTAGAGACCTGCAGAGAGACTGTTTTTAAAACATGATCTGAAACATGAAAACGCGTCTTTTTGTCTTTGAACTTTTTTTCCTTTGTCCACCTGAGGCACTTGAGACTTCACCTTCACCTTCTTCTCTCTTCTTGCTCCTATTCCACATCTCAGTGTCTCTAAATCTTAAATATATGGGAGGGTGGTAATCAGTTGACCTGCCTGATCAGGCATACACAAGGCTTGTGTGACATATGCATGTTTTATGTATCACACGTGAGACTTGGAACACATTGATTTTTGCAACTGAATCTGCACCGGTTTCTATCAATTCTCTCTCACTCTCTCTCTCTCTCTCTCACTCTCTCTCTCCAGCCGACATATGAGGTCGTCGATGGGCCGCTGCCTGCTGAAGAGCTCCAGTGTAAGTGGAGAGATTTACACCCAGGAATGCAACGATGGCAGCCAGTCAGACACAGCGCTTGGCTTGGTAGGTGGAGGCAGCAAGAAGAGACGGTCCAGCCTCAGCGCTCGCATGGTGGCCATAGTCGGCAACCGCCGCAGCCGTAGCACTTCACAGATCAGTGGACCCGGTGAGTTGCCACGGCACCTATAAAATTTGCTGTGAATTCTGTTTGATGTAGAAGTGATAGTTTTACTGGACATAAGGCACACTACTCATGGTTTAAGTGAGCCTGATGTCTGATGATGGAGGTAGAAACTACTGGCTGCTGGATTTTAAGGGTCTTAAGGGGGTCCAAACAAAGGAGAACTGGGATGTGTAGATCAAGCTATACTGCTTCTATATCTAATTCGTTGCCAAATGTAAAGTTTGATATTTTGAAAATAATATTAGTTTTGGTGTGCTTTTACACATAGCCAGTGAGAGAAGTGGGTCTCATTCGCTTAGGTGGTTGTTTATCACACATTTTTGTGTCTCAGATTATGTCTCCACTGGATCATATACCTTGTTATTTTAAAATTTCGACAGTATGATGCGTATTTGCAGCTTCTGAAGCTTCTCTTCTTGGTCGTATTATGTATTTCAGTGTTGTAAACTTTACTTTTATCTCTTTTTTATCTTTTATCCAACCTGATCCTAAAACTAATTTATTTTACTTCAGATGCTTAACTTTACCTTCATGCTTTCCTACTCATAATCCTTGCTTATTTTCAACTGTGCAGCCAGTGCAGTGGATGCACATCCTAACTTTCTCACAATGGATACAGAAGAAATCAGCACCAATATATATCACCTTTTCTTCTTTCACCAATTTAGTTATTTTTCACTGCACTGTAAATGTTTTTTGTTTATTTTGAATCTGCAAGGCGCTGGGTAAAACGAATAAATGAAAAAAGAAAAACAGTCCTGCAACCTTTTTTTCTGAGTCAAAAAATAACTAAGAGAACAGCATTGCTAACCTCAATCTTTTCTGTTTCATCCAGAATGGAAGAGTAAAAAAGAGAAGGATGCACCCATTCAGAGGAGCACAGAGACTGGAATGGCAGTCGAGTTGACCAGGAACACGAGCGTCCAGCCCAGTAGAGAGTCCAACAATGGCAGCATGAACAGTTACAGTTCTGAGGGAAAGTCAGTAAACTCTATAATCACTGTTATACAGAAAAAAACATGCTATATTAAGCCACTTAAAAGGCTTCTTCACATGTGCTATTTTTGCTATAGGAAAGGAAAGCACACGCCAAGATAGTAGCATAGATTTTATTATATTAGCTTTTTGTTAAGTTGCTGAAATCAGTTTTTCTTGTGGGCCCACTGGCAAACATTTTTTTTCCAAGAAAATCAGCATGTCTGCCGGTTCTTGGATCAGGCAGACATGCTGATTACCTCATACAACAACACAAAAAAAAACAACAGCTATCACTTCAAAGTATATGTTCTGTAACGTATATGTGCAATAACTAGTGATGCACCGATATATCTGGCGACCAAAACATTTCGGCCGAAAATGGCCATAAGACTTTTATACTTTTTATTAATCCTTAAAAAAAACTTAATTGCAGTACTAAAGCGTCTTCTACACAAAGAGGTTGAGACCACTGAGTGAAAATAATGAAAAATGCACTCTCGTCTGCCAACACGTTTTACTAACATCTACTCGGATCCCCTGCACTTCATCGCGACCGTACTCGATCTAAAGATCATTACTTGGGCGCGTCGAGAAATGATCCAGCCCGCTTGGAGACAGAAAAGCGCACAGCACAGTAAGAAAGGCTGGTCTGTCTGCACCAGATGAGGGACATGCACCCTCTTTGTCTGATATGTTCAATAAGATCCTCCTAAATATTTTCATAGATTCTTAATTTATTCTATTAAGCATGAATATTAATCTATACAATTGCAATTCCTTGATTTTAGTGAGGTAAGTAGACAAAGTCCCAGCAATAACAACAAGGGTTACAGAATTGGCATGATAATTTCTTTCTGAGTTTCCTGATTTTCGGTTTTCAGTTTGGGCCAACAATTTTCATTTCGGTGCATCCCTAAAAATAGCTACAATTACTGAAGACAGGGAATAATGCGTCACAATATGCTCACTGTGCACAGACACTTACTGTAAGTGTGGGGGACAAAAACACACACACACACATACTTCAGACAGAATCATTCTTTAATATAATAATATTTATTGTGTGCTTCCTTTCTTAGTTTGATCTTCTCTGGAGTTAATATTGGCGCCAGCAACCAGTTCAGTGACTTCCTGGATGGTTTGGGTCCAGCTCAGTTAGTGGGCAGGCAAACACTCGCTACTCCTGCCATAGGTATGAACACCTCTCTTCTCTTGTCTAAATACATTTAAGATAATTACTGTTTGCATGGGTCACTACGTATTGCTACTAATTGCTGAATAATGTATTTTACACTGGTAGAATTAAAAATATTCAAGTCCATGAAGAGCTGTTACATGCTGGGCAGAGCTGATGGTCTGTGCAGTGAGAGGTCCGGATCCATGTAGTTTGTTCTTCTGACTTCGCAGCAATAACGATTGCAGGACTTAAGAGACAGACCAGTCTCCCTCGTCACGATCCTTTTTGTACTGTTTCACAGACTGAATGAGGACAAGTTACTCTTCTCAGATCCATCCCAGACCCTTGCGAAGTCAATTGATGCCACACACAACTTACTGTACATATCTGGAGGAGGAGCTTGCTCATCAGCTGGTGATAGGCCACGTCCTGCTTTCTAAGCTTGTCTGTGCTAATGCCTGTCTTACTTTTGGAGTCACACTAAAGAACCGTTACTCACTTCCTGTCATTTCCTCTGCCTTTGAGATACTGCATGATGTCACAATCTTTACCAAATTAGACATACTCAATGCCTACCATCTGGTTTGGATCCGGGAAGAAGACGAGTGAAAGACAGTCTGCTATTGTCCTTAAGACACTCCACACCACATCAGTGGTAGACTGGTGTAGAGGTGTGGCCCATTTTGTACCCCTGCCTAAGCTCCTCTCCGCCATGTCTTTTGCCTCCACTGTTTCCCCACTGATGTCGCATTCTGGAGGGAAATCTTGACAGTCATTGGGACCAAAATTCCACATATAGCACATGTCTAACAGGATTAAATTATGTGATCATGTGCTTTCCTGCAACTGTTTTCTAGGTGACATCCAAATTGGTATGATGGAGAAAAGGGGCCAGCTGGAGGTAGAAGTCATCAGGGCTCGAGGACTTGTACAAAAGCCAGGATCCAAGTCACTCCCTGGTAACGGCCTGCCCTTCAACCAAACCAAGATGGAGTTGGTGAGGATACGCTCTGTTTTACACACTGATGTATGTTCATTGTTTTGTGTCTGCCCTCAGCTCCATATGTCAAGGTCTACCTGCTGAATAATGGAAAATATGTAGCCAAAAAGAAAACCAAGATTGCACGGAAAACACTTGACCCACTGTACCAGCAAGCACTGCTATTTGAGGAAAGCCCACAGGGTAAAGTGTTACAGGTGAGTGTCTTTCTTCATTCCTTGAGCAGATTGTGTAAATAGTGTAAAAAGTAAAGGGAAAAAAAAGCTGAGATTTATGGTAAATGATTTTCCATCAGGTGATTGTATGGGGAGACTACGGCCGCATGGACCATAAAAGCTTCATGGGAGTTGCACAAATCCTGTTGGAGGAACTGGATTTATCGAGCACAGTCATTGGTTGGTACAAGTTATTCCCACCATCGTCCTTGGTGGACCCAACCCTTGCCTCACTTACACGACGAACTTCTCAGTCATCACTTGATAGTACTGCTGGACCTGCGGGGGTGCGATCTTAGTGTCTACAGGTGCACGCTGCTCAGTGAGCTAACAAACTCAAACACGGTACAATGGAGAGAGAGAGAAAGAGAGGCAAAAATATCAGCAGAAATGTAGAACAAAAACAATCAGAAATACAACTAGAAAGCATTGCTGAGATCTGACAATCACTCCTACTGTGGTGAATTTTGTCTGTTGTAGAGAGCACGATAATTTTAATTTTAGTTTCATATTGATTTCATGAAAAATCTTACAGGTTTTTCTCTGTGTATGGTGAAGAAGCAGGACTGCTGACAGATGACAAGAGATCAAACATGTCAGAGAATCAAAGGGAGGCAGGGTGGTTTTTAATTGAATCAACAAAAACAAGGACATTTATTTAAGCTTCAGAATGTATGGACTCAAAAATGAGAAAGTCAACCTCCACACCTGCGGGGGGCACCTTCCGCTCTACAGTGTCCTCTAGTATCCCAACAGAGAGACTTGACACTCCCCAGGCAAGTTGCTCCCATGACACTCTGTTTTCTATGTATTTATGCCGTGTTTCCACTACATGTTCCCCGCTCGCCTCGACTCGGTTTGGTTGTGTTTCCATTACAATATAGTACCTCCTCAACGTGGGCGGAGTCATCACTGCACGGCTGCATGAAGCTGCCGTGACTTCGTTTTACGCGCGACACAAGCTAGTGACTAGTGACTTGTAAAGCGGTTGTTTTCAGTGTAACTCAATCATTAGAATCAGTTCAGTAAAAAGATGTGTTCAGTACTTCCTCCATCTCCGTTCCGACACAGTCACTGGACTGAAATACAGCAGCAGGGTTTGTGATGCGGCTCGCCGGTCGTGATCGCCGCTTTCAGCATTGCTGTCGCTTAATACACCAGACTCTGTTGAATGATGAGATTTTAGTTTCCTTGCTAAATGTTGGAGATTCACTCACGTTTTCAGGATTGTTAAGTCTTTTTAACTGATCTACAGTTCGGCATTGTTTGGTTTGATTCTGGTGTCAGACGTCTGGCTCATGCCTCTTTCTGTAACGACACTCTGACCAATCAGTGGCCGGCAGTCTGATGACGTCACGCATAGTATTGCCTCAGCTACTAAAAAAAGTACCAGTTACCAGGTACTATTGCTAATAGAAACGCAAAATTATCGTACTGTACCGAGGCGAGGCGAGGCGTGCAACACTAGTGGAAAAGGGGTTTTACTAAGGCTGCACTCTTTCAGAGTATTTGCTTTGTCCCTTATTTTTTTCCCCTTTGTTACTACTGGTATAAAATATATTTACAGTACATAAAATGTTCATGATAATGCTGTCAGTCTGGTGTGTGCATGGGAAGAAAAACTAAAAGTCCAAATGTCCGAGCCAGTCAGTTGTATTTGTAGATGTACTGTCTATTAGGCCTCTCATGAGATTGACCGTATTGAGGTGGTCAGTGTAAACAATAAATACAAAAATTGCATTTGTTCACTTAAGCAAGAAAAAGAAGGGCAGTCTCATTTTTCCCCACGTCCTCCACCCCCAACACATTGAAGGTTTTAAGTTTAAATCATTTTGAGATCTAACCACAGGCACAAGAATAGCTTGATTTTTTCTTTTTCTTTTTTTGCATCAAAACCAACAAAACTCATCACTTGTTTGGTTAATTTCTTTCCCTCAGGAAGTAAGTGGGGCCAGCATGACTTTTGAGCTTTTTCCAAGCTGCATGCACAATTTTGTGAAACAAAACAGATCGACAGAGAAAAAGATACTAGATATGTGTGTTAGGTCCACATAATGTAGGGTTGCTTGTATGTTGCATGCAGTTGTACAGTTTGCTCTTGAATATTGAAGAGATAAAACCAAGAAACTGAAGCCATTCCCATTATGCAAAGACATCTGAACTCATCTGCAGTCTTTTCCACGTCATTGTACACCACCAAGGGCTGAGATGTTGTATGAATAAGTATGTTCAAATCACATGAGAATATGAATGTTGTTTTAACTTTATGATCTCAGATATACTTGCACAAGAACTGTTAAATGATATAAAATCCAACGCTGTTTTCACTAAGATGAGTGATAACTGCGAGAAGTCATGTAAGAAGGAGCGAGTCATCATTAGGGACCACACAGTGCAACAAAACCAGGATATGGCACATTTCTCCGTCATCGTCAAATGTTGTTCATTTCTTTTGTTTGTTTTTCTTAAATGAGTTTTGTCAGTATTAACTGGAAAAATGGTGATTGTTTACAATGTTAAAACAAATTAGAAAAGATTAAAGCGTTCACTGCAACATTTTTGTTTGTGTAACAGGTGTGGCTAAAATGATGTGTAAGTAATTTTTTTATTATTTACAAATAAAATGAATATGTGGAACAAAACTTTTTGTCCCTGTTCACTAAAATAATCACCTATACTGATATCCTGTTTTGTAATAAGGAAGGAAATGACTTTTGACATAATGCACCTCTGACATGAACGGTGGTACATCTCATCACAGGGTGTCAAACATCACTCCATGTCTTTGCAGCAGAAGCCTCCCTGGATTGATCAAGATACACACAGAGTTCCTCCAGGCTCTGATTGGACTGTTCTGGTTGGCACACTTCAAATAAAAGATAAACAATTCAGATAAAATAAGGATGTCATCTCATTAGCTCAGTGGTGACCATTTTCTTTGTGATTATCTAGTCAGACATCTTCACAAATCTATTCCATAATCAATATTTATGATTGATGCTTTGAGGTTCCCATCCCAGGTCTCCACTAAACTGAGGCAAATTTATGAACACAAATCGCTCTTTAATGTTTATTGTTACAGATGTTTATGTTTACGGGAGCCCCAGACACCAGAGCCACAATCAGACAGAGAACCCACATCAAACATACAATTTACTAAGTCTTAAATCCCATATTCCCACTTTCTTCAAATGATGCGAGCCTGCGAGCTATAGTTCACGCAGACAACTAGCTGCTACAGCGACCTTGCGCTGTTGTTCCTGCCTACGCTTTAAACCCCATCTCCACCTCCAGCTGCAGGCTCCTACTGGGGAACTAGAAAAAGAGACCATATCACTCCAGTGTTAGCTTCTCTACACTGGCTCACCGTACAGTTTAGAATTCAATTTAAAATCCTCCTCCTCATGTACAAACCACTTAATGATCAGACCCCTTCATACCTGAAAGTTGAGTTGTCTGCGTAAACTTTATAATCTGCAAAATATTAGCCTCATGAATGAAACCAAGTGATTTTGATGGGAGAAAAAAAACCTTTAGGTCACATGAACAGAGCAGCAATCAATTTCTGGCAAGTGCAAAAGAGCATTTAATGAGTTGAATTCAAATCTTACACTTATTTTATGCATATATGTTATTTTAGTTATTTGTAATATTTATATTTTTCTTATGTATATTTATACTTTTTTTTCTACAAAAGCATCTCTTTTTCTACTTTATGCTGGTGTTTTGTGAGTGGACAGCAAAGTAAGAATTTCATTGTACAGGGAAACGTGTTTCTTTACTGTGCATATGACAATAAACACTTTGAATCTTGAATCTTGAATCTTACCCTCATACATTTTGTAAACCTGCCACCATTATTCATGGTTAAAGATCAAAGTACACAGACAGTTGAGTGAATATTGCCTTAAAAAGTAATGACTGTCTCTATAGGCATCAGAGGTACTCAAATGTAGAAAACAATTTTTAAAAGTACTTAACTCATTCATATCTTTAAAGTTAAACACATTGTCTTTACTCCATAATCTTCATCAGGGCACATGTAAAAAAAAAATATTAAGACGGCTTGTTGAGGGTTTCCAACAAATGGTTGACCACCTGTGTAGAAGCAAATAGTTAAACAACAAAAAAAAATCCTAAAAATAATGATATATAATAAAACAATTGCTTAAATTAGAAGAACAATGATGATGAATGAAGAACGATAATGTACCTGAACATTAATTAGCAAAGTCCTTCTAACCAGCACACGCTCAGGGGCCAAGAGAAGTCATTAGGCACTTGTGGAAAGTAAAGTTCCTGATGATCTTTCTTGATTGAATATCACAGTGTGTCGGTAAAATACACGAGATTACAAAAGGATATAAAAAATGAAGAAACAGACCTGCGTGCAAGACGGGGCTCTAAACCATGCCCTTGTATGAGATGTGACCTTCTTATCTTTATTTTAAACGTTCTAAAGCAACGTTTCCGTATTTAAATTACGGAATGTCCAGTGTGAAACGTTTCCCGTAAACTCTACACGTTACGTAACCATTCGGTTGCCAAATCGCCGCCTGCTCAGGGACCCCGTTCACGTTGTTGCCTGCCCCATTTTTTGTTTTGCCGCAATCGGCCAATTAGAGAGCTTTCTAGTTATTGACAGTAAATGTGTCCAATCAGCGTGAGCTTCACAGCTGACTCACTGAAAGACTCTTCCGGCCACTCTCCCGGTCGAAGTCTGTCTGCCGCGCAGCGAGGAGGCGCGACCCGCGAGGACTTACCCTGTGTGAACCGCCGGGAAGCTCCTCGAGTTGAACACCTTCGTCCGATTAAACTCCTGGTCGTTTGAATGGAAGCGGACGGCTTCTTGTCTCGGCGAACGTCCGTGGAAACACCGGGCGTCGACAGCCGGATAGCAGGCGCTGCCGCCGCCGAGGCACAGTTTCGATGGCTTGGCGGCAGGTTCATGGAAGCCACCGGGGGATTTGTAGGCACTCTTTCACCAAGAATGCCAGGGGAACCGGACTTTTCTGCGGTGTTGCACCGAGCAACGGTAGAGAGCCCTGCACCTGTCGAGGAGCCAGAAATAGACTATGAAGGACTGCCTCACGAAGCAGCCACCAGCACTCACATGCTGGCAGGAGCCGTGGCTGGAATCATGGAACACTGCCTAATGTATCCCATCGATTGTGTCAAGGTATACACGCAGATAAATGCACCACACCGCTTATTTCATAACGTTTTAAGCCCCGGTTTGTGAACGGTGAATGCTGCATCTGGTTTTATAAAGCCGGTGTCAACACAGGAGGCCTCAGTCCGGTTAGCCTACAAGCAAACAGGGTAACCTTGCTAACAGAGGTCAGTCAACCAAGTAATGGTACCGAAATGGGAAGCTGTAAAACACAATAAATATCCGACACGTGAGTTTAAATTTAAGTTGTTGTGTTTGTTTCAGTTCAGCTTTCATGCTGACGGATGCATTTGATCAAAAAGGCGCGTTTATAGTTTCTTCCTAGTTGTGCTAGCGCGCTACTCTGGCTCTAGCTTACAAGCTAAAATAGTAGTATGTTAGCATGCATCCTTTTTCGGACATGTCCTTATCTGAAAGTATATCATTGTTACCGCCCTGAATTGGAATGATGAAACAAAGCCTTCACCTCCATTCTGTGTTTAAATTCACTTGCAGAAGGCATTGGTCACCGTGACTTCATCATAGCCTTAGCCCAACACTGCTGTGTTTTAATACAGTTGTCAGTGACGGTAATAACAGTTGATAGTGGAAACCTGTAAAAATATTGCTATAACACTGATGTAAAATTAGCTTTGTGCTGAATAAATAGGTTTGTCAGTTGTGCAAATTTACCAACACTTCAGTATAAGTGTAGATATGTGCTTGGTTTGAAGCTTACTGATGTCTTTATTGTAACACTGAGGTCTGTTTAACTGCAGGATCTGAAGAGATTATGTGGAACGTTCATTGTGAAGAGAAAGGAAAGAGTGGATGATTAACTCAAAGAGGGGCATCAGTCACTAGATCAAAAGGCAGCAGTCTAACTAAAGGAGATTGTGTGATTTATAAAACTTCCCTGTACCTGGCAGGAGGCATCGTAGTGTTCTATTCTCAAAACAATTGATACATTTAGTGGTCTTTTACTAAACAATACTTTATTGCAGCCCAGGAGTGGTTAGTTTTAACCCTGTGTCCTCTATAGCATGACGGTGGTGTCCTTAGGGTCAATTTCTCTGCTCATGACTTTCTCACTCTGTTATTGCACATGTAAAATTGATTCTAACAAAGAGCACATGAGAAGTGGTGAAATGACGCACATTTAAAGACTATGACGTGTACAATGTGATAATCCATCTGTGTTGCAAACATTTTTTGTTATCTGAAATAGCCTTTCTGATTCAGATACCATTTACAAGGCCTGAGCAAAACTAGGACCAAACTTACCACTCACTTAAAAGTTAGTTCTCTACCCAGGCCTTTGCAGTTGTGTTTTCCCAGAGCAATGTTCCGTCTTTCTCTTTGATGATTAGCTGTTTTAGTGCATATGATTTTTTTTTGGTCAAAGCAGCTTTAAACATGCCTCCCCTTATTGTTTGCAAGAGCAGTTTCCATTGCATAGTTTTGCATCACACACCATGCATTTTGTCCTGCTGAGATTTCATGTCGGGACATATCGGGTCAAAATTATAGCCAGCTCTAATTCTCAGTCACTGAGTTTGAGTTTGAGTACTGTCTTGACCACCAACAGTGTTCATATCCTGTTTAAATAAGTTTGAGTTACACAAGTGGCTATCAGTAGAATGTCTGCTCAGTGACGTGGATATGTTAGTCAGAGGCCCTAAGAGTACATTTTGGAGAAACCTTTTCAGTATCCTACCACATTTTATCAAATCAGGAGCCAGAACCCCACAAAGAGGCAGTCCTATCTGCTTGTGAATTTACGTTGTTAGACTGCACCCCGTCAAAGGGAGAAGGGTGGGGAATGCTTAAGGCTGCAATGGACAGGAAGTAACCTGAATTGACTAATTGATCTGAATTACTTTCTGGTCTATTAGAGTCTGTCAGAAAGTTTTATCCCACCAGATAAAACAAATTTGAAGACATAATTCTAGGCTTAGTTGATTTTTTGAAAAGTTGCTCCTTGGGTATATAAAGTTAGAACTTGAGTTTAAAAGTCATGGAAATCTACTTGCAACCTACTGTGGCAACAACAGGAAACAACCTAAACCACTAAACCTATTTTTGCCCTTTTCCATCCCAAATTGTGTGTGCCTGCATTTTAGTTTATGGTGTTGTGTTTGAGGCAGATTTTGATGCCTTGAAAAAAATACAGGCAAACCCTAAGTTCATACTCTTATACTTCAAACTCACATTTTAATAAGCAGCTATTATCATAAATTAAGTGATTGGAGTGATTACCTGGCCGTGCTTTCACTCAAAACCTGTGCACACATTCACAGCATTCATGCTCCTGTGCCTTCGTGGAACGAGTACTTGCAGCGGAAACCTATTTTCAGACTTTCCCCAGCAACAAGAAGTGCTATTTTTTTGATAGGTTGCTAATACAAGACAGCTCTATGAATGAACTGCACAGTGCTATCTGCCTCCACATCATCGATTCATAGATTACAAATTTATTTGTGGTAAGTTTTGTCAATTTTCAGCATGAGAAATGTCACTTGTTGCGTGAAACACGATGTGATGTTATGCGTGCGTTTGCTGTTATTTCCATGCTTCGAGGCTGGCGTGATTAGGTCACAGTATTTTTTACCCCATCCTTGGATACAAAGCCGATTGGCGGAAAGTAAGCAAATAGATTCCCCATACTGGCAGAAGTGTACCTCTCCATACACCGAACATCAGTGTGCCATCCACATATTTTCAGCCACTGGACTGATTGTGACCAGGCTGCACTCCTGTTTGACACCAGATCACATGTTTAAACTACTTTTCCCCTTAATTTGTAACAATGATCGATCCAGTATCGGGCTTACAATTCCCAATCCTATGAAGAACCCATTATCTTTTGGAGCAGATTTCCCACAGCTAATAATTATGTTCGTAATTTAGTAACCTGTCAATTATTTTCTTAATGAATCAATATGTTGTCCATAAAATGTTAGGACATTGTGATGATGTCAATTTGAGTTTTCCAAACGTCAAAACAGCATGTTTAGTTTTGTGAGCAGACTAAATACTATCAATTTACTGTCCTAGAGGTGCAAATAAACCATAATGACGTAATAACAAACAGTAGTGATGGAAGGTCTTATTTTTATGATATGAGACCTTATGTATTCAGGAAGTTGTTCATGGAGGAGCACAGAAACTATTGGCTGCTTCTCTTCCAGAGCAGCAAAATCCCCACTAGATGACGAAGCACATTCCATCCATTCCGAGTTACCAGAAGCAGACAACAAGAACATCCATCCACGTATGCCTCCAGGAAGTGGCACTCATTCCTCTTTTGTGCATATTTACCCACAAGGGGATGGTTTAATCTCGGGTCAGTTCACTTGTTGCGTATGAGCTAAAAGTTACAGGATTACACAATGGTTGCCTGGAGCTTCTAGACTGTGCTCATTGCTCTGGCATCCTGTTGTGTCAATAATATAGACACATTGATTGTATTTTCTTATCGATGAGCAATGTAAGTGAAAGACTGAGGGTTATGAAGGGCACACTGTCTCTGCATGAGTGGTTTGTGTTTAAATGCAGTGGTATACAAAGTCGTATGTACTTCAAATGAGATAAAAACACCCCGCTTGAAACTAGCACACCCGACAGTGATCCTGCTTTCTGTCTGTGTTTACAGTCAGCCTCACCGTTGTTTTATCGTCATTAGTTGTTTGTCACATCACATCGTTGCATTTATGTGACAAGATTATACATCATCCCATCCCTAATCTCAGATATCCCTTCTCCAATCTCTATGCACAAATATGCACACACACGTCAGGGTTTGAAAATAATGGCACAGAGTACAGGTCAGGATAATGTTGAGATTATAACATGCACCACATCAAATGACACTATGCGGACTGCATAGTGTGACAACCAACTGTGTAAAATGACTGAATGATTAATTTCCCTCTATCTGATTCACCACAGACCCGTATGCAGAGTTTGCATCCTGAACCAGGAGCACGCTACAGGAATGTGATGGATGCCCTGCGACAGATCGTGCGGACTGAAGGTGTGTGGCGGCCAATCAGAGGCGTGAACGTGCTGGCGGTTGGTGCTGGGCCCGCCCACGCGCTCTATTTTGCCTGCTACGAGAAGATCAGATTTTCACTCAACGATGCAATTCACCCCGGGGCTAACAGCCACTTTGCTAATGGTAAGACGCCTTCAACAGATGGTCAAATCCTGTCAATAATTCTGTAATAAACAGAATAATGTAAGTCAAGTTCTCTCAAAAAGAACGAGACTTCTGCACCTCCTGTCCTACTGCACAGCAGCATGAACACATTCCTTCAGTGGAAGAGTTGATAATTAGCATTAGCTACAACTGCCTACACTGCAAAGAAACCTAATAAATAAATGTCAATATGCCTGTGCTCGTCTTGTGGGAGGGGCTCAGGAAAGAGAGGCTTTATCCCAAAAGCTCTTGTGTGATGTACAAATGACTATTAGAAAAAAGTCATCATAGCAGCCAAGGAACCCAAATGATTTAACATCCTCATTTCTATTTTCTGCAGGAGTGGCAGGCTGCATGGCCACGGTGCTGCATGATGCCATCATGAACCCAGCTGAAGGTAATACCTTGTCTTTGCTTAACGCTGTACTGTGTAACACCTCAATAAAAACAAATGCCTGTTTCATCAAACCATTGTCAAATGAGTTTACACAATGTCAGCTGCACACAACCTCCTTTAAAGATAGCTCTGTTTATGCCTAACACAAGGTGCATGCCTGCCATCAGGCCACTGGGTGGAGCTGCAGACTCAGTTATAGTATTTATATGGAAATTTGTGAGTGGGTGAACAAATGCACTCTTGAGGGCTACAGTTGATTTGAGTTTCAGGGAGAACACAGAGTGAAGGGCAAGATCTTAGTCAAATGATTCCAGTCAGTGTCTTTCTTTTGGGTCAGCCCCATTTTTAAGGCATATTCTCAGTCTACACTGGTGTGGATTTGAGGTGTCATGTGTGGTTGTGACCGTCTATTGCATCTGGCTTGTTACCATTGCACTCTTACTATTGCCATCCTCATTGTTTGCTGTTCTTCTTCTATAATTGTGTAGACAGATTTTATTCCCCCGCTCTGTCTCTCTTTTTTCCTTACAGTTGTGAAGCAGCGAATGCAGATGTACAACTCACCTTATCGCAGTGTGTTAGAATGTATGGGCTCGTTACTGAGGCGCGAGGGCCCGGCTGCCTTCTACCGCAGCTACACCACCCAGCTGACCATGAATGTGCCCTTCCAGGCGCTCCATTTCATGACCTATGAGTACCTCCAGGAGCTCCTCAACCCCCACAGACAGTACAACCCTTCCTCCCATGTCGTGTCAGGCGCACTGGCTGGAGCTGTGGCTGCTGCAGTCACAACTCCCCTCGATGTCTGCAAGACCCTGCTCAACACGCAGGAGGTTCAGGCCATTCACGTGGTCCAGGCAGAGGCGGCAACTGCAGCCGGAGCAGCCGGCGCCACAGCAGCCCCCATCAGCCGACACATTGCTGGCCTGGGCGAGGCTTTTCGGACGGTGTACAGGATGGGTGGCATGCCAGCTTTCTTTAAGGGTGTCCAAGCGCGTGTCATCTACCAGATGCCCTCAACTGCCATCAGCTGGTCCGTGTACGAGTTCTTCAAATACGTCATCACCAAGAGGCAGCACGAGAGACGTCTGCGTGGAGACCGTGATGGAGACAAATAATCACCCGGCAGTTAACCCACCATTTTGATCATTGGCATCAGTATCTCATATAATTTGACCAATTTATTTAAAAAAATCCACATAATATTAGATTATTTGAGCAAAAGTCTGCTTTGTCTTGGTAACTAAGATCAAAAGAACACAGTTTCTAGTTCATAGCATGCCAACAACTCTTAAATTATATGTGGTCCTTCAGCAGACTTCCATGGCTCACAGGAAATCTTGCTTCCATGAACCTTTAAAATCTAAGTCTAGTCTACTCCCCATGTTTGCTTTCTCGGCGCGAATAATTAACGTAGGGTAACCTTGAAAGTAAAATTTGTCATGGTCTAATTTCCTCTTTATCACCTAGAGTGCAATTACGTATTTAGACATTTTTGTTTTGATGCTATCCTGATCCACAGCATGTGGAAAAACTCTGAGGTCAAAGTTTAAACTTAAACGTGATGCTGTTATTTATAAACAAGTTCCAGTTCACAGTAACACATTTTCAGCAAAGTCTATCAACAAAAATGTATCTGTGAGCTGGTCATCACCACTACTCCTTTATTTAACCAACCACGTGTTGAAAAGTATTAAACAGTTTCACCTTCTGACCATAGGGGGTGCACTCGTTAAAGCCACTGATGGCAGTGGCAATGAGATATGTCAGCTACCATTTGACGAACAAAATTTTCATTGCTGCTATTAGTGTTGCCCTCCCTCTTACTGTCTCTTTGTGGATATCTGCCTCCTGATTGGTGAATATGTCACTAAGCAAACATGCTAGATCAGTGATATTAGTATGAATTTAGAACTCTTTATCTGGAGGATTTCACTGACAACTTCAACAATGGAAACACAGACAGATGGATTTTACAGAATCTGCCATATTGGATTAGTTTGCATTAACTATATAAACATAGACCAAGGATCATAACAACATTCCTTGTCTGTGTTGGCCCCTGTTCATATTTTTGTTTCCCTTATTTGTTTTTAATATAATAATAACTTTATTAAAACAGCACCTTTTGGAGCAGTCTTTGCATTTTCGTCACAATGAGACAAAAAATCAAGAAAAGCAAAGGAAGCATAAAAATACATAATGTAAAATCTAAAATGTCAAATAATATATTATTATTAATAATAAATAGAGCAGTTGGGGTCCTCACACTGTGTGTGCTCTAACCTTAATGAGGTCTTTAATATCCATGCATGTCTTCATGGCTTCACGTCTCTGGTTGTAGCAGTGAAACGCGTTTACATGACTGCTTAGTGATGCTCATAGATTTAAATTCAGATCAGTTTGTTTTCTGAAAACATAAATAGAAAAAAAAAATCCAAGTTCTTGGTTTAACAAAATAGTATAATTTCAACAAACCTGAAGTATTCATATTGTTGATAAAGTGAGAAACCTTTCCTGGCATTTCTGTGTCTGGTTCTCATCATGGAAGGATGGAAGGAAAACATTCATTCTCATTCACTTTTAAGTTTTATTGCATCCTAGCACTTATCATTTTAAGGACATAATCTACTTCTGATAGCTGCCATACGTCTGACGCACAACTCCTCCAAGGAGATTCTCAGATATACAGAGAATATGTTTAAAAGCCATAAAACAGGAAACATACACATATATATTATATGTATGTAAATATAGATTAATCCAAAAAAAAAAACTAACCAGCTAAGTTTCTTTTCCAAGACCATGCTGTAAAAAAATGCTGGTATTTGTAGAATGCGCACAACATCATTACGTAGAAGGAAGCAAAAAAAGAAAACCTGGATTATTTTAAATGCACATAGACCGTGTGCATGTGTTTGGTTGAGGGGGGGTGTTGGAGTATTTTAGAAGGACGCTCTGGTGTGTTCCTCTTGTTAGGCCAAGTTTCTATAGTGCGGCAACTAAAGAGTGAGAGCAACAGGGAAGAGGAAGTGTTGGGTTTGTCAGAGGACGACACTAATGTGAAACACTGTAAAAGTGACACCTGTATTTTGTGAATTGTAAATAAACTCGCTAAGGCAGCTCCTCGCAGACGCAGGGTCTTCTCTTGGTGCTGGCTCTCCAAGTGCTGAGAGAAAAGTTACATCTGTCTGCCTGTCTGTTTCTTCTGTTCCGTCCTCCTTTTTCCTCTGCATGATGTAACACGAGATAGCACATGATATAGCGTCATGTTTTCAGTCAAACGGATGAGAGTGTTTCTGTTCAACAGTTTTTCTTGCCGTTTGTACACTGGGGTCTTTTATTTCCCACTTCTATGGAAGAAGATGCAGTTCCTAGCCGTTCAAACACCTCATGCCCCAAGTTCATATTTCAAAACGTCTGCTCTTGAGCGTCAAGTTGGGAGTTTTTTGACATTTATTTTTTAAACATTTTCATGTCTTACTTTGTGACTGGTGTCCATGGACATGTTGCTATGGTGTTACTATGTATGAAAAACCGCATAATGTGTAAATCAAATGACCCAGATTAGCCGTATTATTCGCTGTATATCCTGACGAGTGACGCTCTGTGGAAAGTATGAGAAACTTTCTAGATGCAGCAAAGATAATGCTCAGTTTTCCTTATTTTGTCAGAACCAAATCTTTTACAGAGGGAACTGAGTGAATTAGTAACATTTAATAAACAAAAAACAGCACTTTCCTTAATTAATCATTAATTGCTGTGCATTTTATTCAGAAATGCCAAAAACAAGGAAACTGCATTTCGAATGTTAGTTGGACAAAAACAAACCGGGTTTTTCACTTTGCAGTGGGAGTTTGTTTTGTTTTTTAAGTGTGGTTGTAAAAGCTCCGGGCATTTGTTCAGCACCGTCTGCTTTGTGTGCAGAACCCTGCAGGCTTTCTCTCAGTGAAAGGAGGGACAGCTTTTTATGACTGGCTCTTATAAAGTATACAGTACATGTGCATCATATACTGTGGATTATTGGTTTAATGTTATAACTCATGAGAGTCAATATTATCATTTTAATCAGCAGACGTTGCGAGAAAATCAGTAAACGACCAACAGCAGTGGTGTTGTGATTTTGCTTATTATTTTATTTGTTTTAATGTAAAGTAATATGAGAAATAATTCATCTGTGATTTATAAAACTGACGAGCATTTAGTTTTGTCCCGAACACACAAGGAAATGTCTTTATTGTCTATATAATCATGCAATATATATAATTATACATAATTACATGAGATTAAAGATGAATACGTACAAATGTAAAAATGTATAATATATAATAACAGTAGAACGAAAAGTATATGCAGACAATATTTACAGATGGTTCAAAATGATGCAAGCAAGGTGTGTGTGTTCTTGTATGTGCATTTTTGTGAGGACATTTAGTTTGGTTCTCACAGTTTTAACAGGCTTTTTGGGGGTTAAAAACTTTTATAGTCAGGAGTTAAGGTTAGATTTAGGTTAAGTGTTAGGGTTAGGCATTAAGTTGTGATGGTGAAGATTACGGTGAACCATGAATGCTGCATGAGAATTTAAAACTTACAATGATGATCCAATTTGAATTTTTTTTTAAATTAAAGCACAGTTAGCAGCTAAGAATAGTGACATTAACTCTGTCATCTTCCATGAGACAAAAGTGATAGTTTATCAGTCAGAGTTGATTCTCTGGTTGAAAGCTGATGGGTGTGTCTCCACAGACAGTCTGACTGATCACCACCTCCACCTTCCCTCTGAGGCGGATCCTGTTTCACTTGAGGCCCTGTGTTTGTTGTCGTTCCCCGCGGCCTACAAGCTAAAATGTTGTCTCTCGCATCGCCTCTCTTACTTTGTTCAAACCTTTTCTTTTTTCTTCTTCTCCACTGTTCTGAAAAGTAACTGATCCCTTGAGTCAGACAGGAAGGTCTTGGCAGGTGAGGTCAGGCCCCCCGTCTGGAGGGCGCATGGCAACAGGTCTGGTCAGAGCCACGGTCAACATTAGGCGTGTGTGAGTGGGAGACGTGAAGACAAATGAGGCGACACACACACACACATACAAAGACATAATCACATTCCGCTAATCCTTCAACCCAGGAAATATACATGGTCCAGCCCAAAATATCTGACATACATTTCATTTAGTATCTTCTGACCTGGGGTTGCTATAATTAGTCAGGTCTGTAATGAATGAGGACAGCCCATAAACAACGTAAACAGAAACACTAGGCTTTTAAGGCTTATTCCAAGATGACAATGCTGACTTTTTGATCTAAAGATTAGTTCAGGGAGCACGAGACATCATTTTCAGAGTCCAGACCATAACCAGACCTTAAAGGAATACTTCATCGATTTGCATTTAGCTTTGTATTACTAGATTAGGTGTAGTATTTTTGAAAAATTGTGCTTCCACACAATTCCACACAAAAAGTGTGGAATTAGCATTGCAGTGTCACTGGTGGGCACGTAACAAAGAAAAGAATGAAGATATTTCTCGACCCCTATTCTAGTAATACCAAGATAAATGCAAAGAAGTATTTTAACCCCCTTGATAATCTTTGGGATTTGCTGGATTGAAGATTTTGATTAAAAATAGATAAAACTATGCACTGAAATACATGTTTAGACATTGTACAAGTTTATTAAAACCATGTTGTAATCAAAGCTAAAGACGGTCCAACAACACATGCAAGTTCTTGTATGTGTGTGTGTTCTTGTATGTGTGCGACATTTTCTGTCATAAACACTCACCTTGTCAGGACCATTAGTCCTCATGGAGACCAAAACCTGGTTCCAATGAGGCAGAACCTCATTTCTTGGGTTGGGGATACTGCTTTGTTTAGGCTGTCGAAATGAATGGAAGACTATGCGAGTCTTAAAAGGGATAGAAATACAAGAATGTGTGTGTGTGTGTGTGTGTGTGTGTGTTACACTGGACAATGTCAGAAGAAGAGATATGGACTAACACCCTCCCCCTGCTGTCTGCTTTGATAAATGGCTTCTGGTTGGTGTTTAAATGTGGGATGAGTGTCTAATCTCACTATCGGTGACGCTCGGCCTGCAAGTCACACAAATATCAACTGCACTTCATATCACTGTAAAGATGATGATCAAAAACAACATTAATCATAATTCAGTTTGGCAGCGCGTGCCACCTGCTGCGGTGAAACGTTGTGATTTACTCCAGAGGAAAACACCCTGAAAACCACCAGGACCACGATGATGAATGAGCTTCCATGTACTAACCCCAGATCTCCAAAACCTGGGTTATGTATTAGCTCGTTCTTAATGAATAATTTTGCGGGGCATTGACCTGGTAGCGTTGTTTTCTCCTCTGACTTTTCTTATCAGTTTAAAGTTCTGGAACATATACACTGAGAAAAACCCAAGATCTTGAATTGTTGCGTTGACTTTGCTCACCTGGGTTTCAGTTGCTGATAGAAGCAGATTTTCCCAGCTGCTGCAAGACTCGAATTAATGAGTCTAATGATTTTGAGCGAGAAGCACACCACAATTTATGTGTGTTATTGTAAACTCTGACAGCTTCAGCTAAATCTCTGTGGGTAGCATTGGATAAACACTGTATTCTCATGTATCTTCCCAGAAACATAATGTTTTTGACCCAGAAAGCTGCACCAGTGAATGGATAAATGTGGATCGCAGGATAAATATTTAGATATCTGAGGCTGATGGACGAGCCCCGATCTGTCTGTTGGCTGCTCTTCCTCTCGTCTCCCACCCCAGGACACGGGAAACCAGTTAAAAAGAAATTTACAAACATCCACCGTCCATTGTGAAATCCATTGCGCTGACGTCAGGGAGCATTACATGTGAGCTGCCCGGGGAAGACACTGTGCAGCCTCTGGAGAGCACTTTACTCCTAAGCTTGTAGGTGTCACATTTTCAATTGGTGGATTTCTCATTTAAACTCCCACAGACTGTGATCTACAGGAGTCCACATCCACGGAGGTTTCACGGTGATATTCAGCACTTTTTTTTGTTAACTTTGTTACACTTAAAATGATCTCTTACAACTGATTTTGAGACCGATTCTTATTAGTTGGACGACTCTGACCAACTACCTATCACAAAGAGAAGAGCTTTGGTCATCCGTCAGTAACAGTTTGGATGAAAAATGAGTCACCAGGATCACAGTGGTTTATTATCTGAACGAAGGCAGTTCTGCACACTCAGACTAAAGGCCCATTTATACTTGACACAAAAGACGGAGCCCTTTGTCCGCACTCATTGTGCACGTCGCAGGAGAGCTAACAATGATGGACGACACATTGCAGTACCAGTGGAGATTGCGGGGACAGTACAGTCAGGACTGTATTCAAGGGGCTAAAGTCACGGCAGACATATTGAAAATGCCGCTCTTCATCTGTCTCTTATATTCAGTCGTCTCACCACAAGCACAATAAAATAACCTCTTCAGTGATCACCAGGTCAGCCCTCAAGAGGAAGTGTTGCGTGACATCCATACCAATGCAAGAGCCGCACGGAGATTTGTAGGGTAGTGACAGAGGTAGCATTTGGGACGGATGGATGTAAAACAGAGGTATAAATAGGCCTTTAAAGGGCACTTCAGGCTTTTTGAAGTGTGTTTGTATGAAGTACTGTCACATAAGCACAGTCTTCCATGCAGCTGACTGCTCCCTGCATATAGAGTGAGAACATGGCTGCAAGTGGGGGACGCCATGGCAAACTGATTTGACATTTAGTCTCACCTGAGGATGTGTTTGCTGGTGTTTCTCACTGTTCCAAAGCCTTTTATCACTGGAGAGTGAAGTTTCACACAGGAGCTGTTGAGCCACTGCTGCCTCGTTCATATTCACAAACTCACAAATGTGTTATTTTTGTCAAATCCTTTACTTTAGGATTTACCTTGGTGATACAAAGTGGACCAGCAGCTCAGTTCCCCTGTGAGGTAGAAATGCTGATTCTCTCTTTGGACTTTGGTGAGGGAGAGTGAGCAGGTTTACAAAGTGGCCCAAACTTCAGTTTCCAGTCTGAAAAAGGTGAG
Source organism: Solea senegalensis (assembly GCF_019176455.1). Classification (NCBI taxonomy): domain Eukaryota; kingdom Metazoa; phylum Chordata; class Actinopteri; order Pleuronectiformes; family Soleidae; genus Solea; species Solea senegalensis. Next base: position 15,541,585 of record NC_058026.1, read on the forward strand.
ATTAAGTGACAGACCGCATCGTAACATATCATAGACTTAATCTGGTGCCTGTTAAATCAGTTAAGTCTTTTGTTAAGTGGCTAAAATCAGTTTTTCCTTGTGTCCCTGTTGACACTCACACTCTGTGTTAATACCTTACACAAGCACTCCTCAAAAAACCTGAACTATCACTTTAAGGTGGGGTTAATATGGCAGCAGCAGCAGCTTGTTTTTGGCCCAGCGGGGAAAACAAGCCCCAACCAGCAGGGTAAAAAAAGCTCCAGCTTCAGCCGAGAAGCATAAGTCGTGATACTTGTCGGAGCTACGCTGCATTAGTCGCAGTTGGAGTGAACATACTGCAGCATAAATGTTATATAATGCTATAAGTTCGTGGATAAAGCTTGTCTGGACCTGCTGGTGTCCGTGGATGCTTGAGGGGGCGGGGCTTCACTCTCTTGACGACCAGTCGTGTGAGTGGAGGCGGCAGAGGCTGAGCCAAGAAAGTGTCACTAACCTATGATGAAGCAGCGCTGAGAATCCCACAGACAGGATTTGACATGATGGTTTTTTTTTTTTTATGAGAGCACTTGAATGTTTTTCTGTGTGTAGTTATGTTGAATGATTAGTGATCATGTTGTTAAGCCTGTAAACTTTTCTTGAAGTACAGTATGTCCTTTGAATGAGAAAATGTTCGGACAAATGTTACAAATTGATACCATAACAGTGTATTCAGGTTTTTAAACGGTTTTTAAACAAAAAAAATGAAAATAATTCAGCTTCACCTCTGCAAAGTTTGACTTTGATCAACTGAAGCGGAACGAAATTAGAGTGATTTTAGTACAAAAATTCCAGACGAGGACTTATTTGTCACATTTTGGAAACATCTGTGCCACTTGTATTTAAACCAACTACTTTCTTCACTTTTATATAACTATTAATGTTCAATAAAACAATTTATGGCATTGTTTCAAAGTTCCTGCAGAACTTTAATATGTTTTCCATTCACAAAACAAACACTAGCTGACTTGTCTCTCTTCTCAGGCCTGTATCTCAGCGAGGGAATGGTCTACATGAATGAACGACATCTCATTGACTTCCTTACAGCCAATAGAAGAACGCTGTCGTCTCAGAATTTTGATGTCAGCTTTGTTCGCTGATGAGAAGCAACAGAGTGCAGATGTGACGCTCCTGGCTGCTGCCTTAGAATAGAGTAATGCTTCTAAAAACGTGATGACGTCATCTCGAGACGCAGGGAAGCGTTTGAATGTAACAGAGGGAGTCCGTCTAACTGGGGAGCACTTCAACGGTAAGAGCATATTTACAGTTGTCCTTTGGCAAACGACTCTCTGTTGTCTGTATTCTTTGGCGTGTATCTCTGTAATACTTTGTCCTATACTGCTTTGGCATACACCGCTGGAAAGAGCAGAGTGTTGTGGAGAAAATGGCTGAGCTTCAGCTCCAGAAATGCAGCCAAATGCGCAATACATTGTTGACGCAGTGGTATTTATGAGGTTTGACACGTAGTCATTCATTTAGGTTTTATTGGAGCTGTGTTTGTCACCTTTAAAATAGTTTTTACAGCTTTGTAGCCTAGATTTCGCTGAAAATTTTGATACCCAGCTTCAAAATATTTTTTCAAAATTCACTTTTTTCCGCCATCCTTAACGAAAATAGGCTACACTGGCTCCATCAGTCCCAATTGGGGTACCTTTGGGTTTAAGGGGATGTTTTTTATATATCATTATAATATGATTATATATGTTATTCTAAATATGATTACATATGTTCTTACAAATGTAATAATATGTTATTTTATATGTTATTATATATTAATATCTAATAAATTAGTAGCTTGATGGTAGCTGTGTTGGCAGCGTGTGAAGTATGAAAGATAAATGACAGAAAAATGTGTTGCACATAGATGTGCTGTATGAATTTGCGAATGGATGAATGGGTGTGAATGGGTGAATGTCAAAACTGGGATGTAAAGCAGCTTTGAGTGGTCATCGAGACTAGAAAAGTTATTATGTCATAAAAATTAGACTTAGACTTAACCTTAGACTTCCTTTTATTGTCATTGCACAGAAAACACAGCAGTGAAAACTGGCAACGAAATTTTGTTGCTTGGCAGCAGAAAAGAAACCAACACATAGCATTGAATTTTGTCACTTATGAGTTTTGATGAGAAATGTCTTTTATCTTAAATTCTACATGTCATAAGCACGACTTGGTGCCTTGTGTCGTGGTGTAGCCTGTTCTTTACTGTAATTGTTCTTTACTGTAATTACTGTTCTTCACAGTTCTTCACTGTACATCACTGAGCTTGGCTTTGTGATTCCCTTTGACTTCTCAGGCAGAATAATATCATCTGCCTCAGTGTCACACTCTGATTACGGTTTGCCTTTAGGCTTTGGATTCAGAGTGGTATTTAATAACAATCTTTTATTATGTTGCACTATGAGTCTCATGTATTCCACACAGATTAGCAGCATGACTGACTCAACCTGCAGGGTGTGTGACATGAGCAGTACACACCAGAGCCCTGCTGCTCCTGATCCAACACACGTGACTCATTATCAGGCTTGTGCAGTGGTGACGCTGGAGCAGGGAAACGTCTAAAACATGCAGGACAGTGGTATCCTGAGGACCCCGATTTAGAAACGATGTCAGAGAGCACTTTGATTTAGACTGAAACGGCACTTTGAAAGAACCTTTGTCGCCCCCTGTGGACATGTGAGTCTTTACCACAACACTGCCGTCCTGATTTGACCCAGTTTTTCTCCCTGTCCATTCACAGTCAGGGAGAGAGAGAGATGCAGAAATACAGTGAGAGACTGTGAACCTGATTAAAATGTGACTGTAAAGTTCCACTGAAGGTTTATTTTGCAGCAGAGTTCGCTCCTGAAACCTTTCATGGCCACAGCTGCAGTGCTGCGGTTATTGCTGTTGTTGTCTCAGTGACTAACTAAGCGTACAGGCAGTAATAATATTAATGAATGAGTTGCCATTTTGCTGTATAAAAGTAAGTCTGAGTCTGAATCTTTTTGTTAAATCTAAAAAAAAGTATACCTCACCAGTTTGCAGTAGTATTACTTTTATATAATTTACAGATTGAGTGTCAAGTTATTTATTTGACATTATGTCCATTGGTCTTTGTGTTTGTCACGAGTCTTCATAAACCCTTTCACTCCCTGTGGGAAAATAGGTTGTTTAAAATTGAACTGAATTGAAAAACACAAATAACACTTTACCTTCATGGTCCCATCAGAATAGAACAAGGTTAACTCATAAATTGATATGATCCTTAAGAAACAATGTCATTGATTGATACTATTATTTCATTTTTTTCCTGCTTCAGTGAGTGAAACTAAGAGTCACCATGAGAGTGTTATCTGTCAGTTATCTGTGAGTTTTTTGTTTGTTTACCTTGTCTTTGTTGTTGAGTGATCTTCCATTCACATTGTCATGTTTGACGTGTTATATGGTGGACTTGAACTTTGATTTATGATTATGGGCCAGATTTACCCTGGTGGGTTAATAGTTAAAAGTTTGATGATGATGAGCATGATGAATGTATTATAAAAGTACTGGCATTTTCCTACTATTTAAAGTAGCTTTAAAGTAAGCCTCCATTATATCGTTGTATCCTGGGTCATGGTTTATTATTGTTGTCATCATTATTATTATTATTGTTATTATTATTATTATGGTGATGTTTGGCAGGCTGACGCCCCTGTGTCTCCTCCAGCATTTGCGTCCATCAGCTTGCGTCCTGGGGCCAGACAACACCTCAGGGCGCCCAGAGCTTATCAGCTCTCCATGTTTACCTCTCAATTAGTCCCCATTAGCCCTGATGGCGGGGGAGGGAGGGAGGGAGGGGGTGAGCAGCCGCAGCAGAAGCAACAGAAGCAGCAGCAGGATCGTCCTGAATAACTCTGTGTTTTTGTTTGTTTGTTTCGGCCCAAACAAACAGGAGAGATTAGCTGGTTAACAGATCCAGAGTGGCAGATCTCAATCTGCATGCGCGCACAGACCGACTGTCTGGCACACACACACACACACACACACACACACACACATTGTGTGACTGTGTGTGAGAGAGACCCACCTGATCCAAGCAAAAGATAACAATGTTGCTAAGTTCACTTAAAGATCATGCTAAAGATTTTTTTTTTTTATCAGAGTGTAGGACTATCTTATACACTGTGTTGACGATACACTCTCCGTTGTGTGTGTGCTGAGGTTACACAAAGACTGGATCCGGGAAACAGCTGTGTTCTCATCTTGAGGGACAATAAAGGCGCAGGGAAAAACATGCTTCCACGCCAGCCTCCCTAGTTTTCACACAACGTTAATCATCGTTTATATTCCTGTGAATTATTCCAGATAAGTCACTTTCTGAAGGGGAAAAGTTTTGGTCCCTGCTTGTCATTTCCGAGCCCTCGTTTGTGCGTAATGGTTCATTAACTGCGCCAATTAGACTGCACGACCTTAAAAAAAGGAGTAAATCTTTCTTAACAATGTCCCGCAGTCAATCTGAGCCAAACACAGGCCTCCACAGGCCTCTGAGTCTGACTGTTAATATCAATATATACTCAACATTTAGATCAAGGTTATATCAGGTGGAACTTTAAATTCAGGCCTGATGTTCACTGTGACATCAGCTAACCTGGTTTTAATCTATAGTCCAGTAAACAGAGATATAGAGTAAATTTAGTCTGTCCTGGGTTCGTTTTAATCAAGTTTCTCCAATGTGTGTATATATATGTATATATATATATATATGTACAGTATACATATACATATATATACATATATGTATGTATATATATATATATATATATATACATACATATATATATACATATATATGAATATAATGAATGTCCGAGTATTAGTAAAGCATTAGTTTGACTTTATTTCGTTTCATACAAGAATTCCGTCACTTATTTTCACTCCTCCGATGGGGGAAATTATTTTTATTTCTGTGTCGTGTTTTAAATTCCCGACAGAAAAAAAAATAATTATGAGGGGGGTCACGTGCACACGGGATTAGACTGGTACCTGTGAGAATCTCCTCGGCCCGGGGTTGGAATAACACCCTTAACACTGAAATAATAGACCACAGCCAGGAACCTTCTCCTCCGCCACCTCCCTTTCCAAATTCTCCCGTCCATTTTCCTTGCCGGGATAAATGGTGAAACTTGTAGCAATAATACCCCCTTCTTTCACACAAACGCCTCCCCGCTGCCATCACCTCCAGCCCGGCTGCCCCTGAAGAAGCCTCGCTGCTGGGGATCTCGCAGAGCTTTTCTCCACGAACAAAAAAAAGAAGGGGGAACAAAAGTGACCAGGTTTTTTCCCCTTCCACGTCCCCCTTCTCTGCGCTGCCTGCCCCTTAAAATGGGAATATTAGGACGTCAATCTCACGGCCTGTGTGCGCCTTTGTCTTTGCTGAGTGCCCGGCTCTGCCTACCACACACCTTTTGTCCCGCAATCCAATAAGAGCCATTATTCGGCTCTTCTGGCCCGACTGCAGCTCGCTCTTCAGGGGTATTTTAGATGCTTAATCGCGCCCTTAAAAGGACCTCAGATGGGGAATAACTTCCTCCATTCACGTCGCCTGGCACCGGGACAAAGAGTTCCTGTGGCCCGGCCTCCTCCAGCAGCGCTCCACTTAAATGTGCTCGTCATCATCAGCTACATTTGCCACCGTGTGCCTGCTTCACTCATGGCCACAGCAATATAAGCAACAATAAAACACACTGAAAATGCACTGGAAAAAGATAAATGGCTTCACTTGATAACCTTCATTCAAACTAAATTTATAAGATGACAACTTTAGTTTGAATGAATTGATTTCGTTGAGGTGTCACCAGCTGAAGTCTTTTTTTTTACGGTTTCCAGTGCATTAATAAAGCAGCAAATGAAAGGGTCAGTATTCTACCTGCATTTGGTTCATATCTGAGAAATTGAACACAAATACAGACGAATGGTTGTGTGCATTTAGGTTTTTTTTCAAAAGTGTTATATTACAAACACATGCAACACAAATACACGTGGTGCCCCACAAACAACATTATACTATTTTCCTTTACCAAATAATTCAGTTTCAAAAATATGTTACCACAGATATTTTTCGTGACTGAAGAAGGAAAAACGAGAATGATTATTAATTAATGATAATAATGAATATGAATGACTCCCCCTTGTGGCACTTCAAATTAAATCACTAGGACTGTTTTCAAGTCTCTCGTGTAAAATCAGATTATATTCCGTGGATGATAATCTCTTTATTTCATGACCAAATTTACTGTGTCTTTTCAAGGCCACGCGAGATCATATCGTATAATATCATTATATTATAAGTTTTATTGCAGAATAAAAACGCATCTTTCATTGGTTGGGTTTATTTGAATAGATGTGAAATAGTCTAAAAACAATTCTCTGTTGAAAAAAATACACATTTTAAAGCATTTCAATCCATAACCTAAGAATATACAAGATTTTTTTTTTTTTATAAAACGAACCCACTTTTTTGCAGTTCGCATAATGAGAAGTGCGCAACCATGTGCGCAACCTGGAGAGCCGACATGAAATGTCCTCAACTGCGGTGTCCGGTCTTTACGCGCACTAATGTCGCCTCTAAAACATGCGGAGCAGCTGGAAATCTCACGTGAACACACACACTCACACACACACACACACACGCACACACACATCCATTACACAAGCAACACTGATTTCGGAGGCCATCTGAACAAATGGACGCACATCTTAAAATGTGTAGCTTGAAACACATGCAAAGAGCTCAATAATAACTGTCGACTGTTTCGTTTGTGTTCGTTACCAGGCCCGGATCCCCTGCAGGGAGCCCTGACAGGACGTGACCGCTGTCCCTTGGTGCGTCTGCGAGGAGCCGCCAATGCCGCTCACGGTTCCCAGGTTCATGTTCATGAAGGCGTTGGAGGAGCTGGAAGGAGGGAGGGCGGGGATGCTAGTGTACGTGCAGCTGTAGTTGCTGTTATAAGCGGGGCTGTTGTATGTGTATGCCGGGTATCCGTTGTAGCTGTACGGGTTGGATGCGTACGGAGCCGCGGCGGCGGCAGCAGCAGCGTAGCTTTGCGCGCCGCCCAGACACGGCTTCCCATCCCGGACGAGCACCGGCACGGCGACGCGCCGGGGCGGAGGAGGGTGGTGCTGCCCCGCCGCCTCCAGGGACTTGTCCTGCCGCTGCCGTTTGCACTTGTAGCGCCGGTTCTGGAACCAGATCTTCACCTGGTTGGAGGTGAGCTTGAGGGTGGTCGCGAGGTGCTCCCGTTCCGGGGCGGACAGATAGCGCTGCTGCTTGAAGCGCCGCTCCAGCTCAAAGACCTGCGCCTGGGAGAAGAGAACCCTGGGCCTCCGCCGGCTCCTCTGCTTTTGCGCCGGCCGCTCAGCGTCTCCCTGCCCGCCTTCCGCTGCGTCATGCCTGGACTCCAGCCCGCAGCTCTCTGGGTAGATTGGAAAGGACACATTGAAATCTCCGAACTCAGTTTGGTTAAAGTTAATTATCCACAATGTGTAAAATTGTCTCACACAAAAACGTAACAATAATTACAGATACAAAAGAAAGGCAGTAAAATCTAATACAGTAAAAATAATATTTATGTAATTATTTAGATCAGACAACACCAGTGATTCAATGTGACTCTGAACTGTAACACACGGATTATAGATTCTTTACTCAGGTCCAATGATTATCACCGACAAAAGACGACGACAGGATCCAGATTCATCCAACTCTCATTGTCACCTTCAATAATTCCCAAGTAAACATTTAGGTAAAAAAGAGAGAAAGCCTAGTGTGTGTGTGTGTGTGTGTGTGTACACTTATATTTAGTTCAATGATTATTTTACAATGATAATACAATATAATTACAGGATATTCAACTAAACTTCATTATAGAAGAGTAGACACAACCTAATTGGCAACGGAAATTAATCTATAATCACAGCAAACGTTCAAAACTTAAATCAGAAATCGTTTGAAAATAAGTCACTAATATTAATTTGATCATTTGCATAATTTCAAGCGAATTTAAACTCACTCTTTTTTAACTATTACGAGCTGCTGAATCATTTGTGCTGCTGCTGCTGCAGCACAGTCTGCGCCTGTGTTTATTAGCACTACTTCGCGGTGTCACCTGTTTTACAAGCCTCTTTAAACTAATTGTCGGTTTATGGTCCACATATCATAACAGACTCCTCATATCACACGCGCAGCTCAAGCACTAGAAAGTGTTTGACATTTACAGACTTTACTGGATCCGTCTTTGGCCTCTGATTTTGCTATTTATCAGGGAATGACTGTCTTGAGTGTTGACGCAAAGCTCCGTGAACCACAATCTGATCAGACTTCCAGAATGTTATTGAATGTTATTTAACACAACTTTTATGTTGTGGTTTTTCTGTAAGGCATCAAAAAATAACTGAAAATCGTGGAATATTTAGAGCTGCAGGTGAAAATCACCGCATATTTTTTGCTTGTTGTGGACATACATTACGTATGCTTTTAATGCATTCTATTTGTTAGATTTAATTCACAGCATGTGTGTTGTGGGGTAACAGAGGAAACATTCCTTCCAGCAGTTTGGTTCAGGTTGTTTTTACAGACAAACATGCAAATCATTGTATGACCACTCTAGGTGAAGGTGGAAGATTCAAAACAGCTTTTATTTGAGTTTGTATTTGAAATATTTGTCTCGTGTGTGTGTGTGAATACTGCTCGTAATTATTATTATTATTATTATTATTATCGTTATTATTATTATTATTATTATGTGAGTCCTTTGTTCAGCATTATACATTTATTGTACATATATATTCTAGCAGCTTGTGCCTCAACAACTCACTGCTCTCCTGCTCCTCCAGCTTGGCTCCCTGCAGGCCCGGCGGGTGCACGTACATGTCCGGGGACAGACGGTCCTCCTCCCGTACTGCCAGCGCGCTGAGGTACGCCAGATTATCCTCTCCGTCCGAGAAGGAGGAACTGTCCCGGGTGACTGCGAGCATGCAGGACGGCGGGGTTTGGAAAAGCTGCTGCTGCTGCTGCTGCTGCTGGGGAGGCGACCCGGTCAGGTGCTGCTGGTTGTGGACCCGGTGCTGGAGCTCCAGGGACCCGCTCTGTTGCTGTTGTTGTTGTTGCTGCTGCTGCTGCTGCTGCTGCTGCTCCAGTTTGAGGATATCCTTGACAGAGAAAGGTGTGGAGGTGAGCGGACTCTGCAGCATCATGTCATCCAGCTCCTGCTCTGCACCATCGAGGAAATGAATCCCGCCGAGTAACATGCACTCCGCCTTTCTCCTTCCCTGCTCTTCTTCCTAACAAATAATTGCTCCTAATTCCAGCCTCTTTGGTAAGTGGAGGTGCGTTAAGCCTCTGGAATGCCTCATTGCCGTAAATCGGAGGAAAACATGGGTATTAGTCCCCGGGTTAGTCCACGCAGGTCTCTCCTCTGTGACAGATGTAATGTCGGGCTTTGTAAGTGGAGTTTGGACCGGGGCGAGGGAGCGGAGCGCCTGTGTCTGTGCCTCCTCTGGTGTCGGGGGAGGGGTGTGTGTGTGAAATGGAAAGTCCGTGCGAGCTGAGGGGGAAGCGTTTGGGAGTCGGGGGTGGAGGGTGGAGCCCATGCACGTGACGTATATGTTCTTCTGCTGCTTTTAACCCTAACTTGTGTGAATATGGTGGACAGAGAATTGTGCTGACACCCTGTTCCACCGCACGATCCATTGACTCCGCTCCAGTGGCCCTTTTTACGCACGGGTCCTGCTATAAGAACCGCGAGCATAGAGCTGCACTGTGACCTTAGCATTTTACCAACTGTACCTTTACTTTGATTGGTTGTGTTTTAAAACGTGTTGTGTACATTTATTGTTGTTTTGCACATGGAGCAATAGCTGCGGTGCTTGTGCGTAAAAAATAACTTTACGCGTCTTGGAGATGCGCCTTGTGAGGTGGTGCGTCAAGGTCATCGGTCAAGTCAAGGGATAATGAGATTAGACAGTGTGCTGTTAACCTGGTTAATCAAGTGGATTTTAGAAACAGCCTCACTGGCTGCCATGTCACAGATTTGAATGATATTTCATTTGTCTTAAAACAATTACTAACTATAAAGATTTTTCAGAAACAAGGCCTCAGTGCAGGGTTCACTCCCAGCATTTACTGGCGGTGGCTCCTTACAAGGACATGCTGGCCACGAGGGCCGAGGTTGGATGAAAATTCCCAAACTTTAGAAAACTTGATGTTTACGCTGCATTTTTTTGACGAGATGCCAGCAGACACCGATCAGTACAACAGAGAGGGGAAAAGGCGCATGTTACATACAGACGTTACCATTTTTGGTAAAAGAGGAAAGAAATTAGTTTTTTTTTTTTTTTTTTAAAGAGATAAACGGCAAAAAGAGCATTTTAAAAGTTACGTGAAATTAATATTTAAGTGTTGAAGTGAATTCTCTGCAGAACATATACAGTAGGCCACACAATGCCTGTGTGTGACCTCGGCCCTGCAGCAGGAGCCAGTGCTCGGTGTCGGTCTTTATCTCGGGTGTTGTATTAATAACCGCTCAGAGCAGATAAGCAGGGCCTCAGGGGCAATTAAAATTCCTCCAGCAAAACTGGCTGACGTTTTTAGACCCACCTAATCTGCTCCTATCAGCTCCCCTTTCCGTTTTGCTGCGGGACCCTCGCCCTCTGTCACTCGCTTCTTCCACTGCCCCGTCGGCTTTTTCCTACTCGGACACTGCGCAGCTGGACTCTGCCTTCACTGCTGCTGCACCAGGCTCCAGGCTCCAGGTGCAGGCTCCAGGCACAAATGCCTACAAATAAAACAATAACCATTTTAATAACAATTTACAATCAATTTACAAAGAGATGGTGGTCAAACATAATGATCCATGAGCTTATGAGACACATTGTTGACAGAATGTCATCCTCTTGACATTTATTATTATTACCACCAGGCACTTTGGTGACATAAAATGGAGTTTTGAAAACACTGAGTTTCCACATCACAATCATCGCACCAAATTTGGTTTATGTCTTTGACGCCATTTCATTATCAACTGTTGAAAGAGATGGGACATGATACATATTATTGCCTGTAGCAATAAAATCAATTAACCACTTGAAAATACTGTCTCACTGCCAGCATACCATCCTAGTGATTTATTTTGAAGTGCCAAAGGGGGAGCCTGCATCTCACCAGTCATTCCAACACCTCACGATTTATAAATATGTTATTATGTGTCCTTTGTGTCGCGTTCCTGTAACATTACACCATTTAGTTGAACTGGTTGGTGATGTCAGTGAGGATTTTACATTAACATTAGTAACATTAAATAATTAGGTTTATCTCAAACATGAAACATTTTTATTCAAGACTAAGTCTAAAAGCACGTGTGTGACGTGTATTAAATGCCAGGTTGTTCATTAGTACATTAATCACCACTCACACGTGCTTTATCACAGTGAGTGTGCTGTGTTTTACAGGAACATGAAGACGCACTCACACGTCTGCTGCTCTGCCATCACACAGCAGAACACTTGACTCATGCACTTATAAACCTGGTTTCTGGGATTATAGGTTTGCAGGGTTTCCCAAAATGTATCAGTCATTTTAACCATGTTGCTATTAGACAAATGTTGGCAGATAAGCAGTAGGTGGCACTCAATTTAAAGTTGGTGTCACCAGACAAGAAGGATAAGAAGGTGTGACCTGATGACACAATAAAGCCAGCACCATGGTGTTTTTTTTTTTGTTTTTTTTTATATCATTGCAGTATTTGCTTGTTGCACTCAGTGGAAGAATGTCGTGGTTTCCTCATCATTCCACTTCTCATCTGTTGTTTTCTCCAGTGCAGTGAAAAGCTAAAGCTGTCATGTGACTTCTAAACATCATCTTTTATCTGCTCAATCTGTTTCCTTTGCAAGCACAAACACTTTCATGCAATATGTCAAGTTTTTCAATTAAATGTTTTGTTTTATTTTAGACTTTGTTTAATGTACAAATACAGACATGCAGATATCTACTTTAAACTTTACATTTCAAATTAGTAGATGAAGATTCTTAGAGAGTCAACAATGAGCATTTATTTCATTTTTAACAGAAACGTTTTACTTTGAATTCTGTGAGAATGCTGAGTGACTATTTGATTATGTGTACTGCAATTTAGCCATCACCTCTCAAAACGTTCTGTCAAAGTGTGAAAACCATAGAGCATAAACAAGTGGATATAATATTCTGGTATTTTGGTTGAAGCTAAATAGGAAATAATAATACATTAGATAGCCACTAGGGGGCAAGTCCAGTGGCATGGTGCCAACCAAGTCATGAATCTGGAGGCTTCAAAACAAGAGTTTATATTCTTATGAGTCATGATAGACCTAACAACATTTGTTCTAAATCTCCTTTTGTCTTTTAGTTTGTCTTTTTTTTGTCATAATATTAAAGTTAGATAGATAAAACTGACTTAACCAAAAGGAAAGAGGAAATTAGAAGCAATAATTTAAAAGGGAAAGAGATGACCTGTGCTTTCAATGATTCCATAGAGGGTTAGAAAGAACACAATAGAAAAAGCTGCTGAGTTTATAAGAAGAGCAGCAGTGACCAGTCTGAGACAACAAATCCATGTAGCATTTTATAAATAAGTAATAATTAGTGTTGTCAAAATTCAGTTATTTTGAATTAATTTAAAAATATTCAACACAGCCACATTTTGTTTCCTGTAGTTATCGAACACAAACAGGTCTCAAACCCACGGCCTGCAGGCCACATGTGGCCCTCCAATCGATGTCATGTGGCCCGCCACTTAATGTCATTAAAGTCATAATGGACTCATTTCTGTACATTGTTTTGAGTGATAGATTCTGATTTTGCATCATAAATATATTATATCGATCCATATCAACACAGGCACTTTTATTTTGAAATGCAGTGAAACATTTATATTGTAATATCATGATGGAATATTGTGATACAATTATAAGCTCATTTTCCCACAGCTACAGAACAGTTTTTTCTTTTTCCCTCCAAAAAAGTTGAACTTTTTTTCACTTGACCGACCCCGACTGGCCAGACTAGGTGCTTGGTGACCTTAGGGTCATTTGAGTTTAAGACCACTACACAACGCCATCCAAGGCATAAAATCTGACTTTAAAAAGTTGTCTGACAGGCTTGGTCTGTGATACAGGAGCACTTTATTTGTGGGCAAATAATGAAACATGTGGGTGAGAAGCTAAATTTTACTTTGGCTAACTGGACGCCACTAAACACAGTCACCAAATTAACATTTTAGAGGACGTCAGACGGAGAGAAATCTCATGTCTCAAACAGCATGTTTCGCTCTCCATTATGTCCCAAACATTATTGTCATAAGGGTGAAGATGTGTCATTGTTATTCTTACAGGTGACAACTATAGACTTTCGACATTTTCAGACGTTTTACAGAACAAAAACCGAAGCAATTAGATAGGAAAAATAGTCCAGATATTAAAGGTAAAGAGATTGTTTTTAAGTGTGGTCACAGAGTCCGTGCTGACTGCACTGTGTGCTTGCCCATAAGGCAGACAGACAGACTCAGTGTAAACACGGCTGCCAGCGAGGGACAAGAGAGGAGAAACAGATTTAAATCCTCACCTTATGAAGTCTCTGTCTGCTGATGTGTACAACAGTGTCAGTGTCACACACACACACATGTAAGTTTAGGTCACTTGTGGCACAAATGAGGCTTTTTAAGCACAGACCAGTGAACCACCAGCTTCTGTTTGCTGTGATGTTGGTTGATAAAACCTCTGTTTTCTGTCTACTGGCAAAATCAAGTGTGAATTTATTTCCAAATGTAACATGCACTTAAACTGGAGTCGATTTAATTCAGTGATGTTGATGGGTTTTTGTAACCCTTTGTAAACTTGAAAATCCTGAATGATCACTGATATCAATCATGTAAAATAATCATCAGTTGCAGTGCTTCACTAAAGAATATTTTTCCTCACTGAAACTTCACTAAACCCAAAAGAACAGGCAGAAACCACACGGACTCTCACTCTCAGTGACCCGGTCTCTCCTCACACCGTGTGCATCCTGACAGGTTGTAAATATCCTGCTGTGCATCTCTATCTATGGAAGCTGCCAGCAGACAGTTGCTTGCGTGGTTTTCCCCGTAGACTTCCCGGCGACTCTCTCCAATTCCTGCTATATCATCATCAGCGCGTCCTCATAAAAAAGTGCCAAACAAGGCGGCCCAGTGTTTAGACTGGCACACCGCCGCCTACGTTTACTTTAAATAAGCATTAAATCCAATGACGCCAGGCTGTGCGCTGTGTTTTCTGTGAGTCACATGGGCCAACGCTGTACAGCTGATGCAAGAGAAGGAGATAAAGCTGTTTAAATTCAAGTTAAGTGACAAGACAAGACCGGGTGGTTATTCTTAGACAAAGGTTTCCAAAGGCAGCTCCAGAGATCTTTGAAGAGTTTCCATCGGAGAATTATCTGGATGATTTTCAGCTTGATCTAAACTGAGATGTATTTGTCAAGAGGGATGAGAATCTGGCAGTGGAATTGTTCTGCAACTCCATGAAAACAACCCTTTATGTTTGGGCTCTGTCTCTGTCCTTAACCAGTGGTGACACCAACACCAACAAAACAACATTCTGGAATCTTCTTGAAATAGTCAGGAGGGCCTGGATATTAAATCCATGCCTGGCACTCTGGTCCAGATCGGTACTTTATGTTTTATCCATTTTATTTGATGCCAGATGTCAAAAGAAACAGAAGCGATCTTTGTATTTGCTGTTTCTTGAAAAAGATTCCCATCTAAAACACTGTAGTATATATGCCAGGCCTCTATGTGGCGCTGTAGCGTGGCTACAGGAATACAAACCTTTCATAACAAAGTTTTATTCCAACATAAGTACAATCACAGAAACAGAAAGAAAGAATGAAGAGTCAGGGCGACAAAGGAACAAACGAAAGAGCAAGAGAGAGGTGGGACTATGACCATGTTATCGTGGTCGTAACAAAACATGGCATGTCCCCCACGAAAAACGAAAATGCAGATGCGATAAAAAAACTGTTTTTCTCTGAATGAGACAGAGAGTGGACAAGTTTCCCACCTCCTGCGTGCTGGACCCAGACAGAGACATCAACCCAACACCCACCACATATTTTTCTCAGGCAATATCTGAAAACAGCTGTAATCAATGACTTCTAATGTGGGGCTGAAATTCTGGTCTGGATGCAAACTGTTTTTGTTTGGATACACCGTTTGTGGATGTAGCCTCAGGGTCGGGGTGGGGCCGGCCCTTTTTGCCCCCGAGCCTCTGAAATGCCTTGAAACGTCCCTGGGTGTTGAAAGTGCAACATGTATCAGTTAAAGAGTTAGATGTTTATCTGCAGCAGGAGAGCTTTTTGTGCTTCGGTGTGCCTCAGGGATCCTGAGTGGCACCCCTGACATTTTTGTTTGTGTGTGTGTGTGTGTGCGCCTGTGTGTCTGTGTGTCATCATGTTTGAAAGCTCATAGAGGACTGTGGGTGTTTTTTTTTTTTCTTGCGGCAGAGTGTGGACACAGATAAATGTCCATCAGGAGGAAGGAGGAGGTTGTTGAGCTTGTACGAGCTGACTGGTGCTGACAGAGGTGGAAGGAAGACTCTGACCTCTGTGGAGCTTCTGTTTTATCTGACACACAAACACAGATAAGCCAGTGAAACAAAAAGTGTTAAAAAATATGTTAAAAAATAAGCACTTTTTTTTACTTTTCATTAATAAAGTGACTAATTATAAGTTATTATATGTGTATATATATGTATGTATGTACATATGTCTGCTTTTGTTTCCACTGCTGTTATATTATAGCATTAGCAGGTCTATAATCAGAAGAATATCCTCATAAAAAGCAAAGGTAGGTTTTGATGATATAATCCACTTGTAATGTTTCAGTGAAAGGTCAGTGCGTTCTGTTATTATCACTGCAAACACGTGAGATTATGTTTGAGTCAATTTAAAGAAGATTATATTGAGATTTGGATTTGTTTCCATTGTGATAGAGTTTTGTTGTTAGGGTTGTTCAGATGTTCCTGAACATGACGCACTGATGGTATCTCCCTCTCTATCTGTGTGTGTGTGTGTGTGTGTGTTATAGGTGATGGAGAAGGTAACAATAGGAAACGCTACACCTCTTGTCTGCTGTCATTTGCGGCCCAGCGGAGGCGCCAGGCGGCTCTGGATGAGAGAGAGAGAGAGAGAGAGAGTATGTGTGTCAGGTCTATTCAGACTTTATAACATACTCATAACCCAGTGAGGGAATAATAGTAATAGTAATAATAATAATAATAATAATAATAATAATATAAAAATAATAATAAAAAGGCAGATAAAATAAACATAAAATACAAATAACTGTAGGCGTTGTCTTCGTTTACTTTGATTTTTTTATTGTGATCCATAAATGTCACATGACTGTCCCCTCCTCCTCTGTCCTTTATATATTATATATACAGTTTGTGAACTCCAAACTCTGTAGCAATGTCTTCACAGAAGTAAAGTGCACTGAGGTTTGGTGAGGTTTTCAGTCTTCCCTAAACATGTTGAATATTCTTATGTGAATAATATATTTTATAATCAATTCACAATCTATTAAACTTCAATTGGTAAAAAAACCAAAACAATAATAACAATTACATGTATACATAAATGTCATTTTTTTTACAGGAACATTTAGAATACACAGATTTCCTGATTTCTTTTGTTTTTGTTCTTTATATTTTGGTCTGATGAAAGAACATGTATATGTGCTTTCAATCACGTTAAATATAACACATATAAATTACGTTTATGAATTGAAATCGTGGAACTTATGCCTAATATTATAAGGTTTCCGCCTTGAGATAATGTTTGTTATGATTTGGTTTGACACAAATTCAAATGGCTTTGATTTAATTTTGCGCCTGAATTTTTTTTTCCTAATTTGCCCGTTTTTATTTATTTTTTAATTTAATTTGAAACTGTGTTGTCCACGATGTGTGCCACAATGAACAGACATGTTATATATGATGCACAGCAATTGTGATTTTTTTCATTTTATTTATTATATCAATATAATAAATAAAATGTTATAAGAATCCCCAAAACTCTCATATTTAGTTTTTCTTAACATAATCTTTTTATAGAATGTTTGAATGACTTGACTCTGCGCTGTTTCTCTGTCCAGCGCGTCCGTGCGTAAAAGTTCGCGCGTCGCGGCGCCTGCGGCTCAAAGCCTACTCGTGCGCGCGTGTGCCCGCGCGTGCTCGCGTGTGTTTAGATAGCAGAGGCTTGTAGCCAGTAATAGCTCCATTAGGCCGAGTGGGAAGACACTATCTCAGTGATCCGTAACGTCTATGTCCGCCCGCCTGCAGGAGGCCGGCTGTGGCGACACATTCTCTTCTCTCTTCTCCAGAAAATACAAGACATTAGACAAGAGAGGAGAAAAGAAACTTGTGTCCATTTTCATAATTACTAATTCTATGTCCAGTAAATATAGAGGCTGCACTGACGCAACACTGAACACTGACTGACCAACATTTATGCGTAAAAAACATTTGCATAAATGAAGGCCCTGATCTAAGATTCTCATTCACATGTCTGAGTTGTTAAAGGGGTGAAACCTCATCTCTCTCTCCCCCCCTCTCTCTCCCCCTCCCTCCCTCTGTGTTTATGAAGGTGCCGGGCGCACTGTGTAAATCGTGGCGTTGAATGGTTTACCTCATGGGACTTCTGTTTCTCGTTTTCTGTCACGCGGCACGCCAGCGCGCGCTGACAAACGAGCGACTTTTACCGGCAGAGGAATTCCTGATTAATGTGGGAAATGAAACGACAGTGAAACTGGATTGTTTCTTTTTTTTTCTTCGTCTCATTTTAACCATGAAAATAAAGTAAATGATCTCCACCCTGCTGCAGACATTAACAGACGCACTGTATATAAACGCGCCACCGCAGAGGAGATGGTGTCTCTCCACTGTGATGGATGAGTGTTTTGTTATTTTTTTACTTCTCATATTGAGGAATAAACCTGGATGCAGGGAGGAGGCAGGAGGGAGGAGTGGAGGAGGGAAACGTGGACTCCAAAGCCTAAAGCCTCCACTTCCATTGTTATTACTGCAGAGGAAACAAGTCGTTACAGCCTCTGCGCCCTGATTTATCACCCTGTTGTTTCGCTTCCATGACGCTTGTTTGTGTCTAATTTGTTGAGGAGAAAAATATGCAGATGCATCCAGGTATTTGATTTATCCAACCTCTATAAGACTCTTGGGTTTTATCCCAGGGATTAGGTTACATTGTGTCACGGACTTCGTAGAGTGAGGCCTTTCTTTATGAAGAATCGTTCTCTCCAAGATAAACTCAAGCGATGTCATGGTTCCTGAGGAGAAGTCTCTCTGTCTGTGTATAAACTGGAGGGTATTAGTGCCTCAGAAAGAGGGCGGGGGGGAGACAGACCACTCCATCACGGCGCAGACAGTGCGGATTCCCTCTCTCCTGCACCATTAGAGCCCATTTTCTCCCTCCTTTATCAGCTCTCTATCTCCCAAACAGCATCCAGTCTGGCTGCTAAACAACCTGCCAAGGACTTAACCATCAGTCACTGCGGCCCGAGCTACGACTGCCGAGCAGAGCCCGGGGGGCCAAGACAAGCCCCCCGCCACTGTCCTCCATGTCCCGCCCAGGGATCAGGCTCCTTCTCTGGGACGCAAGACCAGGAAAAAACGCGAGAAAAGAAGAAGAAAAAAGATACCTGTGCGTTAAATGGAAGCAGTTAACATCCAACATTTGCATGGAAGTACATTCTTGTGGAAAAGTACAGTACAGTAAACTGTGACAAGAGCACTTTATTTTTTCTCATGAATTCTTATGAAAAATAATTTTCCACAGTCGTGTTTACGAGTCTTCCTTAAGTTTTTTAGAAATACAGAAAATAATAAAAACATCTGTTGTAAAAATATGACACTCATGTGTGCACCTATTTCAATGATTTAAATGTTCTTCATTCAGGGAATTAAAACTTTTAATCACACAGATGTTCTCTAGTTTCACACTGAATGGTTTACATGTGGGTATTTTTCATCTGGCAATTTATGCTTGAATATTTTATGAAATCTGAGCTCATTGAAAGAAGGAGAAAATGTACTTTAAAGCCACAAAGAGGAAACAACAACGAACCCGAACCTGTTTATGATTAAATATTTGATACTCAACCATCAAAGCATCTGCTTTTAAACTCATCACGTTCTCTTATCCAACCGCTACGTTTGTGGCACGTAGACTTACAGGAATCCTCCTCACTGTTTTATTTATTTATTTTTTAACTGTTTATGTTTTCTCTACCTTTGTCTCTCTTGTCATTTAAAGATCCATTAGACAAACTCCGGATAGAAATGATCCTGTGAGCCAGCAGCAACCCACCGAACGATGCTGCTCTGCAGGAACTCATTCGTTCGTAAGGCACAGAGAAAGTTCCCATTCACACGACCTCTGTCAGCTCACATGATCTCGGAATGACAAAAGAAAAATCTCTGCAACTTGTCAAAATCAAATTTCAGTTTACTTTAATTTTGTCCAAAGGCAGCAGATGCAGAGTGGTCACTTCTGCTATTGTTTAAAAGAACAAATTAGTAGCCTATTATATCTTTGAAATAAAGCCTGCAGTCATTAGCTATTTATTTTTTTAAATAAATTGAATATTTTTATATATATATAATTCATGGCCTCAGTGTGGGTACAAAAACAATTCAAGGCGGTTGAACTTAAAATAAAAGTTCACCTGCTGCCTTAAAAATGTAAGTAAACTCAGACTGACTTAGATGTTTAACTGCTGTTTATATATTCATTCATTTAACCAGGTAACAATACAAACAATACAAAGCTTGTAAATGAAGTAGTCAACAAGCACTCATTTTTTATGTCAAGTAATTTGAAGTCAAGTGTTGTGTAAAATATTAATTGAAAATGTAAAATCAATTATCTTATTTGCTTTTTTAAAAATAAATAAATATATATATTTAAAAAAAAACAACTTTATTTAAATTTCTCAACTTGTCTAAATATGTGTGCAGCAATTATCATGATAATTGGTGTCCGCTCTGTAACTTTATAATTTTACTCCGACAATAAATGAAAATTGATTATGATCATAATTGTCAAAAATAATACAAACAAATGAATTGAAGAATTAGCAGATATTTGAAGACATATTATAAACTTCACTTGGTGACTTTTACGCACGGGTGGCACCGTTTGGCGCGCTCGCAAATCATGTCACGTGGCGTTGACTTGCCAGTTACCCCCACACCTCAGCCAGTGGACGGACAGCCCGGACCGTTGCTGTTCCCTCAGCGGCTCTGCGGTGTGTTTAGGCGGAGGAAGAGTCTGTTTCCGGGATCAGGCTAAACACGGGCCTCCGGAGCGCTGCACTCAGGCGCGACCGGGCCGCCTCTGACCGGATGGACACTGGCAATACATCACTTTCGAGGCCCCACAGCTGGGGAGGCTCCGGACCAGAAGCCAAGGGCCCACTGCACCACTGCTGTTGGGCGGTTTGTCATGCTTACGCCCGCGGAATGACAGCGGCTGAGGCAGCAGCAGCAGCAGCATCAGGGTGGAAGGTGGCGGGTAGAGGATGTTTATAGCTGTTTCTCAGCGAAGTTTCCTGCCATTAACTTTCACTTTCACTGCAGGGCAGACATTTACAAGACCTCCATCTCTCAGCTGAAGTCTCAGCATCAGCACACATGGACTGGAGCTGGCACTTAATCCAACACTCTCACTTTAATTAGAAATCATTTTTTTAATTTATATTTTTAATTTAATTAATAGATTTTGACTTTATTCCAGATCTTTATTTTGCCTCCAGATACTGAATTCTGTTGACATCGCATTATGCTGAAATGACTCAGACGTTGTTATTTCATTGTTTATTTTATTTCTCCTATGAGTATTTGTCAGATTTTATATCAGTACTACACAACAAAATAATACTACTACTAATAATCATCATCATCATCATCGTCATCATTTTAATAGTAATAATCACATAAATTAAGTTTGTTCAGACTAACACTTTACATTTAACTGTATATGAAATGTGTTCACATGAACATTTAGAGCTGACTATAAATGACAAATACATAAATTCACTTTGAAATATTTCTGACAGTCATTTGTAATTTATTTATTATTTATTTACTGATCATGAGTATATTTTTCATGTAATAAAATGTAAAACTACAACGCTGAAATAATAGAAGTGAGTAAAAGGGGAAAAGGTGACGTTAGAAGTGGACAAATATGAGGCTGTAAAAAATGTTTGAGTAAAGTGAGTAAAGGTCGTGTTTTCCTGAAACTTTGTGTGTCTGTTTCAATGCAGTTTATAGTTTTAATAGTGAGGCCTCAGGATTATTTCTGCTGCACATCATGTGCTCTCCCTCTCTCTTACTGTGTGTGTGTGTGTGTGTTTGTGTAAGACAGTACCTTGGGCTGTGTATGAAGGGTGTTTCACATGTGTTCTTGTATTTGTAACTTCTTTTTGACATTATATGGTTAAGGTTAGCTAGCTACAAACTCAATCTGTCCAAATGAATGCATGTCAATGCAGTGTCCTGAGAAGAATAGCTCTGCAAAACTGTGTGTGTGTGTGTGTCAGGTGTTGTGGGATTGAGTTTCATCTGAACTGAACTTGATGCTGTAACTCAGTCCAGTAATGAGTCTGTTGAACATGTAATTAGGTGTAGAGTCGTGTAATGACGTTGGTCGAACTCCATGTGACACGTGTGTGTGTGTGTGTGTGTGTGTGTGTGTTTTACACCATAGGACCTTCCCTCGGGTATGTACAATATATTGTGTTCTAGTGTTGTCCATCCTGTTGTTGTCTCTTAACTTAAAGGTCAGTGGTCACCAACATGTCAGCTAATAAGGTGCCTGCACAGTTTTAATGGCTGATGAAGATTTGACCTGACTGAGACAGAGTGTGTGTGTGTGTGTATGTGTGTGAGAGAGAGATAGAGAGACAGTTTCATAAAACAAACATTGTGCATGTTTTGTTTTCATAGGATAACTGCATGTGTAAAATATTATAGTGCGCAACATGAGACTTCACCTGTAAATGTTGATGCATTTGACCTTAAACATAAAACCCAGGTCAGTTATTTTGTTTCTGAAACTCTTTTTATAACATTATTTGTTGAAATTATCAATAAATTAAGTTGCCTGAAACAAATGGGAAAAAATGAATTGTCTGTATGACCAGTCATTTTATTCAAACCACATGGAACAGGCAATTTAGTTATAGTCAGAGAAAATAACAGTATTTTTAAATTAGAATAAGGAAAAATTTGCAGGTGGTATTTACATAAGGTGTTTGTATATTCAGTGGATTCAGTGTAGCAGCATCTTCAGAAACACAATAATATAGAAATGTGCTAGCAGGCTATACAAAAGTGTAAATTACAGTAGATTTTTGTAATATCACCTCAAGTTTAGTCACTCATGTCTTGTTTTCTTATGCACTTCCTGTTTTATTTTGTATTCACCTTTTCCCTCTCGTTTCAGAACCTGACTTCCTTCCCTTGTTTGATTTGCTGCCACGGTGATTGTGTGCCCCGCCCCTGATTGTATTCACCTGTTACCACTTACATCCTGCTTAAATAGTCCCGGTCTTCCCCTGTCATGTCGCTAGTTTGTATGGTATGATCCAAGAGTTACGTTGTCAAGTTATTCATGATTCTCTGCTTTAGTTTACTCGAATTGAGATTTGTTTGATCGTCCTGAAGAACGCCTTAAGTTAATGTTTTTGGATCCTCCTTGTGAGTGTTTTTTACTTATATTCTTATTAAGTAAACTTTATGTTAAACTTAACACTGACTTCGAGTCGTGCATTTGAGTCCACCAGTCTCGTGTCTTAAAGCATAACAATTTTCTTTCACATTTGTTGTCTCAATGTTTTTAACTCCCGTTTATGTTGTACATTAGACCTCATTTTCCTTATTGTTAACCTTTTGAATTTGATTTGAGCTTTATGTGCCTTTATGTGGACGTGCAGCTTGAAAATGAATGAAATCTGTCCTGATGTTACTTTGTTCTCTATATGTATTTTCTCATTATCATGCCTTACACAAGTTGCAAAAATGTAGAAAAAAAAAAGAAGAATCCACATTTACAGGTGATGTTTTTGTGGTATTTTACATTTTGCATGTGACTGTGCATGTGCATTTGTATTGTGTGTGTGTGTGTGTGTGTGTATGGGAGAGAGAGAGAGACCCTTTGACCTGCAGTGAGTAAGTGGATTACGCAGCTCATATGTACAGTACAGTGTAGAATCATTCTGCAGGTATAATCATCATCAGCAGAGGTAAGGTATCTGCTACCACACACACACACATGTCTGGTCCCATTCTGGTTTCCTCCAAAAGTGGACTGATCTTATACTTGAAGAAAATTGAAATCTTCAAATTCAAAAGTGTATAATGTATAACTGTAAGACTGTTTTCAGATTTATACTAATGGGTCTATGGATTCAATATCTGGAAGTGCTGGCTTCGGCATGTTTGGTGCTTCAGATCAGGCAGGAGGTTTACAGTACATCAGTTTATTTCCTCAGAGCTGTTGCTGATCAGATGTGCTGACTATATATAATCTGCTCTGACTCTGTGGTCATATCCATTTTATTAATAAAGCCCAACATCCCAAACACAGTTTGCCTCAAAGGGTTTTACAGACTGTACAGCAAGTAACAGCCTGGGGTCTAAGGACAGAGAGTGTCACATCGAGTAAGGACAAACTCTACAAAAACTTCCCCCGTGCAGTAGGTGTCACATTTACTGAAACACAAATACTTCATGTATTCAGTTCTGTGACACAGATTTAAATATTTTATTGTAAATAATTCCTCTCCCTCTTTTTTTTTTTATATACTGTGATGCTTACTTTTTTACAAGTTGTGAATCTCTTGATATTTGTTGTTCTTGGTTGGAGCTGAAAGGAAAGCAATTTCTCTCCGAGGATTAATACAATATTTCTGATTCTGACTGGTAAGAGGCAGTTATCTGGTTTGTGTTCCAACTTCATGTTTCACTTCCAGAACAATTAAAGATTTTGCTTCCTCCCTATCACATTTTCTGGGTGTGTTAGTCTGACAGTTCTGAAGAAAAAAAAAGACATGTTCACAAGAAAGTGAACAGTTTACAAAGTGACACAGACTTCACTTTCAAGTTGTAAAATACTGTCATTGCATCATCTGTGCTGCTCATCTCAGTCAACAGAAACATTTGAATGAAAATGGTGCATTTTAATGGAAACATGACTGACGTAAGTACTTCAAACAGCCACATTTAAAAAAAGATGAACTATCACTTTAATACTAGAGATAAAGTTGTCAAAAGAAACAAAATAATGCAGTTTTTCACATGGAATGAGGTGTATGCACCGCTGCAGTGGAGACAACAGCCACACGTTAGCACATTTGTGAGTTGTAGATACAATTATTCTTTTTTTTATTTTTATTTTTTTATAATTGAAGTGAAAAGCTGAGAAAGTGCAGCCATATTCACACTTGTGTTTTTTTTAGGACCTGCTCTGACGCGGTTTAAAGTGAGCTGAGCCAACACTAAACTATGACGTTAACAGACTGCCAGCCATTGATTGGTCAGAGAGTGTCATCACCGGAGGAGTCATGAACAAGACGTCCGACACAGGAAGCAAATCAGGTTTTAAAATCAGATTTCGGTCCTTTTTCCTTGAGCTTCCCTCTTCTGTTTGCTGCCTCGTTGGTGTGAATGAAACCAGAAGTTATCAACGCACACACACACACGCAACCAGCATTGAAAGGTCAGAGAGGGGTCGCTGCTGTCACCAGGACAGAGATGGGAAACTATTATCGGAACTATTGTGAAGTGACTATAACTCATGTGAAAGGAAGTTGTCTTGTTGTGTGTGTGTGCGTGTGTGTGTGTGTGTGTTCTAATGACTGTAGGTTTACACAAATCTATCTATAGACTCCATGTTATTAATGATTTACTGTGGTGCAGTAGCGCTTTAAAACTCCCACGCATCCTCTCTGCTTCAGGCTAAAGTACACAGAATAATGAGCTGAGACAAGAAATGATGATTGATCACCAATAGGTTTTCTTTTCCCAAGCCAGTACACTTGATTAATTCATCAGAGGCTTTAAATGTGTGCCATTCAATGAGGACCCAACACACACACACACACACACAATCTTGTTGAAAATATGGTTGTTTTATGTAAGTTCTGTGTGTTTACATGTGTACGTGTGTGTCCCTGTGCTCTGATGTGACCTTAGAGGCAGTAAACATTGTTTCAATGGGATGGACTCAGGCTGTTGCTCTGCCTCTCTCCCTGTGGTGTCGCCATCAAAATGACAATCTGTTATTGGAGAGACTGTGTGGCTCCTCCATTACACGCCAACGCTGTAAATAAAAAGCTCCCAGAGTCGCAGGGTTTGTGGATAAGAAATGCCTCTTCCCCTAAAATGTTTGTGGACAGTAAACTACACATTAAAAGAGAGAGAGAGAGGGGGATTTCGGGTCAGGGTGTCTCACATAAACACACACACACGCACATCAGACACACATACAGTACATATGCAGCTGCAGCCCTGTCAGATGTTCAGTGGATGCACGACAGCAGGCTTCAAGGTCTCTGAGGCAGAACATGACGTTCACCTCCAACTCCATGACACCGTGATGCTTCTGGTCCTGGTACATGGTTCTCGTGCACATTACATGGTCAACTCTATAACTTTTAACCATCTTTGGACCATTTAATCAAATAGAAATAGTTATTTCTTTCAAGAATTGTTATTCATTGGATAGCCAGTGAAACTCTAAATGTTTATTTTAGCTCATTTTTTTATAAGTTCTAATTTTATTCAGACGTGACCAACACATTTGTTTTCTTTCTATTTGTTGTTATCACGATTACAGAAAAACTACCAACTGACTGCAGGGAGGACTAGTGTGTAAGAATTGGTGACATCTAATAGTGAGACCTTTCACAAGTGCGTTAAGGAACCACAATGGTCTTCACATATTTCTAAGGATAGTGTGTTTCTGCGTTTCCACATTACGCTGCTGATCTAAGTAAAGGTTATTAAGCCCAGCGCAGAGATGAGGTCCAGGAAGCAGGTGCTTCTTTAAGAATCTACAGGACATGTAAATATCCTGACGTGTACTCATGTACGGTATACATTTATTGATTTGTCTCCTTTCTGCTGACCGTCTGCAGTGATCGTGTGACTGCCATTCTGATCATAAGACAAGTAATGTATGGCCATTTGTCCTGATGAAGGCCTTGATGGCTAAAATTAGTTGGCATGTTTATAATTATTAGGACATTTACACACACACACATTAGGTTCCTTCAGACCCTGGCAAGGCTGTGTCAGATCCTCTACAGTGGCCCTGAAGACTCAAAAATAGGAGTCTGAGGGATCTGCACCATCGTATGGCACAGTAACCTTGACAGCTGCTGCCTGACAACAATGAGGCCATCAGTCAGTCAGGCACAAGCGGACAGCAGCCACTGGGCAGGTCAGGGATATAGTCGCACTGGACTGTGCATAACTGGCATGTTCTCACTGCAGAGTTAACATGAACTTAAGCTGCCGTTAGAGACATCGTCTTCAGGCTAACTTCTGCTTCATGACCACGTTTGGTGAAGGGATCGCTGAGCAGGTGGAGTGTCCTGGAATTTCAGTTATATGAATATACCTGCTGATTATATATCAGTGTGTCAAGTTACAATCATCTTAAAAGTAATCATCTTTAAATGAGAGTTTAAGTTAAAATTAGAGAAATTGGTGTATACAGTAGATACATCCATGCACATAATATGTGATGGGGAATCCTTGTGTTGCTGATGAGAGGTAGTCATTTTCAATTGGAGCGCCCCCTGATGTTGTATTTTCAAGTCATTGTCTTGTTCAAAGTCCTCATGCTCAGGGTTTACAATCCAAGATGGATGATACAAGCATCATAATATTGCACAGACCGAATGAATATGGACCTAGTCTCAAGGTTGCAAAATGAACTCATGAGATCACAGTCATTTCCTACCACCAGGCCCCGTCACACTGGTTTCTACTCATATGTGGCACATTATATCATCTATTTTCCTCCAAATGGGAACACAATTGACATTATGTTTTATTGAAGAGGAGCTGGAAATAGAGATTGGCATCATAAATTCCTCAGGAAAATGTTTACTGAAATTAAGTGAGAAGAAGAAGCTAATTTTCTCGGAGTGCTCCATTCTATCAATCAGAGTTGATCTTGAAATCAGCAGAGTCGCCCCCTGGTGACAAACTGCTATTTCCATCCTACATTATATCTGTTTTTACATAAATGATAAAATACATTCCAGTTTCCTGTCAGGCGTTTTGCATCATGACTTTACAGTGCAACAGCTTGGAATATGTGAAGATGCATCTCTGTGTTTGAAAACCCCTGAAAAAGGAGGACACACTTAGTGTACAGCGTTACCATAGCAACCCATGCAGATAGGTTATGTCTGGACACACAAATCACCTACAATCACAACAGCAGACAATAACAAACAGACTAAACATTGCCTCTCTGGTCATCACCTCCTGGATGGTGTCTATGGACGTGGTTTGCCATTGATAGTTAATGGGGTGTGGTTTGTCAGGCAGCCATCTGTCTCATTTCCTGCTCTGTCAAATGTGTGCGCACAACAACTTGTCAACACAGTAATTTACACTGCTACGCCAAGACCTTGTGGGATGTGGAGTGTGTGTGTGTGTGTTGCATGTCTCATTCCCCCCCTCTGTCTTGCTTGACCGTGTTGAGTCTGGGTGATCTCTGACAGGAAGTGATCCGTGTTACTGCGTACACATCAACAAACAGAACCAGGGTCTGTGAGGAGAAGGATGATTGTGGTGGTGAAGGTGGCTGGCTGGGTTGGGGGTAGGGGGGGTGGGGGGTCAAAGTGGGAGGAGACTGTTGACTGACAGCCTTTTGCAGCAGTGTGTCTGCTGTTTGTTTAACCAGAGGCCTGCGCTGCCATCGGGGTGAAGGGGAGATGAGAGTGCTCGAGGACAGCTCAGAGATGGGATGTTGGGTGGGTGGAGACAGATTTGTTGGAGCTTAAAGCCGCTAGGTAAGAAATGTTTGTAGTTGTTAATCAATAAAATTCTATGGTAATCTTTCAGCTTAAATCAAGTGAGAGAGAACGTGACTTCTGCACCTCCTCCTGACTGGAGACTTTGACCAATCCCAAGGGAGTTCAGAGAGAGAGAGTGTGAGAGAGAGAGAGAGGGAGAGAGAGAGAGAGAGAGAGAGAGAGAGAGAGAGGGAGGGAGCACCTCCTATTGGCTGTTTTATTAAGCAGAGGCACATACATGTCCCTTCAGTGGAACAGTCATTTCTCCTGTAGTCTGTAACACATAGAAACCTCAAATAAAGGAACGATGGACAATAAACCACAAAACCACTCTAAACTGACCATAAGTGTGAGAGTGAATGGTTGTTTGTCTCTATGTGGCCCTGTGATGGACTGGCGACCTGTCCAGGGTGTACCACACTTTTTGATATGTGAGCTGGGATTTGCACCAGCGCCTCCCCGCGACCCTCATGTGGAGGATAAAGCAGTAGAAGATGGATGGATGGGCAATAAACGCTAGATGGATGCAGACGTTCAGATGGAGAGATTGTGTTAACTTAACTTAATGTGATGAGCTTTATTTGCTCATCGTCAGTGCTGACTGTGCTGAGTGAGAGTTAAAGACATAGAGGGTGTGAAAACATGGTAAACAAGGTATTTAGCTATTCAACAAAAGGCTCACCTAATAATATCTACGCCAGTGTAATTCTTAAGAATGTGTGTTGCTTTTTCTCACCATTTCTGACTGGAAAATTAAATATGTAGACAGCTTGCTCTCCTGCACCAAAGTCCAGAGGGAAAAATAAATGATTTTACATCATGACACACAGTAGTTTCATCAGTAAGACCCAGTATAATATTTTTTATTGACTTTTTTGTTTGAAAACCTTTGCTCAGATTTTAAGTGACACAAATGTAATAAAACTACAAGTAATAGATCTGCAACCCATTTCTCACATACTAAAAATGCATGGTTCTCGATTCAAACTTTACTAAACGTTTGCTGTCAGAAAAGGCTGTTTAGCAGTGAACTGTAAAGAAGGATTGGGGCAATTTAATTTATTTAAACATCAATTAATAAGTTTGAAATTTCAGTTATCAGTATTTCAGCAAAACAAATGTCAGTTGACACAAAGACAGTCTTCAAGTTGTCTTTAGCCTTGTTCTTAAAGCAGTAACTGGTATAGATTGTGCAAGTTAAACCACTGAGGAGATTTCATCAGGGTCAGCCTTTTGTTAAGGTTTTCCTTCTGTACAGCAGCAGCCGTGTTTTTAATGAGGGCAGACCTCTGTGTTTCTATGAGCTGCACAGAGGTTTTCTCGTGTGCATTACGTACAGTTCAGATGTTGGTGTGTGTGTTTGCATTCTTGAGGGTTTCTTCATACATATGTGTGTGTGTCAGAGCTTGTTGTTTCTGGGCAGGCAGAATCTCCCACTAAGCAGCTGTCAGAGCAGCGCTGGCTATTGTCTTCCCTGGGGGGGTCGGCCTGTCAACTCGTCCCACTGACGGCTCTCTTCTCTCAGCCTTGCATTGGCTGGCCCGGGGCTACTTAAGATGTGTGTGTGTGTGTCCTGCTCTAGCTGGGGCTCTGGCAAATCTGATAATTGCTGACCTGACAATGAAACCCCCTGACCCCACCTGCAAACACCCCCCTCCTAAAAAACCCGCATCAACCCCCAGACCTCCCCTACAGTGGCTGAGCAGCCTCTACAGAGAACAGGCTCACAGCTTCATATAGACGTACAGTGGCTGACACACACATGAAAGCTCACAATAGATCCCACCTTTACTTTTCCATACAATACACACATGTTCACACACACACAGTAACCCTAACCCGTTGGACAGTCTAAACAAAGCATAATCCCTAACCTTTCCCATAACCAGTTAATCCCTGACCCTAAACTTAACCTAAACACAATTCACATTTTAGCCCTAAACTTAACCAGTTCCACAGAAATGAGGTGTTGCCGCATAAGGACCATGATTATGAGAGAAAATGTCTTGAATGAAAGCTTTTCTTTATTTATAATCGATAAAAAAAAAAAGAAAAAGAAAAAACCTACTGTGTAAGTCTTTTTTTTCAGTTTTTCTGTCTACAACTCTGTCACCTCAGCTGAATTTCTGTGCTGGGTGGGAATGTTTTTCTCCTACACCCGATGGGTAATTATTCAGTTGGAACATCGAAAATGATTAATTCAAAGACAGACTGAAGTAAAAGATGCAACATAGTAACCACTGTAACATTATTACTCTAAGCTATGGAGTTTTTCTTTCTGTCACATCCATGAAGTCAGAATTCATGTAAAATGCAGTGATGAAAAACCACAGACATTGAACATTTTGAGCAATGAACAATAAAACAAAAACACACAAGAACCATTAGAAATGGGACTGGGTTTAAATGCCCTATTGGAGAGAATCACCAGGGTTTAGAGAGGCTCTAGATCATTTCAACTGATTGTACAATAAAATGTGAATGATTTATCATTCATCAATTTAAACATGTTGATTCAAATAAACAGTTTTTACATTGATTAAATCAAATTAAAAAAATTTTTTACCGAAGCAACGTAACACAACTGATATTTGCATCATCAGGTTTGCCCTCAGTGTGATATAATATAATACAAAAATGTACTTGATTTTCTTTTCATCACGGTTATGCTTATTTTGTATGAAGTGTGAAGTGTTTTAGTAATCTCAGTGAGTTCTGGATATGAGATTAATAGTCTGATTTTGCCAGAATGTATTTTTGGTATGATCAAGTTTTTAAACTCAGATTTCATCTTCTACACTTTAACCTAAGTGGAATTTTATTGAAAATGAATTCAAAGTCAAAAGTAATTTCTAAATTTAAAGGTAAAATGAGAATTTATTACTTGATCTAAATGTTTTTTGACTGTGCATATGACAGTTTAACAGCTGGACAGCTTGGTCTTGGAAAAAGCACAGGTGCTTTAGATTAGATTAGATTAAAAAAACAAACTCCAGCACATCAGAGCTAGTGAAAATAACACAAGGTTCACAGTGTATGGAGGTAATAGATGCACCACTAAATTAGTAATTGGAGTAATAATTCTTTTTGCATGAAGTAAATCAATGTAATCAAATAATCACATATTCATGTCTGTCCCTGAATTCAACAATCACTGCTATATGTATATTCATGTTGTGTAGCTGCACAGGGAGGCGGGTTTGTGTATGATGGTAATATAATATACTGTATATATATATATATAATATACTGTATATATTTATAATATATGTGTATGTATATATATATATGGAAAAAAACTTTTTTTATAAGTGTCTGTTATTTCTTTGTAATTCCACCTGCTGACAAAGTCCAACCATGAGGAAAATTTGATAAACTACACTTGGATGCTAAAAACCTGATTTTCAAATTCCATATTGTCAGATAAAGGTTTTGGTCCAGCCTGTCGTTCCCCTCTGCTGCTCACAGGCAGGTAAAACATCACAACACCTTTTTTTCTCTTCTGAAAAAGTAAGAGGTAAAAAAACAAAACAAAGAACGTCTGAAGTCTGAAAAGCCAGTGTCAGGCCTGTAGCCTGCAGTCAGCAGGAGAGCAGGAGCCAAGGCCACAAAACGTCCATCATGTCGACAAATTGAGTCAATCAGCTCCGTGCAGGAGCATTAGCTCCTTGCTGCTTTGAAATTCAACACTGTTGATGGTTCACCAGAGTGTTTCTGGAGAGGGAAAGGGAAAAAAAGGGCACAAGTAGAGGAGAGAAGGAGAGGAAGAGGCCTCGTCATCCCTGCTGGCAGTGATGGAGAGAGAGGAGAGCAGTGTGTGTGTGTGATCTGTGACATACAAGGGTCTGCGTGTGTGTGCGTGTGTGTGTGTGTGTGTCACACTTCACTGACATGGAAACATGCTGCTCCAGCGACAGGAGGGCTGGAGGTGGAGGTCATAGAGACGTGAAGCTGAGGCTATTCATCAAACACTTTGGATCAAACGAGAGAGAGAGGGAGAAGGAGAGAGAGAGAGAGAAGGAAAAAAATTCAAATACAATTTTGTACATTTAGTAGAGTGAAGGAAGGGAATGGTAAACCACCACACATTGTTTATGTTTGGGTGTGTTACTTGCATTTGTTACCTCTTTAGGGACCTTTTGTATCACAAAGTTTTTGTGATATTCTAATTAACACAGTCTTTTGGCATGTGGGTTTGAGTCTCATTCTGATGGCACTCAGGAGCTTCCCACTTTAACCCTTAGTGCTCACACGGGCGCACCCATGGTAATTTGCTGTTGGAATAATACACAGCACCTTATATGGACATGTGTGTTTATAGGTCATATATTTTTTTCATCTTCTTATGTGTTGTTGAGTCAAAGTTATGATTCATTTTAAATCGCATTTTATCAATATATAAAGTAGCGATAATTGTGCAGAAGTAAAAAAATAGGACGTATTTCTTCTGTTTTTGTTCATAAAAATTAGCCAAGTGAACATTGAACTGTGACGTGTTACCAAAATTTCACAAATTCAATTCGATTTTAAAAATTTGACTCCATTGACTTCACACCACAGAGCTGACCTTCCTCACCAGCTAGTCTGGTGATTCATTTGTTGGTGCCTCTATCCATGACTGGTGCTGTGAAAGCCTCATAATTAAATGCCAAACATTTCTTGCTTAAAAAAAGGTATGTAATCATAAGTATAAACCAACTGTTAGTTCATGCAAGTCATCTTGACAAAGGAGGAGAAAAAAAACCACTAAACAGCCACAATCACCTGTTCAATTGCTTGTTGATGCAAATATGCAATCATCCAATCACATAGCAGCAACTCATGATCAAGACAACCCACTCAAACTGACGTTTCGACAGTTCAAATTGAGCATCAGAGCGACGAGGAAATGTGATGTAAGTCATTTTGAACATGCATTGTTGTTGGTGCTAAACTAACTGGTGGTATGAGTATTTCAGAAGCTATTGATCTCGTGGGATTTTCAGCATATTTAGTGTTTACAGAGAACAGTCTAAAAAGAAAATATCCAGTGAGTGAGAATACTGATGTTGATGTTGATGTCAGTGGTGATAGGACTAGTTTGAAATTAAAAACAGGCAAATAACCACCCATTAAAACAAAGGTATGTAAAACACCTCTGAACTCACAACATGTCAGACCTTAAAGCAGAAGAATACACTGAACACTTTATTATGCATACATGATTTCCAAAGCAGTGGCCTGTGGTTGTTGTGACTCTGCACATTCGTCTGCTCACACTGACCTCTTGTGGCAGAACACTGGTGGTGCTACGACTTGACACTGTCACCAATAATATCTAGAACAGTGCTATTTATTTGTGTCTAACATTAAATATTAGATTGAACATAAAATATAATATCAAATCAAACAGTACAAAAACATTTTTTTTTAAATAAATGAACAAAAGTTAAAAATACCCTTACACTAAGAAAATTTAAATATATTGTGCTACGTCAACTGTACTTGTCCTCCTATTGGTCAGATTGCTGCACGTACTTCCTGTTTTCCCGGAACCACCGGTGTGAAGGTGAAGTCTCCTCTCTCTCTCACTTTCCATCAACCCGTTATTTGGCTCACCATTTCCCGCACCACCTTCTTCTTCTAAACCGCTCCGCTCACTCCGTCAGAACCATGTCCGTATTCGGCGACGTCCCACAGGCTCCTCCCGTGGCTGTCTTCAAGCTGACCGCGGACTTCAGAGAGGACGCCCATCCGCAGAAGGTCAATCTAGGAGTCGGGGGTAAGATTGTAGCTTATGCTAACGCTGCTAGTGTGACTGGATTGATCCGGCTTCACTTACCCGGTTGTTGCTGCAGCTCGTCTCTGGTTTGCAAACAAAGTCTCGCATGTGTGTTTTCTACGTGGTGTTTTTACACAGTAAATAAATGGCAGCTCTTCGGTTTGACCTTCGCTACAAGCTAGCTTGCGCGAGCTGAAATTAGCTTCTCTTCAAGTTTGACAGCTACACCTTCTTAATGTTGTTTGTTAATGAGTAAAATTACACTTTATGGAACTAGAGCCGCGTCTTTAGTCTGTGCTCTTGTGTCAATAGTGTAATTGATGAATAGAGGCTGTTCGTCATGAGAAATACACTCCATGAAGAGTTAGGGACCTATCCTATCCTATCATCTTGTCATTGAACGCACCACTTTGAGCCATAGTAACATCCTGCAGTCTTCATTAAAAATCTGAACGTTTGTCGTTCACTGAGACACCTGGTCATTTATATCCTGCTGCTTCTACAGCATGAGGAATCGAAAAATGCACAGTGACATAAGTGTAGTGACATATGTTATGTCAGTTTGGATTATATTTTTTTTTGACAGCTGTACTTGCACATATTTACACACTAGTGCTGGGTAGTGTAAAATAAACCATTTCAGGTCACTGTAAATCTGGAACAGCTTTGAGGGTGTCAGCTGAGGAAGCAGTTTCAAATCAATCTGCACAGGAATGTGGCCACGATCGAGTCCCTACATTAAAAGGCAACGAAACCCCCTGTTAAAAGGTCAACTCCACCCAATTGTTATTGGGGTGTACCATAAGTTGAGCCTCTCTGTTGCTTACACTGAGCTTTGAATGGTGGAGAGAGACAGGAGACGTATGACAGCTGTGGATTGTTGTTACACATGAAAATGTATCCGTACAATGTAAAAAGTATTAGATTTAGAGGTTGACCTATCTTGGTTTTTCTATGGTTGATAACAATTTAGAATTTTTTTATTCTTTTTTAAAAAAACAACTGTGTACTAAAAACAAATAATACAATAAAAAAATGACCAGTTATTGAACAATACTAATAGTCTGTCTCCAATCTATGTTTTATGTCTGTATAGCAGTGCAATTATATACCGTTTAAATAATTGGCCCATGCTAATTATTATGAAATGGCAAAATGGTCTACCTCTATTCATATACATTGAACCTTTATTTTTAATG
Organism: Solea senegalensis; assembly: GCF_019176455.1. NCBI lineage: Eukaryota > Metazoa > Chordata > Actinopteri > Pleuronectiformes > Soleidae > Solea > Solea senegalensis. The sequence continues at coordinate 15,576,723 of NC_058026.1, forward strand.
ATATTGAAGAAAACTGTATCACAATATATATTGTCAAACTATTGCCCAGCCTTGAGTCAGTTGTGGAACTAATGTCGCTGGATTTAGCTGCACCTTTGGATTGTGTTGCAAAAACACACCTGATGTGGACCAAACCAGTTTGAACTGGAAATAATCAGCTGTCCTGTCTAAGAGCCATTCCCTCATGACTGTTGTTGTCAAGCTGAGGATTATGTTTTTAATGCTCAGTGACTGAGCTGCATTAACTTGTGGTGTGGAACTGAAAAGGAACAAGTATAATTCAACTACAGCCATCTGTGCCCTACACCAGACAGTTAGTTCAAGAAACAGCAACATCAGTGTCTATTTGGTCCTAATTTAATTCTTTTTTTTGACCAAGTACATTTGGAGCATATCCACTCATCCAAAACCTGATTGCTTTGACCTCACAGACTGGTCTACCCTTTTATTCAGAGGAACAGTCTTTAGCTGTGGCACAGACCTGATACTTGATACTGATGCAGCTCTGCACATGCTTCAGACCTCACTACAGCACCAGTGAGCACAGATTCTTAAGGAGTCAGATATGTGCAGTGCATATTCCCACTTAGTTAAGTGCGGTTATTCAGGGTGACATTCTGAGAGGGTGTGACATGACACGCGATTAAATGTTTTTGTCTCTGGCTTTCCTTTATTGTATGTCTGTGGTGTCATTGTTGTCAGGGTTATCATTGCTACATTTTGGCATCGCTCTTGAATATAAGAGATTAAAAACACATTTTATTCCCTTGGTCATTGGACAGGCCCATGTAACATGAGATTGAATTAAAGGTCATTCATCTAAAAACATACAGTTATTGAAAAGCTTACACATAACTAATGTTCTGCATTGTGGTCTGTAAATCGTCATTCATTGTGTTTTTAAACACAGAGAAACACATAAGATAAAATATTCAAAGTGATTGTATGTTTGTCGCAAAGTGTGTTTGCACAAAGCATAAACATTACTGTACATACTGTTGCCAGTGAGTTATTGCTCAGCCTATTTCTGTGTGGTGAGAAATCCCTGCAGCTCATTGGTGGTTTGTTAATTTGCTTTGTGTCCCTCCAGCTTACCGTACTGACGACTGCCAGCCCTGGGTGCTGCCAGTGGTGAAGAAGGTGGAGCGGATGATCGTGGAGGACGGCAGCCTGAACCACGAGTACCTGCCCATCCTCGGCTTGCCTGAGTTCCGCTCTGCCTCCTCCAAGGTCGCTCTAGGAGAAGACAGCGCTGCCATCAAGGAGAACAGGGTGAGAGGGTGTAGGTGAAGGGTCATCTCATTATTGACTGATCAGTAGATTATATTTAGATTATATACTCGGCTTCTTTTCTCTCACAGGTTGGTGGTGTCCAGTCTCTTGGTGGGACCGGCGCATTGAGGGTTGGAGCAGAATATTTGCGCCGCTGGTACAACGGCACCAACAACACAGCTACACCAGTTTATGTGTCAGCACCCACCTGGGGTAAGTAGACACCTGTAGACTTGTGTAACACCTTACTCCTAAATTCTTTTTAAATTGAAAGTTTTAAGGTTGTAAGCATTTGCTTTGCGTTTTCTTTCCTCTTAGAGAACCACAATGGTGTGTTTTCTGATGCTGGCTTTAAAGACATCAGGCCTTACCACTACTGGGATGCTGCTAAGAGGGGCCTGGACCTCGCTGGGCTCCTGGGCGACCTGGAGGTGAGGGGAGGCCGCACGTTTGGTGTAGTGGTTCACTTACAGTGGGAAAGGCAAACAGACTATTTTTATGTATTTTTATTTATATGTTTATTTCGGTCATGACATTTAGATCACTCATCACACAACAGTGCAGTTCACACAATACACATAACCGAAAGGGAAAGCGGGAGAAGCAAAAGCTTATCTAGTCCCGCCCCCATTATCATCATACATTTCATTTCTTTTTTTTTTTTTTGGCACTCAGCAACTCTAGCAACATGCTAGATAGCTCGCTGCCTCACCTACTGCTCATACTGTTCTGGCAGCATGTGAATGGGTATGAAAGAAGAGTGATAGAAAAATGTGCTGCACATAATTGCATTGTATGAAAGTGTGAGTGAATGGGTGGGACTCGGTGAATGGCAAAATATGTAGTGTGAAGCACCTTTGAGTGGTCATCAAGACTAGGAAAGTGCTATATAAATACAGACCATTTACAAACATCGCCATGGTTGTTTTGATATTGCTGCTACTTCCTCTCGTCTTTCTTTTTTTCATTGGCCACTGGCAACACGTGTTTGCACTTGGCTCAGTAATCAGTACACACTACCCGATTGCGTCCAGTTGGCTTCCAAAATTCAAGGATATTTACCCCTCACACACTAACAGATTTCTGCGCCAACCAGCATGCATGCCGACTGTCCCTAACTAGTGCTAACTGGTGCAGACTCTGCCCATCTGAATCGTGGGTAAAACTGGTGAAATCGTGTCATTTGTCCCCGGCTTTATCTGACTAATTAAGGTAGATCACCTGACCATTTTATATTAATGCTGCCGTCAGTGAAATCCTTTAGTTTAAATCTGTGTTAAATACCTCTTTATTCTGTAATGTATTGCTTCCTCTCTTCCTTTTCTAAACAGAACGCTCCAGAACACTCCATCTTTGTCCTCCACGCCTGTGCACACAACCCCACCGGCACTGACCCAACACAGGAGGAGTGGAAGCAGATCGCAGAGATTATGAAGGTTTGTCATTTGTCAAATTAGGTGATATCTGCCCCTCTAATACAAGATGTGTGTTTTTATAATGATCTTATTTCTTGTCAAAAATGAATCCTCACAGTTCTTTTATTACCCATACTTATGCAGGTGTTATTATTTCAATATCTATCTATCCAATGCTCTGCAGAATCACCAGCTGGGCTTTTACTTCATAAACAGTTCATAAACTCATATTCACCTTCTTATACAGTTAAGAATGTTTTCCATCCCATAGCCCAGATGAACATCAGTCATGTCATCTTATTTGGTTAAAGGCGGTTGACAATTGACAAGGTAACTAAAAAAAAGTGTTGCAGGAACAGATCACAGACCTAAGCTTCGAGGAAATATAGGGGAAGTGATTCATTCACACACTGGCCTGATATTTCTCTGTAATTTTGTAAACATTTTTGTTTAAATGTCTTTTATTCTACAGAGGAGGAATCTGTTTGTATTCTTTGACTCAGCCTATCAGGGCTTTGCCTCTGGCAGTCTGGATAAAGATGCCTGGGCCATCCGCTTCTTTGTCTCTGAGGGCTTTGAGCTCTTTGTTGCCCAGTCCTTCTCCAAAAACTTTGGCCTGTACAGTGAGTACACACAGTTCACACACAGGTGTCATCTTAAAAGCAACCTCTGTTATACGCACATGGCTAGAGTAATCTGTCCTGCTGCTGTAAACAGATGAGAGAGTGGGGAACCTAACGGTGGTTTCTCAGGACAGCGAGACTCTGACCCGCGTCCTGTCTCAGATGGAGAAAATTGTCAGGACGACATGGTCCAACCCACCGTCTCAGGGAGCACGTATCGTCAGCAAGACCCTCAACTGCCCTGAACTCTTTGCTGAGTGGTAATGACCTTGTTAGCGTTGGTTAACTCCCCTCTGGAGGATTAGCTGATTATTCAAGTTCAAGTTGTTTGTCTGCCTCTTGTTCTTTGTAGGAAGGGGAATGTGAAGACCATGGCAGACCGTGTTCTGCTGATGAGGGACGAGCTAAAGGCAAAGCTGCTGGCTCTGGGCACCCCAGGGACCTGGGACCACATCACACAACAGATCGGCATGTTTAGCTTCACTGGCCTGAACCGTGAGTACATATGGGATAGTTTGGGATTTTTGAAGTAGGGTTTTATGCAGATCTTATACGTAATCATGTAAAGTAAAGTTGGACTTTGGTGTGAGGGAGGGACAGTTTACAAATTCAAGCTTAAGTTCCCCGACAGAAGAGGCTGTTATTTGGGAGCAAACATTCTTAAGGAATCGTAGAGCTTTTTGTTAAGTGGCTATATTTATTTCCTCAGCTTAAGTTCAGGCTGTTTTAACATTATATGTAAGGTTACACTTCTGATCAAAATTTTAAGACCAGTTGAAAAATTGCAAGAATTTACATTTTGCACTGTTGGATCTTAAGAAGGTTCTAAGTAGTGCTTCAAAATGCAAAAAAGAAGAAATGGGAGTGAGACAAAAAAAATAAAAAATATGAGTACACAATGTATTGCAAACAACCATTAAACTGAAATAGGCTGTTCATTGGCTGATCAAAAGTTTAAGACCACAGCTTTTAAAAATGTGGATTCAGTGCCATTTTCTGTCAGGTATCCACACTGTCATGACCTCCTGATGGCAAAGGCAATAAAGCTTTCTCTCTTTGAACGTGGTCGGATTGTTGAGCTGCATCAGCAAGGCTTCTTGCAGCGTGCCATTGCTGCTGAGGTTGGACGCAGTAAGACAGTCATTTTAAACTTCTTAAAAGATCCTGAGGGTTATGGAACAAAAAAAGTCAAGTCTTAGACCCAAAGAAATTTCACCGGCCCTGAGCCGGAGGATCCAAATCGCTGTCCGTCAAGACACGGGACGATCCTCGGCCCAGATTAGGCTTGTCACTGGTGCCAACTGCAGTCCCATAACCATTAGACGGCATCAGCGAGAGAAGGGTTTTAAGAACAAAAAAGGCCTCGTCTCCTTCAAAGGCACAAAATTCCCCGTTTGGAGTTTGCACGAGAGCACCAAACATGCACAACCCTCCACTGTGCCGTGTAGAAAATCTCAGGTGGGATCTCCTTGTCATGCCAGTAACGTTAAAAGCCATCAAGACCGTCAAGGTTACATTTTTTCTCATCAGAGAATAAAACTTTCTTCCACCTTTCAATGTCCCATGTTTGGTGCTCTCGTGCAAACTCCAAACGGGCAATTTTGAGCCGTTGAAGGAGACGAGGCCTTTGAAGGCCTTTTTTTTGTTCTTAAAACCCTTCTCTCGCAGAGTTTCCTCATTGTAAAAAAATTTAAATATCGCTGTGTTGTGATGTGTCCTGCAGCCAAACAGGTGGAGTACATGATCAAAGAGAGGCACGTGTACCTGATGGCCAGTGGTCGCATCAACATGTGCGGTCTGACCACCAAGAACATCGACTATGTCGCTCAGTCCATCCACGAGTCTGTCACCAAGGTCCAATAAGGACGACTGTCTTCTTCTCTCGCTCTCCTGCCTCCTGTAACCCCTTCCCTGCTTCACCTCTCCTCTGATTGGATAAACTGCAGCCGGGTTCTATGCAGTTGAACCAATGGGAGGACAGATGTGTGTTTATGTTCTCACAAGAAAACTGTAAATCCTTGGGAGGTGCAATGACTTTAGGAAAACACTTGAAGAGTCACATTTTGCTGTCAGCAGAACCAGAGCTTATGTGTTAAAAAAAGAAAATCATTAATTCCTAGCACTCTGTAGAGTAATATATGCTGAATCTGTTATACAGTACTGCACAAGTACTGTATAAGTAAATAATCACTCCTTCACAGTCAAGAATGGTTACAGCATCACATGTTTTCACTCTGACACATGTCATTTGTGCAAGTAAACACAATCTGTGCTTTCTCACCTGGGACAAATGCTAAGTACAACAATAGTACAGTTCAAATCTTCAATCATGTGACATATTTTCAGAACTCTCTCTCTCTCACTGTCCTCAACTCCAAAGAAAACATCAGGATGTGATGCTGCATTACACATTTTTTAAAATACTTTGTCTTATTCGACGAAAGCAATGGATGAAACTAATGACATGCATTTCAAGGTGCATATTTGCGTGCTAAGTGTCGCCAGGCGCGTCTGATGCAAAGCTTGTGTCCCATTTGGTGTGAATGGACCCTTGGTCCTGCTCATTTCCTGCAGAAGCACTAAACTTAAGACACCAGACACCAAGAAAATCTTCAAAAATGACTGACTACACCTTAATGTCACAGAGACCTGTAACAATATGTTAATGAAGTTGTGGTTGTTTTGTCCAGTTTTAGTGTTGTCACCTCAGCAATTTGTTTTTGAAGGTTTGTGTAACAGGATTAACAGTTATTGTCTTTGTCATTTGACTTTTGAAATGTCCCTTGCAGCCTGGAATCAGGGGTGTTTCCCTTGTTGAAGCTGTTTAGAAGCTGAAAACATGACTTTCATTTCTTCCTCAGTGATTCAAATTGGATTTTCGTCTGTTACTGTCTCTGTTTTTGTCTGATCAATCTGCAGTGTCCTTACTATGTTACTAAAAGCCATTGTAAAACCTATGAACCACATGTCCATTGTGTGGAGGCACACATCAGTGTGTGTGTGTGTTCATACTGAAATAAATAATAAACCACAGGAACCAACCAACTTTCTCTGCTCAGCTTTTTTCCCGTCACTTCCGACAAAAGGTGAAAGTCCTCTAATAATAGTTGATTCAGATTTGGAGGCTGAACTCACTCGGCCTGTTTCTGTTAAAAGAACGTTACACTCTCACTTATGGTATGGCAGGGCTACAACTAACCATTATTTTCATTATCATTATTTAATCTTATATTATGTATGTATGGAAAAAGTCATGTCAATCTGTGTTTACCAAATTTTGAATTGACCTCAAACGAACCAAAGATGTTCAGCAAAGAAACCAGAGTGTCTTATAATTTATTGATTTGACATTGGTTGAAGTGATAGTAATGTCCCTTCTAATCTGTAATGACTAAAGGATTGTGTCTGGGGGATTGAGTTTAAAACTAATTATAAAAAAAATATATGTAAAATACTATCAACAAGTTGGGCCACACGGTGGTGTAGTGGGTTCTCTCCGGGTTCTCCGGCTTCCTCCCACAGTCCAAAAACATGCAATGTGGGGATTAGGTAAATTGGACACTCTAAATTGACCGTAGGAGTGAGTGTGAGTGTGAATGGTTGTTTGTCTCTATCTGTGTGTGGCCCTGCGATGGACTGGCGAACTGTCCAGGGTGTACCCCGCCTATCGCCTGATGTAGCTGAGATTGGCACAGCACCCCCCGCGACCCTCTGGTGGAGGATAAAGCGGTTAGATGATGACTGACTGACTGACTATCAACAAGTTAATTATCAATATTATGATAATTAATTATGAATGAATAAAAATGATAAGAAATTCTATCTGCTGAATGTTCAGTAAGAGCAAATCCCCCTCACAGCTGCACTGTGAGTCTATCAGTGTTTGCAAATAAACAATAAGCAAAATTGTCTTTTCAATGAAACAAACATGAAAACATGTTGACAATAATGGTATTAATCATATGTAATTAATGTAAAATGAAGATGCAGACATTCAGTAAGTTGCAGTTATTTATATTTTTGGAATATTTTGATGCAAAACACTATCACATAGTTTCATAGTGCTCTATTTTACATGTATAAAAATGACATGGACCACCCCCCCATTCATTTACATAAGCAGAACAGAGGTGAAAAGAACATGTTTCCTCTGAGCATTAATCAAACCTCACACTGGACTCTGAACACAAATGCAGAGGATACACAGCTCATACAAACAAGACAAAAAAAAACACAGCAACTCGGCTGCAGCAGAATGACTTGATCTTGTTGTGACCTCCAACGGATGATGCTGATTGGCTGCAGTCACTGCTCCACTGCAGCAAAGTGACTCAGCAGGTTTGATATTATTCGACCCAAGAGGGATTCTTCCCCTCAGCCGCTCCCTCTGCTCCATCAGCCAATGAATGTGGTTACAAAGCACCACTCCCACAGCCTGTGTGTGTGTGTGTGTGTGTGTGTGTGTGTGTGTGTGTGTGTGTGTGAAGCCTGTGTGTGTGTGTGTGTGTGTGTGTGTGTGTGTGTGTGTGTGTGTGTGTGTGTGTGTGTGTGTGAAGCCTGTACAACAGACAGCGGCTGCTCCTGCCAGTGTTTACCATCCAACATGTAAGCGTGCAAAATGAAATGCATGTGACCGGGGATGAACTGTATTTGATATCAGTTTGGTAGTAGTCATAATAACCACAAAACACTTCAATGTCTCATAAATTCTGAATTAAAAAGCTGTAAAAATGTAAACAAAAGCAAAAATCCTGTTTATTTATTGTTAATGTGAGCAGAGCATTTGTTACACAGGTATGTTTTATTTTTTTGCTCAGCACAAATGGGAAGAAGTGAAGAACTTAAAACACACATTAATGGTCAGCCTCTGAGATAATGTCTTATGTCTTTCTTGCCCTTCCATTGACACACTTTGTCATGGGTGAGTTTCCTCACCCATACAAGAATTAAACAAAATGACGTGTGGACACAGAGGTTTTAAACAGAGGTTTTAAACATTTAGTAAAACAGCAAACAGCAAATTATTGGCTAAGATCCATGTGACTGCTGTTCTACTGAAAATACAGCAGAGGGAATCAGGTCATTACTATACTGCTGAGTTTAAGAGAAAATGATTTATAAATGATTCACCACATAATATTGAACACACTTCTTCATTTATGTTCTTTTGTGAGTCCTCCAACTGATGTATGTGTGCTGTAACTATGAAACAGTTGTCCAGTATTTAGCCCTTCTGGGTCTATTTCATGGATAAATCCATTTTATTTTATGAAAAGAAAAGGATCCATTGCGTTCAGTAATATATCGAAACGTGACCCCGGTGACCCTCGACCTGGATACAGTTTGTGATTTCGACTCCCGCTGTAATTGAGTTTGACGCCCTGGCTTTAAACAATCTGAATTACATCAACATTGGCAAACACTCAAAGATGTGATGTCACTATTGGACATGAGAGAGTGGTGTTGAGTCATCCCTAATTTTATTTCCTTCTAATAACAATAGTCTGAGCTGAAACAGCATCTCCTCCTCCTCCCCCTCCTCCTCCTCCTCCTCCTCTGTGCTGCAGTGCCACAAATCTGATCCTGCAAACACAGTCAGATGGAGGCCACGCCCCTCCTTCCTGTCCCCTCTGCACCATGCAGCCAGCACAGAAAGTACAGAACGGTGCACCATCAGGAACATTTTCAGAACAATGGAGACAAACTGTGGACAGAGTTTCAGCTCCCGAACAAATGTTCAGCTCAGCAGCAGCTTTCACCACGACCTTCCATCATCCATCATTCAATTATAAGACAAAGGTCGACTGGTGTGTGTTTCTCACGTAGACATTTCTAATGCTCCAAACTAAGATGTGCGTTAATGCTGTGAACCTCCAAATAAACATAAACTACTGTTTGATACCATGTGATTATGGTAAATAAATGTCAATTTCCATATGCATATAATGTATAAATACACATCCTGTGCAAAAAATTTCATCTTAACCAGTACAGTATCCTCTTTCATTTTATTCTGCACACTGGCTTTGACAAGATGTCTCTGATGCGGAAAAGGAATTGGGATTTCTAGAAAATCACTATTCCTGGGGCCCCATTTACATCAATAACATTGCTTCAAGCCTTTTCAGTATTGCTCTCATACAAGAAAAACACCATCATTCTCACAAGATTGCTATAGTTATGGCTTAAAAATTTAAGTCTTATAAAGGTATCTTCTTTAAATCTTTACATTTGTATTTAATTGCCAACAGCAAAGAAAATATAAAGTGCAGAGGATAATCAACGACACATCCTTCTTAAACTCTCTCATCTTTGCGCTGTGTGAAGAAAAGATGCTTTAAAACGAAAAAAGGCAGAAACATAAAGAAACAAAGAACATCTTCATTCATCTTCTTTCTCCTGTTTGGAATTCTGCTGCTTTTCCATCTCACTCCTGCTTCCTCTCACTCAATCAGTGGCTGACATATACTGTATATCACTGTTATACACTCTGATTGTGATTCGAAATCTTTCCATGAAAGTGCAGAGGTGGTTAAAAAGCTCCTCGGTGGCAGGTCCCCGGGGTTAGATGAGATCTGCCTGGAGTTATTTTCATTGATTCTGACTTTCTAGGAGGTTCTGTTTGGTGGACTTAGGATCCTGTCTCTGCTTTTTGCAAATGATGTGGTTCTGTTTGCTTCATCGGGCCGTGATCTCCAACTCTGAGACCATGGTCCTAATGCGGAAAAGGTCTGAGACCCGGAGAGGTCGGGACTGAGATCCTGCCCCAAATGGAGGAGTTCAAGTATCTGGGGGTTTGGTGAAGAAAGTGGATGGATGGATGAAAGGAAGGAACAATGGAGGTCAGACAGGAGACTCAGTGGACTATGAGATTGTAATGTGTAGTTAGAGTAGGGGACAAGTGGGGGACATAAGGGAGAGGACAAGATAGAGGCAGATGATCCACTGTGACGCCCCCCAAAGGGAGAAGCCAAAAGAAGAAGAAAAGGGGAGGCTTCCAAAAACCACTAATAACATGATCCAGGTGCAGCTATCACTTTGGTTACAGAACAGCCTGTACAAGTACAAACTTTAAAACTCTGAAAAAACTTGCTGTCAATCGTTTATGTACAAGCATCAACAAGAACATGTGACGATGACATTTTGATGCATCTTGCCCAGGGTGCACCTCCTCCTGTGTGCAGAGTGAGTATCTCTCAGATAAAACTCTGAGAGCTGTAGTTCCTCGTTCACATTGTCTTTACAAACAGCATAAAGAACCATCACACGATGGAGACTTGGAGTCTGTTTCATGCAAACACTCTGCTAGGTCTGTACCAGCGGCTGCTCTGAAATGTCCTCTGGTGTTTTGTCCCCTTCGCGGGACTTTTTCCTCTTCCTGTGGCCTGAGGAGACAACATGTTAGCAGTGATGAAAATGTGGCTCATATTAATCATACCAGTCATTTTTCCTCTCTAGCTCTTTTCAGGTCTTTGCCGCATGCCACTATGGACGCACAGGCATCTTCCCCTTTATTCCAGATGTATTTTTTGTGTTCCGTGTAAGCCTTTATGGTTGATTTATTCGATCATTTTCCCCGCTGTGGATTGCTATTGCTTTTTGTTTATCTAAACCAAAAAACACAGCATAAAAGCCAGTCTACATACTTTTTGATTTACATTGAAATGGATCAAATGCAGGTTAAAAATGTCATATTTGCAATATACCAGAAAATAGCATCATCTTTTGAAGCCTCTGCTTGAAGAATGTACCTTTGTTTAGCTCCTAAATCCACAACAGCCTGGTAAATCTGAAATTCTGTAGCCTGTGCAGTTTTAAATGTTATAAACTCAACTTTACAATAATATATACACATCTGTAGAATAAAAACGGAATGATCCTGAAGGGAACAGCATGAGAATAGAAAGTAGGCAAGTTAGTTCTAGTGTGTGTGTGTGTGTGTGTGTGTGTGTGCGTGTGTGTTTGCAGCTGAGTTTACATATGAATTAAAGCCAGAAAGAGAGAATAGAGAAGGTTGGTGAATGTGAGGACTCACTGAGTTTAAGCAGGAGTTTCTTGCCCAGTGTTTCCTCTGAGCCGCTCAGCGACAGACTGCTGATGAAAGGAGATGTGTCCGTTTCTATGGGAACCGAGGCCATGTCTGAGAGAGAGAGAGAGAGAGAGAGAGGGGGGGAGAGAGAGAGCTAGTCATAAATCAGTGAAGAACAGCATTGTCTGTTGGAGGAAGCTTAAAATCCAACCTGTGAAGTCAATGAAAAACAATTTTTGGGAACTCTGAATGTGAACATATTGCTTTACTCTGCCAAGGAGGTTTGGTTTTGTGTTCTTGGCAGTGGTGTTTTCAGTGACTTTGGGGGCCCCAAGAAAAAGGCCCCAGGGGGCCCTTCAAGCTTCATTAGGCAATTTACAGCCATTTTCCTTATGTAGCGATGATAGGAATTAAGGATTGTTGCATGAAATTGTTATTGCTAGAGCAGGTCAGGTCAATGTGAGTTCCTGGAGATCCTAAATCCCTGGAATCTCCTCCCTGACATGGTTTGTGTGGTCCTGTAATGGATCGTCTCGTCTGTGCTTTCTCGGGATTCAAAGTTTGAAAATCAGTTACCATGGAATTGGTGATGACTGATTTATGTTTTGAGTTTGCTGGTTGATCTGATTCAATTATTGTATAAAGGGAGAAAAACTCCATTCACTAGTTGTATTTTCGTGTTATGTGTCGTTTTGTAGCATAGAAGCTAACTGGGTATATACAGTATATTATCCAAACTCAACAAATGTGTCCTGTTAGTGTGATGTCATGCTATTAGGGCGGCGGGGGATAAGTAGTAAAGTGAGTTGTCTTTCAACTGAAATGTTAAGCGTTTGATTCCTGTCTCCACATGTAAGCTATACATGCCGATGTGTCCTTGAGCAAGACACTTAACCCCCTCAGTGAATCTGACTCAGCTATCGTCATCCGACTAACACACCAGCCAACACAGTGACAACGCGAGCCAGATCAGGATTTATCTCTTCATATGTACATAACGTTCATAAATATAAAAGCTTTATCCCTAAGTTCATTGTGACAAACGTGTTTATGCAGATGCCGTACCGGTGTGTGCGTCAGTCTCAGCTCTGTCCTCTCTGATGTACGGGATCTCGTCCATCCTGAGAAACACTGAGTCACTGGGACTTTTCTGGCCGTCCGATTTACTCCCTGCAGCAAACACAAATAAACAGAAGATGTTTGAACATTGCCTTCCACCCATTCATTGATCGTAAACTTCACCAAATAAATCATGATGCATTGTCAAATTAACTTGCTCATGCACTCATAATTCAACAGGTTCATACTTTAATTGTGGGTCTAGTTTCATAGAAGTGGAAGAAAAAAAGGTTCTAGAAAGATTCTATAACCATTTGTATGAAGCACCATCACCTGTCGCTAGAGTGGAGGACACTTACGGACAATGCGGTTCTTCTCGTTCAGCAGGGACGTGCTGTGCTGGACGGTGGACTGCGGTCCTTGGGTTCTGGCCGAGCTGGGCCGACTGGGCTCCCTGGGTGGAGGCATTAGCATGGTGGTGGTGTGTGGTGGGGGCATCAGTGTGGCTCCGTGCTCCATTATCGGAGGCTCTGGGTTTGGGGTGTTGCCCTCAGATGGACGAGCGTCGGCATCAGGTGTTTGAGGAGAGCTGTCCATCCTGGTGGCTGTCACAGCGTTCTGGTAGTGACTCCGAGTGATCTGACACAATAAAGGAGGTACCAATGAAAACCTGTTTTCTATGTTGAGTACATGAGAAATAAATTAAACTCTTGGTAATTTTGCAAGCATTGGGTGCAGTGAAATCCACTGCAAATGTACACATTTCAACATTTATTTATATGTTTATTTCGGTCATGTCACATAACCGAAAGGGAAAGTGGGAGAAGCAAAAAGCTTATCTAGTCCCGCCCCCATTATCCACAGAATACACATTTTCATCATCATCATTCAACATACATGAAACAAAGCCAGCTGAGTAAAAGACTGAGATTATGTGACTGTGATGTGCCACTACCTTGATGACCTGAAGGTGTGTGAGTTGTCTGACCGAGTAATCTGGCAGGTAGACGTTCCCGCCTCCGTTCAGCTGCCCCATGCTCCCTCCATACAGCATGGACTCAGAGCGGTCCAAACCACTGCTGCGAGAGGGGGATCTGTGGACTGATTTAGAGCAGAAGTGAAATGGCACTGCAGTTCAGGCATATACAGGACTGGCTCAGCGAGCAGTTAAATTAGCCTGGAAGTCGGACTTTTTAGCGGAATTTATTTGATTTGATTCTGGGTTCAAGTATTTCTCTAACGACTTGGGTTAATGTTTGTGCAGGGGCAGCGAGTATGTGTGAAGGGCTGGTGTGGAAAATTCTCTCTTGCTGGTGAAGAATGAAATGGAGACTTCTGCCGACCAACAAGGTTTTTATTTTATTTTGCAAAAGAGGTCAATCAGCACATGAACGGTCAAGATGCTGAAAAGACACTGAACACTCAGTGTTTTTATTCCTGAGGACTGCTCCACAGGAGTCTGGGAAGTATCCCGGAATACAGGACACTGGGGTGTCTCAAAAGAGACTTGAATTTACAATCACAGTGCCCAGGGGCCCAGTTTCTCATAATCCGTCCCAGATGTCGGAAAACGTAAATGCCATTTTTGTTTTGTAAGCTTCAGTTGTTCAACATGAATTTTTTAAACTAGAGCAAAAAAAGAATTGTGATTTAGCAAAAGCTAATTGAGCTAATCCCAATGTTGTATCAGAAATGGAGGACAGTAGCAGTTTGTGTGCAGCAAAGCAGCTTTGAGTGATCATCAATACTAGAAAAGAGCTACAAAAATACAAACCATGTTCATCATCAAAATCTCTTTTCAGAAAATGGACAAAGGGATTTTTGCCTCTCGAGCCAAACTGTTGAGCTCTGTAAACCTCAAAAACTGTAATAGCATATGTTGAATATGTAAATCAGCATGTTTCTCGCTGTACCTGCTGGCATGATGGCAGGAACCCCAAAGTAAGAGAATGCTCCGTTCTCGAACTTGAGCGCTTCTTTACCGAACTCCACTTCCACTCGACCCTGAGGGCAAATGAACACAAAAACATTGTGTGAGCTGAGCACCATTGTGAGTGCTGCTCTGGTACAAGCAGATATACCTGCAACACCAGGATGAAGTGCTCCACAGGTTTGTTGCGTTGGAACAGGAAGTGCTGCTGCGCTCGCTTGTTCCTCTCATCAAACTTGAGCTCCTGGACCACGCTGGGGTGTTTGATCAGCCTCAACAAGATCTTCTCTGAAATGTGAGCAGGTTTGAAGGGTTCCACCTCTGACGGAGAGAGGAGAGAGGAACACACACACATCTAGTCCTTGGATATAATATGAAATGTAATGTTTTAATATATTTTCATTGCATGTTTTCATTGCACTTTTATTTACTTTTATATAGTCACCTAGTTCTGTCAATTCCTGTGTCGAGTGGTGCAAATTAGCATCTGCTACAAACACCATGATGCATGCATAGGTAACTGCAGCAGAACTGTCTATGTTTTTGTATCTGTCCCTATAAAAATAAATAAGCATGAAACAAAGGCACAGCATGGCTTCTCCTGGGTTAGAGCACCAGCATGTTGACATGATGATTTGATCTCATTTTGTCTTGTCATGCCCCGCCTTGTGTCACTGCTGCGTCTCCTTGTCTGCCTGCTCTTGGGTCCTGAACGGTCTCGTCACAAGTACATATTCATCAATATTGCACGGCGTCCATCCCCCAACACCTTCCCTGGTTTATGGTCTCTTTTAATGGGACCATAATTTACCAAATGGATGCAATGTTTTATTGAATGAGATAAAATGTCTCCTGATATAATGAAAAATATTGTTAGCTTCTCATAGACCTAAATACAAACCAGTGGAATCGCCCCATGATGGATGTTGAAGACAATACAGGTTTCAGACACTTCCCATGGTCCCAAAAACAAAATGTGTCTATTTCAACTTTTATCTATAGCCGAAACTCAGATTGTATTATTATAAGAAGAGAGGACAAAGTGGTTTCTCCCTGACAGGCCTGGGTAAGGTCTGCTGTTACCTGTGGACAGGAACCGGTGAGTCGCCAGGAGAAGTTGAGGAGAAATCTTCACTTTCATCTCATTCTCTGACAGTTTGAAGATGGAGAAGTCCTGCTGCTTCCGCTCGTGGTGAGAAACACGCCGCTTCGTGCGATTGTCAGCTGACAGACACACACACACACACACACACACACACAGTGAGACACACAGAGCGAGCATGTCCCAAACATCCCTGAAACGTGTTGTACATGTACATGTACATGCATACGTACTGTAGAGGTCAGTCTCATCCAGGATCTCTGACTTAATGATTTCCTCAATGACGTCTTCCAGGGTGACGATGCCCGTCACCTCGTAGAAAGGATCACCTTCACCCTCGTTGTTCACCCGCTGCACGATGGCGAGGTGAGACTTTCCTGCATGTCAAAGGTTGAAAGCAACAACAAACCCATCATGAGATGGCGTCCTACAACAGCACAAGTAAAATTACCGTAATAACCACATATTGGCTTGGACTTGCAACTTCTCAGCTTTCAGAAACTGCTGGAATTTTTAATTACGGCAATGCAAAGTGCACTTGCTCAGATACACTCTGTGTTAAAGGCTTAGGCTACCAAATATCTTCCTTAAAAAATGAATTACTACATATTGACAATTTAATAATAATAATAATAATAATAATAATAATAATAAAAACAAAGCTATAAGGTATGTTGTCAAAGCTGCTGCTGCTTCTGTCAGTGTACAATGCAAACACTGATCCTTGTTCTGTAGTCGTCACTGCTCCTCAACTGTCTGGCTCCAAGTCACCTTTCTCTGTGTCTCTACGCTCACTGCCTGCCAAATACTCACACACACACACACCCACACACCCACACAAACACAAACACACACAGTTCTGGCACAGATCAGAGATGCATTCATCTAAGTGGGTCAGCCTCAAACATACACATAATGTTCTCTGTCCTTTCAGTTCTGCTTAAAACGGCTTCATTGGATTAATGTCACACGTGTATGAAATGATAAACCAACATGTATTTATTCACATGTATATAATCAAATGTAACTTTTAAACCCACTTAGAGCTCATTCGTCCCATCTTTTGTTAAGATTAGTATATACTGCATATATATAACTGTGAGTCTGTGAGCTCCGCGTGACTCTCTAAGATTCTCAGTAGCAGTGTGTTTTAAATCCCATGGTGCCTGGAAAAATTCTCATGTAAGTGAAGAGCGATTGCTACAGGTTGATGAAGGACCCATGAAAAGATCCAGAAGTGAAGAAAACCCAGTTGTATAATGAGCTTTTTGCTTGTGAGTAGCAGAGGGGAGGGGGTGGAGCAAGATGTTTTGCTAATGGGGGGAGTTACGCACTGCAGCTTTAAAACATCAGCAATAAACGCTGCAGTGGTGGGAGATTAGAAAGGTTCGATGTTATTGCAAGGGGTTGTAAAGCACAAATGAATGATAACTGATGAGGAAAACAGCTCTACTTCAAGACGTTGCTGACAAAACTTTTATTTCACTGATTGACCTGACAGATGTGTCATGGTTTCTCCTGGGGCTTTTTGTTTGGACGGTATTCTTTCTTTACTCTGGGTTCTCTTTGTTTCATGTTTCCTGTTTTATTTTGTAGTTTTGTTATGTTTTACTTCCTGTCCTGTCCTATTGTCTCTCCTGATTTCCTGCCCTGCCCTAATGTGATTCACCTGTGTCTAATGATATTCACCTGTGTTTGATTATCCCAGTGTCTTTGTCACTTCATTTTAATTCAATCCAGTTTGTTCCTATTTGAGTATTTTATTAGGTTCTGGTCTGTTTTCCTGCTTCCTTTCTCATACAAGAGCATACATCTCTACTAAAGCGCCTCAGTTTTTGATGGTTTAAATCCAGATTAAACACACACAGGTCTTGCCTCCATTGCTTAGGATGAAAAACAAATCACAGTGAATCTCACCATGTTATTCAAGTGGCTGTGCATTCACACTTGTTTTTATTGATGTCTCTGATCTTGTGTGCACATTTTGTAAAGTTCGAACAATTGTACGATTGTACGATAAGATTTCTGATCACATTTCCAGATGAATGAGACGCAGTGTTGTTATTTCCCTGTGGAGAAAATGAAGCATCGCCTCCTTTGCTCGTCTTCACAGGATAAAGTAATGCGAACACGAGGAGCATGAGCAGATGGTTCGAGACAAACTGTGGAAAATACAGCGCACTGAATATTTCATACTCTTCACAGTGATGATCAGTCACTGATGAGGAGGACATAAAAACATACAGGAGGAGGAGTAAACAGTTAGGCCAAGTGGAGAGATTACTTGGCTTGTAACTAGAGGGATGAGGGTTGGAATTCCTGCCACTGCCTGAGGTTGCTAAACAAATAAACAAATGAAATAAAGAATAACAACAACAACAACAACAATAATAATTATAATAAATCATTTACATTGATTAAGTCAAATGCTTCAAATTTGCATTCAACCTTGCTTTATGTTTTTGTTGTCTAACTAAAATTAGAAGAACAATACAAGTATTCTATAATACAGTATATGCACAATAATAAGATTAGAATTCGATGACATAAACTATGATGAAGTTTTCTGGCAGGAGGAAATCACAGGCATTGGTCCAGGATTTGTGTGTCATGTTCACTGTTCAGCTTCCCTTCTGTGTAATACTGCTGGCACTGAAACGCTTCCGCTACACTAACGTGCTACTGTTGCCATTGTTAACAGCAGGGAAGGTGTTACTTGGCTAGTTTCATTCCCGAGTGTTCGGGCCAAAAGGTCTGCCTCCAGTCTCACCACACCAGGAGACTCTGCTACAAATCTGCAGTCTTCAAATGGACTAAAATCAGTTTCTTTCAGTGACCACATTCACTTCCTGGTTGGCACTTTTCAGCTGTGAGCAAAAACCTTTGTTAACTTTTACTTTCACTTCCATTTCCACATCATCAACACTCAATAACACAAATCCCTGTTTTTAATTTCATCTCTTGTGCTTTGTTAGTGATCTATAAGCACAGAGAATCCCTTACGACCTTCACTAAAATATAAGCAAGCTCCTTAACTTCCAGGAAACCTGGGCATTGTGTTTTTTTTTGTAGTTATAGTTACAGCAGATCACTACTGCATCCCTCTGTGCACAACCCCCCACTACATTCCATAATCCATCACTAAATACTAACTGAATACAGCTTATTTAATATATTATTATTTTTCTAGGGACACATCGTCCTCTAAAATCACTGTAGATTTAGGGCCAAGTTGAAACTTTTCTTTCACTTTCTTCCGCTTCATTGCACCCTGGTTCTGTGATGCCATGCGCGCGGTGCATGAGCATGTCGAGTTCAGCCCACTCTAACCCCGTCACAAAAACAAGCCGCACACTCAAAGCCATCATCCACTCCTCTCTCTCTCTCCCCTGGAACTGTTCCTACATCCTTCAAAACCCTTCATCTCCAAAATTCTCAAAAATCAGTAGCTATTGAACTTCACTTCCATTTATCACATGCAGTGCAGTACAAACCTGTACTGCACTCATAAAAATCACCAACAATCTAACAGTCTGGTCTACTCATTTTCATCCTCCTTGACCTGAGTGTGGCCTTTGACACTCATATTATCCTGGATTGTAATGATGGGGATTCAGATCGTTTTGGCTCCACCCCCTTAGAAGAGCCGGCTCTTACGGCTCCCAAATGGCTCTTCACGTAGTCTCACTCAGATCCTTAGCCTAATTTAGCAATTATGAATGGTTTGTGTGTCCATCTTTAAAATCTCACATCAACAACATTACCTGGTCATCCTTTCATCTACGTAACATTAACTGTTAATGTTCAAGGCCATTCACAATCTCCTCCTCTCATGTCGTCCTCCTCCATCCACTTGACAGTGTTGATACATATCATTGTGTATTTTCAAGTGGTCACACGGAAATCCTGGCCCTAGTGGGTATACGACATAAACCTGATGGGCTGGTTTATTGAAAATACACATACATTTTCACGTATGTTAAGCTTTGTATACTTCTTCGCTTGACAATTTTGATAACTGCTCTCTGACAAATAAAACACATTTAATTTAAGCTCTTGTGGAGGGTTTTTGATGTCGCCATGGTAACCAACCACCCACAATCCTCCAGTCCTGCAGCTTTTCCTGATCTCATCCTTCTGTCCGCTTTTTAATTTGCACCTATATCTTTGCTGCTCTTTCTTTGTTTTGATAATGTATGGATTTGAGAAGATGTTTTTGATGTGACTGTTAAGGATGAAACGTCCACTCGAAGACAGTATGACATTAGAATATTTGACAATTTTCTTTTGTCCATTTCTGTCAGTGGACACATTTAAAAGTGTCCCATGGGTCTCCACTCGTGAGAAATCATGGACGTTTTTAAGAGATTTAATGAGGTGAAATGCTTGTTTGGATGCAGATGATTTTTAAGCTGAAAATGTCATTTTCAAATGAAAAGGTAATAGAATGGATGTAGCCTGACCTTATTATTCTCAGCGGCATTTTTGCAGTAAGCACAGGACAAGAGTGTGGAGCGGTGATGGCAGATTTATCCCCCAGAGACTGAACCAGAGGCAGGTGCTGCAGTAACTACAGCAGCAGCAGCAACAGCAGCAGCTCAAATAGATTATTATTATGTTATGTTAATTTAAAGGCTGGAAAAAAATAAACTTTCCATAGATTAGCAGATAATAATCCACAGTATAGTTGTACACAATCAAATGGAGCCATGTCACCAGCAGGTTTGTTAACGCAGACACAACTGTGAGGTTTTCTGTGTCAGCATCAGCTGCTGCAAAGGTCTCTGTCTGCATGTTACTGCTGCAGTGAAAAGGTTTAAAAAAACAACATAGACAGAGAAGATGAGAGGCTTTGTTTCTCTCAGCCTGTGTTTGTGCACATCGGAAGTCATGACATGTAAGGAACATGTTAACTAATTGCAACATTTCTGAATAAAATGAAAGCAAAAAGCTAATATTACTACAGTAATAACTGTATGTCTCTCTTTCTTTACATCAACAAGTTGCAACTTTGCATATTTTTTTCCAGCTGTGGATAGAAGGCATATTTTCTGCTACTGAACATTTGAAAACAAAGCTCTGTCGCATTTGAATAGAAACCAGAGAGAGAAACTGAGGGAGGATTTAAGTTTATAATCCTCTGCTGTGTTTAGATTATCATCTGCATCTGGCCTCTCTCTCTCTCTCTCTGTCTCTATGAATGAATCAAGCATCAGTTGAATATTCATTGCGTTATAGTTTTAAAACAAGATAGAAGTCCTCCAGAATGTTTTTTTTTTTAAACTAAATTTACTTCATTGTCAAATGTATAAATAGCTGTCAACTTAAAACCTGTGAAAACAGTACACGTCGCCTTGGTCAAGGTGTCCTTCTGCTTTCCTCTGTCCTATCACGGCAAAAAAACAACCAAAAAAAACAAAACAGCTGAATATGCAGCAGGGAGGCTGTGAGGAGCAGGGAGAGCTGTGATTGGACGGGGAGCACCCCACCCATTTAAAACCAGCTGACTGCATACACACAACTGAGAGGAGGGAAACACTGTCCTGCTGCTGCTACTTCTGCAGCAACACTGCAGACTGCAGACACTTTGTGATGCAGCAAAGAGCTGCACGTTCTCTCTCCCTCCCTCTCACTGAAAATGAACCTAAAAACACATTGTTCCTCTGTTCTAGCTGTTTGTGATATCTGTTGCAACCTTAAAATGCAGGTGTTACCTGGTCATTTAATGATATCTGATGGTTTTCTTTATATGCACTTGCAAAAAAACTTGAAAAAAAAATTCAAAATGTGAAAATTGAATTCAGGTGCTGGTGTTAGACATTACGAAAAATGTCCCAAACTACTTTGTGTTTGCACCTGCACCTGGACAATTTCAGAAAAACATCCAGACTTCAGTGCAGGTCTGAAAACAGCCTATAGTGTTGGGTCATACTTCCATCATACGTGTGTCTGTTGGGCTCCATGTGATGTAGATTTACTCTGTGGTGGACCCTACATGGATGAAAGTGGATACAACTTCAGTTTGACTCCATGAGGTCTGATTCCATTCCAGTTGATGGAGTGCTCTGACCATGGAAACTTGCTTAACGTTATATGAAATCAACTGGTACCTACTCACTTAGGTACAACTATAGAGAGTTTAGTAGTATTTATAAGTGGCATTTATGTGGTGCTGCTGCTCTCCATGGACACGGAACACAGAAAGTGTGACTCAGCCCTAATAAGAGGAACATAGCTGAATTTAAGGATGAAATAAAAAGTTTATTTTTTTTTTAAATGTGAAGTTACAAAAATATGAGAAAATTACTGAAACTTTAAAAAAAAAAGATCATTATCACCACGAGGTCCTGGAGTAACTGGAAAAATACACGTTTCACTTGTGGCATTATGATGAGTGATAAAATCATTGAGAAACTAATGGCTTAAGACCATTTTCTAGGGCCCCCTGTTGCAAACACACAGAACAACACTCCTCTCACCTTTCTTGAACTCCTCCAGCATGGCGTCTAGTTTGGTGTCGTTGAAGACGCAATGCAGTGGGTGTTTGTAGAACTGTGTGATGGTCTTCAGCGAGGTGCAGTCATCCGGGTCCACAAACGCCAGGTCCTTGACAAACAGGATGTCCACTATGTTGGACCGCTCGTTCTCAAACACAGGGATGCGCGTGTAGCCGCTCTGCATGATCTCCGACATGGTGTTGAAGTCCAGCACCGCGTCCGAGGTCAGCATGAAGCAGTCGGTCAGCGGCGTCAGGACGTCCTCCACGGTTTTGGTGCGCAGCTCCAACGCTCCCTGGATGATGTTGAGCTCCTCTTTGACCAGGTCGTGGTACGGGTCCGTGACGCGCAGCATCTCCAGGAGTTTCTCCCTGGTGTAAAAGTTGGAGATTTCCTGGTTCAGGATGAGGTCCAGCAGTTTGCTGATGGGGTAGGAGATGGGGAAGGAGAGCACCATGAGCAAACGCGTCACCCAGATCGTTTTGGAGGCGATGGCGAGGCCGTGCCGCGACGCCACCGAGTGCGGCAGGATCTCCCCAATGAAGAAGATGCCAAAGGCGCAGATGACCGTGGAAACCCAGGTCATGCCCAGGATCTGACACATCCACACAGCGAGCGATGCGTTGATGATCGCGGTGCCCAGTAATAAAGTGCACAGGACGTAGTTCCCGTGCCGACGCACGGACTCGATTTTCCGCGCGTAATTTTGCTCCTTGTCGGTGCCGCTGTTCTGCAGCACCTGCAGCTCCACCGGGTCCAGCGCCAAGAGACTCAGGTTCAGCCCGCTGAATAACGCTGAGAGCCCGAGTAGCAGGACTGAGACCAGAACCTGCAGCCACAACTCGGGTACCGCTGAACGCTCCACCACGGCAACCCAGAAATCCCGCGTCCGGTAGTGTTCCCATTTGGATCCGTCGAAGGCGCACATAGAGTAGTGTTTGATCTTCTCTCCTCGCCGCAGGTCCTTTGCCAGCAGCTCCACC